>NW_008704902.1:8532129-8546649 GCF_000326865.2 Helobdella robusta | reverse complement strand
TCTTTGTTGCTTGCTTTTAAAGGTTTATAAGTTTATTGTTGGTACGAAGTTTGATGCGGTGTCGTTGTGAAGTTGCTGTTTGTTGTAACCATGTTTCAATAGGTATTTTATCATCATTGGTTATTTGAAGGTTGTTAAAATTTTGATTCAAATTGTTTAAATTAGTTGTAATATCGTTCACAATATGTCGTTTATTATCTAACTCCCGATTAAGATGTAGTAGGCGTTGCTCACGTTCTTGCTCGGTAGTTAAGCTTGATCGGCTGGTCGAGGTTAGTTTGGTAAAATTAGGAAGAAGACCAAGTTCTATACAGTTGTTCAAAAAATCCACCGACGATTCAGCATTAACAAGTTTTATGGTTGATTTTCTAATATTTTGAACTAGTTCTTTACAATTAAGTCTATTCAAAATGTTGAAATCCATTTTATAATCGTTTATGATTTTAATTGTTAAAATTAATCAAGCAAGATCCCATTTTTATAATCGTTTATTTTTTATATTATTATTAAAGTTATGCATATAGATCTATTTCGACGTAAAGTCATCATCAGTGCAATATATATTTTAAATAAATTCTATTAATAGTTAATTAGTTGTATTTTTTAATATATTAAAATAAAATAAAAGTAACGAAATAAAAACGCAAAGGTTCATTGAAATTAGTAAACAAAATATTTGAAATTATACGATTGTTCATGCTACATAGCTTGCATTATATATATCCCAGCGTGCATTATATATATATATATATATATAAACATACGCAGTAATATATATACAAAGTAATTTATTAAATCTACCGAATTTCGAGCGTTGGATAGTTTTTTATTACATTTCTCAATATTTCTAACCAAATTCTATGTTAATTTTTGTTATGTTCTATGTTAAAAATTATATGCTCAATTTTTATTGAAGTCGTTGTTTGGTCAATGGTCTACGTATAGAAAAAGCCTTAATGAGTCTTCTCGTCCAATCAGAATTGTTGAACATTGGGAAGAACTACGGAGAGCCGCAAGATTCAAGCACTTCAAGTTGGTTAGCTGTTATTACTGCACTTTACATGTGCATTGTTGTTATTGGTACTATCGTTAGTCTTATTGCATTGCATTATAAATTTCATTTTATTTTTTTATTTCAGGCATAGTAACCATAGTTGATACAATATTTAATAAAAGTACTCTTAGATAATAATATTGATGAATTTTATATTTGTCATATTGGATGGGTCTCGTGGCCGAGTGGTTAGCGTGACCGTCTACTACTCCCACGACCCGGGTTCAATTTCTGCAGGTTCATCCGGGTAGCCGACCCCCGGCCAACCCAGCCGTCCATCCTTCCGAGTTCGGTAAATGGGGAGACGACGTAAGTTGTTGCATATTGGCCGACGAGATGGCTCAGTGGTTAAAATGCGCGCTGAGTCAATCATCTCAATAGCTATCATATATTCAGCGTATATGATGCGGTGCTTGCGCGTGCACCTAAATACATGTGTACGTCGTGTGAAAAGGATAACAACCTTTATGGCGAAGATGGCTACTTCAAATCAGTGGATGAAAATATGAAGAACATAATTAAAAGTCCTAACTCGGGGGAACTGGGTCTCTGAACGCTAAATGAAGATTGATTGATTGATTGATTGATTGATTGATTGATTGATTGATTGATTGATTGATTGATTGATTGATTGATTGATTGATTGATTGATTGATTGATTGATAAATAAAGAGATATATAGATAATATATATGTAACATTGTAAGTGGATCTGCGTATGTCAGAGCTGCAATAATAAAGACTGAAAAAAAGTTCATATAATACATTCTATCTTTTTATTATATCTTTTAACTATTTTTAATGTATTACATAATGCTGTGCTCCTGGCAACTTTTGTCGTCACTGTTGTCAGTTTTGACAATCTTTCTGACAGTTATTTTTATTATATTGTACATTCGCTCAACTTTTCTCTTGTTTTCCTACATCAACTTTCAATCTTAAATCTTTCAATTACCATTGCACCAATTGCTTCTTCGAGCAACATTCACATATTTACGTTAGTTTTACCTCAGTTGTAGTTAATAGAATAAAAGTAGAATAGAAATAACGTATGGATAATTTTTCCTCAACTTGATTAAGTTGTGTTGACTGTATAATAACGGCTTTAAAAGAGCTACTTATTTGTAATTCAACTCACTTGTTTGTTATGTATGAACATTAAATTTAAGTATAGTTAACTGAATTATTTGTAATTTTTGATTTAACATCAAAATATATAAAAAAAATTAAAAGCAGTATTTTTTATATTTTTAAATACGTTGTTTCAATTTTAATATTGTTGTAAAAGAACAAATATTTATTTTCCTGTTGTTTATTTTCAGCTATATTTGTATAGCCATATATATTAACTGTTTATAAGGTCTTTCATATTCATTACCATTCTAAGTTTATCCTTTTTTTATACAAAATTTGGTGAATGTTTTAATTTTAACTTACAATCACAACTAGGTATTATGAAATGAAGATGACATTAGAAGAAATAGATGTTGTAGAAGAAGTTGTACACATCAACGAAGAAACCGGTGGATGCTACACATCAGAATGCAGGAAAAAAAGGCAAAAAGTATATATATAATTTGTGAATTGGTTAACAACAAAATCAACACACGTTTAGACGACATTTTCTCCGAGATCGGGGGTTGCCGTTTGGCTACCTATGATGAAACCGAATTACCCCTCGACGCCATTCACATTTGTCACTCGCCTCAGTATCATGCAACCTCGCTACACTCTGTCTTTCTCCAACTGCTCTTTCCATCCCAATCGCGGACGACCCCTTCCTATCACTCCTTCAACCTCGAACTCCAACGCTCGCCTAATCCCGACCCTTTCATTCCTTCTCAACACATGTCCATACCACCGCAATCTCGATCTCCTTATCAATGTCACAATGTCCTCATTCAGTCCCATCATCGACATCAGCTCTGTACTACTCCTCCTATCCTTCACTTTAACCCCACACGTTATACTCACTATAGCTCTTTCAGCCCTTTGCAGCACACTTTCCTCCTCTCTCCTCAACACCTAAGTTTCACCACCATATACCATCGCTGCTCTCACACATGCTTTATATACCCTTCCTTTCTTTTTCACTGACCATTTCTTTCCACACAATACCCCACCCAGTTCCCTAAATTTGTGAATTAGTTAATGTTTATTAATATTTTTTGTGAGTTCTAACTATTAGAAAAATGTTCGTAATATTTTTTAAAACAAACTATTACCATATTTGGAAACAATTGGATGCTGGGATTCGTAATAAAACAGGACTACTGAAATTTATAGTGCCTCGAAAAATCATTAATTAAACAATTTTCATTCATTTAAAATTTTACAAATGAAAAATATATATTTTATATATATATCTATATAAATATATATTAATATGTTTATTGTTCGTTTTTTCAATTTTTCTCACTAAAGTTTTTTGGTGAACGTTTAGTTTATTAAAATTCAAAATAAACTTATTATCCGAATTCATGCTGCAAATAAGGCCATATTTCGATACCGAATGAATCATCATCAGTGCTTTTTGATGTTTATATAGGGAAATATTGACTTTGTCAAAATGAACTTAGATGGAAATTGACTGTCAAAATGAACTTAGATGGAAATTAGGTATCAGGTTTCTTTATTGGCTGGTCATCTTCTTTGGTCTCCATTTCTTCATCGATAGCATCATATTCTTCTTTGTCACTATTTACAATGCTAGTTTTTATTTCTTCTTTGTTTTCATTGTTGGTTAAGCGCCGGGTTAGAAGTGAGGTTGTCATTTTTTTGTTGTATATTTATTTTTGGTTTATTGATGTCAATTAGGACTGCTTCTGCAATTTTAAGATGCGTGTAGTTGCTGTTCTGGTATATTACTTTGGTGTTGCTGTCGAGGATTTCACGGTTAATAGTGATTGAGTGTGTTGAGTCTAAATGAGATTTGATAGCACCACTCTGTTTATGCATCGTAAGCCTTCTAGTCAGTGAGGTAGTAGTAATCCCGATATATGAGTCATGTTCACGTGCACAGCCGTCAAAGGGACAATTAAATTCATATATTACTTGATTACGCCTTAACACAGAGTTATCTCTAGGACTACAGTTTTTTTTCAGTATTAGGTGAGACGTCTTTTTATTGTTGTAATAAATTCGTAGTTTAACTTTATTATTTGGGTTGGTTGGTGTGACATTTTTATTGATGGTATGTTTAAGAATAGCTTCATCTACTTTGTATGCAGATGACATGTGATTTCTGTAATACAAAATGATGTCGTTATCTTGATTGTTGGTACTAGGAAGGTTATTGTTGTGAAGTAATATGCCTTTAACAATCTTTTCAATAGAATAAGTCTTATATCCATTGTTTACAAGCAGGTTAGTGACTCTTTTTAATTCAGCGTCGCGATTTTCAATATCGGAAGAGTGTGTGAATGCCCGGTTTACAAATGATTTTACTGTGCTGTCTTTAAATTGTTCGGTACATTCACTTTGTCCATTCAAACAACTTCCTGTATTTGTTTCTTTGACATAGACCGCTGAATCGTTCTTCGCCACGGGTGACCAACACATCGAGGAAAGGTAAACGTTGTTCCTTTTCAATTTCAATGGTAAATTTTAGTTTTTGATTTGTTTAAGGTACAAAGAAGTTGGGTGATTTGTTCAGGATCGTTATATCAATCAATCAATCTTCGTTTTGCGTCCAGAGACCCGGTTTCCCGAGGTAGGACGTTGTTTTCTTTGCCATCAACTTTTTGCGCCAAATTAGACGATCAGTTGTATCCATTTCATTTAAATTTAGAGCTTTCATGTCTTGCTCGATTGTTTGCGACCAGGACTTCTTTGGACGGCTTTTGGGACGTGTGCCAGGTACTTCAACATCTGCAAGAGAAGTTATGGCACTGTTTCCACTTGGTTTGACATGACCAAACCACCGTTGCCGGCATTCGTCCTTTATATCATCTAAACCAGCACGAACCAGGATTTCGGTAGATTTGATGTGGTCCTTCAGACTAATTCGTTGAATCTATCGGAGCATTTTCATGTCGGTTCGTTGAAGTTGTTGTTCCAGTTTGGTTGTCATTGGCCATGTTTCTGCACCAAATAACAACACCGGACGTATCACAGATTTATAAAGTCTTGATCGTAGTGGTAGTGGGATGTCACGCCGCATCAATATAGAGGCAAGGAGATGCCATTTATTCCAGGCTGCACGTATGTGTGCTCGAACGGCAGCTTCAGTTGTTCCAGTACAATCCAGAACATCCCCTAGATATTGAAACGATGTGACTTTCTCTATTTTATTGGCTTCAAAAACATTGCTATTTCGAATTTGTTGTTGTGGATTGATGCAAGCAGGACAAACAAAATTGGACACTTTAGATAAAGTACCAATTATTTTTGAACAACGTTTGTGACACCACTGATTACACTGCTGACACTTGATTGAATTGTTACCTACACCAGCTTTACAAACTGAACAGGGCCATCGTCCAGTAGCTGTGGATTGGATGGGTTCACCAGTGTTCATTGCTTTGGTTTTGCTGATGTTGACTTTGAATCCATGATCGGCGAGTCTGGTGTTCCAATCTTCAAACATCTGTGCTGCATTCTGCTCAGAGATGGCTGTTAAAACGATGTCATCAGCATATACTAGATTCCAAATGTCACCAGTGCGTATCGGTTTTGTGATTTCTTCCATTCAACGCCGGTGTCAAATGCATCTGTGTTTCCAACCGTTGTGCTGACAAAAGTCTTAGTATTCGTATACATTTCCATCACAAATCGAACAAGATATTCTGGCATGAATTGTCGACGTAGACTCCATCTGATTGCTTGTGTGTGATAGTTGTTGATGCTTTGCGAGGTACTTCTCTTGCAGTTGCCGAAGGATGTGAATTGCATCAATTGTTGATTTCCCCGCTAGAAAACCAAATTGATAATTTCCGATTGTGATGCACGACGTTAATCTTCTCTCAATGATTTTCTCGACAATTTTCAGGAAGTGTTCTAACAGACGTATACCCCGATATGATGAACAGTTCAATGGATCACCTTAGCCTTTGTATAGCGGGACTGTCATGCCATAGTTCCATTCAGTCGGCATTGAGCAATTTCCCCTATTTCGCGGCAATGTTGTAGTAACGTTTGGATACCTTCAGTACCAGATGTTTTGATAATGTCATTTATGAGTCCAGAGGGCCCTGCTGCCTTTCCATCCTTCATAGCTTTCAGAGCTTTTGTAAGCTCCTCTACAGTGATGTCTGGAATCGGACCTTCGATGGGTGGAGCGTCAAAGTTAACATTGATTGGATTTGTTTCGTTTAACAGACTATTGAAGTATTCTCTCCACCGTAGCTTGATCTCATCTTGTTCAAGAACCATCTCATTTTTGTCGTTTTTGATACATGAGGCACCAACTATGTCTTTTTTCGTACGCTTTGCGTTATAGGAGACAAAGATATCATCAACGTATCTAGCGTAGATATTTGGTTTTAAATTTGCATTGTTTTTGAAGGTCTCATTCTCCAGATGTCCTAAGTAAAAACTGGCAAGGGGGAACTCGTAGCAGCACCATCGATGTACTTGTAAAGTTTGCCTGTTGGGCTGTGGAATGGTTCTTTGGTAGTGCAAATTTGAAGAAGGGACTTCAGTTGTGCTTTCGGTATGCTCAATGAAACCATATCTGAGTGATAAACGGTGTTGATAATTATGTCAATTGTATCATGAATTGGTACATTTGTGAATAATGATTCAACATCCAGAGAGGCAATAAATTTGGATGGTTTATTAATTCTGAGGAGATTTATAAACTCACGGGAAGATTGTAGTGCGTAATTGTTTGGAATATATGGGGTTAAAATTTTTTTCAAGAATTTTGCAACAAGGTATGTGACGGTTGTAATTTGGCTAATAATTGGTCGGATGGGATGATTATTCTTATGCGTTTTTATATTTCCATATAAGTAGCCAGGAGGGTATTCGCCTATAAGTGATGGAAGTTTGTCATCAGTGATGTGCTTTTTTATTTTCTCAATTATTGTGTTTAGTTAAGTTTTTAGTTGAGGAGTGGGATCTTTTTTGATTACTTGGAACTTTTTTGTATCTTTGAGAACATCATTGAGTTTTTCATGATAATCGGCTCGGCCAATAATGACATATTGTGCAGATTTATCTGCGCGTCGTATTACAATATCTTTATTTTTCCTTAGTTGTTTCGCCGCATCTTTCATCTCTTCAGTGAGTAGCTTGCTTTGAAAACTTGAAAACTACCACGTTGTTTCTTAGCTTCAGCTTGAAGCTCAATGGCAACAGAGGGGTTGACGCTTATTTTACTTTGACGTTCAGCGTCGTTTATAGACATCATTAGCTTTTCTATCTCAATGATTTTCTCAATTTTGTTGGGTTTGTTCAGATAGTGGCAATTTAAACCCAGGTTTAAGAACGCTTTTTGCATGTCTGTATGTATGTGGTGGCTAAGATTGATGAATCTATCTTTCATAATATTGTTATTTTCTTTGGTTATCAGGTTGGTCAGTTTTTTATGAAGTTTTAGTCTTGATGATTGCATATATGCATTTATAAATTCTTTCCGGCATAAGTTTAGTTCATTCTTGACACTGCAATCAACATCACAGTAATCTCATTGATTCAACAATTCAGTTAGTTGATTTGACAAGTCTAGAACTACCTTCCTTTTAACTTCTAATTCTCGAAAGAGATGGAGCAGTCGCTGCTCGCGATCTTGTTCGATTGTTAGATTACGTCGGTTGGTCGCAGAACTTCGAGTAAATGTTGGTAATAGACCATAATTTTTACAATATTCTATAAATTCTACCGAATGTTTGGCGTTAATATGTTTGTAGTTCGTTTTTTCAATTTTTCTCACTAAAGTTTTTTGGTGAACGTTTAGTTTATTAAAATTCAAAATAAACTTATTTTCCGAATTCATGCTGCAAATAAGGCCATGTTTCGATTCCGAATGAATCATCATCAGTGCTTTTTGATGTTTATATAGGGAAATATTGACTTTGTCAAATTGAACTTAGATGGAAATTGACTTTGTCAAAATGAACTTAGATGGAAATTAGGTGTCAGGTTTCTTTATTGACTGGTCATCTTCTATATATTTATTATAAAAAAAATCAAATTATCAGCTCGTGTTTCGCCAATATTTGACACGCTATCCCTATTTCAGGCATCGATTTCATTTTTTTTTCCATCATTTCGGTCTTATGTAATCTTTTATGTCTACTTGGGGAAGTCACAGTCCGATATTTTTCACCCGACTTCGATAAGTGTTAAGAATTTGAAAAACTTTCATTTATTTTTATAAAAGTATTTTTCAAACTCATGTTTTTTTAAGATATCTGTTTAGCGATACGTAATCATCTTGTACAATGAAAATGATATATAATGAATTGCCAACAAATTGTGCAACCATTTCCTTTTTTCAAATAGTTGAGCACCAGATTTATAACCTCAGTTAAACAATTTGTTTTTCGTAAATATTTTTTGAAATTATTTTTGTTACATTATTATTACTCGAGTGATGAATAGAAGAAAATGATGGTTATATAATCTACTCTTGAAAATTATGTTCACATTTTTAGTCAGTTTGGTTGTATTATACAGAGTGTCTGAATCGGTCAGAATCGGGGATTTTTGCATGAGTCGGTATTTTTTCTAGGGGTCGGTTTGGTTGTCAGAGTCGAGTGTTTTTCGTCCGACTTCGGAAAGTAATATAAACTTGAAATTTTTTTTCATATTTTTTATTTTGAAATATTTTTTTAAGATTGACTTTATTGCTGAAAATAAATGTGAATAGTGTTTAAAAATAACGTAATTTTTTTCAGTTTGTTTTGATGTGATTAATGTCAATGAAATCACATTATTTTCTTTCCGTATCGTTTGATACTTGAATATAAGGTAATTTTACTAAGAAAAGAATTACGTTGACTTATTTTAAGTGTTTTCAAAGTATTTTTTGTTGATTAGTGATATTTAATAGTGAGGAAAGGCTGAGGCTGAAGCTTACATTACTTTGACGCCAAAACGGAGTACGGTTAACCTAGTATCGCCACGCATGCCGCACAAGCAGAGCCTGCATCTTCTCTGCTGGCCAAAGTTAGAGTGGTCAGAGTAAAGTCTCTGTACTAAGGGTTACAGACTGGCGGATTGATATGCAGCGACACGCCGAAACCTCCGCTAGGTAGGCAAGTATGAGTAGCTCAGAAATGGCTCGTTGAGGGGGAAAAAAGCAAATACTAAGTTTATTACTGATCTTCACTTGAATGTGTTGTGGTGGGCCCTTAAGTGATGCATTAAGTCAATTGAGTTGACAACAACTTTGAAAACAAATATCTAATAAAAAAACTAACCTTAACCCTGACTTCAACGCACGCCTTAGCAAGAACAGCAACCCCAAGCACTGTGTCCACGATGTTACTTGAACACAGGCTGATAGACTTTTGCAAAGCGACTAGAACCCGACCAGCTCAACCGCACTTTCCAAATAGGATATCAAGATTGGAAATGTACAGCGGCCCAGATAGATACAAACCCCAGTTCGACCACATTTTGATCAACACTAAATGGTAGAACTCAATCAACAACTGTCGAGCATACAATATCATGGACATCAATTCGGTCCATAAAGACTTAGTGGCAACCTTTAGACTTAATGAGAGACGGAGATAACTCTGAGCGATAGATGCAGGTATAATTTGCATAAACTTGAGATTGAACAAACACGTCTAGCCTTTGATCTAGAGTTGAGTCGAGGTCCTCTACAACACGGTTCTTAAGGACACACTTGATATCAAGATCCAAAAGCATTACAACGCACTGTGCCATGTAGATAAAAATACGAGAAAAAAGTACTTGAAAAGCAAAGGCAAAGGAACCTCAAACATCTCAGCTGGGTGAGCAAAGAGACTCTGGATCTCCTCGACAAGCAAGGCTGAGCCAAAGAGGGATACAAAATGTTCCAGCTCTCAGAGGACAAGACCGAATGGAACAACCCAAAAATAAATTTCAACTGCCTATGAGCGAGATAAAAAAGATGACTTGAGCAATCGACTCGTCGAATTGGAAGATGCTGCCAAGAAACGTGAACAACACTGGCGTACTTCGAAAATCATCAATGTCATCGGCAAACCACTTGCAACAACTGTGAATGTCAGACTACTTGATAGCTCAATTTCAGACTCCAAAAATGATATTCTAAAGGACTGGATCACCTATTTCGAGAATCTCCTAAACAACAAATGTGAAGAGGCAGTTGAAGCTATCAAACCATCACCTAAACCAAACATGCCTGGCATCCTAACTCAGAAATCTTGCCCATAGGAGTGCAAATGGTTATAAATCAACTAAAAATGAACAAAGCCCCCAAACAAGACCATGAAATTAAAGCAGAGGTTTTGAAAAATGGTAGAGAATTCTTTCGTAAACAACTATACACAATAATCGACATGGGTACAAACATAAACATGCACTAACTCAGTGGACCTCAAGTCTCATGGTTCCCCTGCCCAAGAAGGGGAATCTACAATTGATGACAAATTACAGAGGAGTCAGTTTAATGTCAATAGCTGCCAAAGTTTTTAACCAAGTTCTTCTTAATTGCGTACAGGTCCCAATTGACAACTTTCTGAGAAAGAATCAAGCCGGCTTTAGACATGATCGCAGCTGTATCCAACAGATTCACATTCTAAGAAGAATAATTGATAGCACTTATTTTCATGATGTACCTCTTTCTACATTACCTTCATCGACTTTTAAAAGGCATTCGATTCAATTGACAGAGAAATTATGTTCGAAATCCTTCGACACTACGGCATTCCAACAGAAATTGTGGCTGCAATTCGAATACTCTACGATTCGTCAACTAACAGATTATTTTTGGGCGAAGAAGAATCAAAGGAATGTAATACAACAACAAGAGTTTTGCAAGAAGATGTACTCGCTCCAGTCCTATTCATGTCATCGATTACCTTTCAAAACATAGAGCTAGAAAAACACAGGCCACATAAGCTATGGCACTGCAAAGTAGGACTCCAATTTTGACAACCATCGATCAAAAAATCGGTAACTGTGTGATCTCGATTTTGCATACAATATAGGATTACTAAAAAATGAAATGGAGAAGGCTCAACAACAACTCAATTTGTTCAGCTCCAGTGCTGCAAATATCGGCCTCAAAATAAATGTCCAGAAGACCGTCCAAATGATTCTTAACCCACCAGAAAATTTTGATAATAAGACTTCACTCAAGCATAGTGGTAAAAACATTGAAAAAATTGAAGATTTTAAGTATCTTGGTTTTTCTGAAGGAACAACAGAAAAGGACCTGGATTCAAGAATCGCACTAACATGGGTAACCTTTGACAATTATTCTGATAGCACCAAAACTTTGACAAAGAATTCGGACTACACCTCTTCAACGCAGCGTGCGTTTCAATCCTCCTATACGGCTTTAAATCATGGACACTTGATGAAAAACTAAAGTGAACGTTTTCGCTCGAAAAATCTATAGAATCATGTTTGGTATCCTGCAATCGGAGGTGCACATGAAATATCGTAGGAGGTAAGAAATCGACAACTCAAATTATCGGTCACATCCTCCGAATTTCGAAAAATAAGCCCACGAACATATATGCGAACTTAAATCAAAACATCAAACCGCATAGGCAGACCGCGTTACTCTTACCTGGACCAAATTTCAAAGGCTTTATACAAAAAAGTCAAGTTGGATGCTAAAGAAATAACTAAGCTAGCAATGGTTAAAGATGGCTGGAACAATCGTGTTCATCATCATCATCATCATCGATCGAACAAGCCCAGTCGATGATGATGATGAGTGATATTCAAGTAAAATTATAATGCAAAGTTGAAAATTTTTTTTGTACACATCTGCACAAAAATTTTCAAAATTTTAGACGTACTATGCAAACAATACTTTGAAAAAGCCTATTTAAAAATAAACAAAACAGATTACGTAGAATTTTTTTATTAAATAACTTCAGATTAAAAAAACGTCAAGTTGCACTGGCTCGGACAGATCAGTGCAGAGAGTGGCTCACTAAAAGCAAAGGTGAACAAATGAAATCTCTGTATCGTATAGCAAAACAAGCAAAGCGTACGAAAAAAGACATAGTGGTGCCTCATGTATAAAAAGGGACAAAAATGAGATGGTTCTTGAACGAGATGAGAATACTTGAATACTTCAAGCGTCTGTTAAACGAAACAAATCCAATCAATGTTAACTTTGACGCTCCACCCATCGAAGGTCCGATTCCGGACATCACTGTAGAGGAGCTTACAGAAGCTCTGAAAGCTATGAAGGATGGAAAGGCAGCAGGGCCCTCTGGACTCATAAATGACATTATCAAAACATCTGGTACTGAAGGTATCCAAACGTTACTACAACATTGCCGCGAAATATGGAGAAATTGCTCAATGACGGCTGAATAGAACTATGGCATGACAGTTCCTCTATACAAAGGCAAAGGTGATCCATTGAACTGTTCATCATATCGGGGTATACGTCTGTTAGAACACTTCCTGAAAATTGGTTTTCTAGCGGGGGAATCAACAATTGATGCAATTCACATCCTTCGGCAACTGCAAGAGAAGTAACTCGCAAAGCATCAACAACTATCACACACAAGCAATCAGATGGAGTCTACGTCGACAATTTATTCCAGAATATCTTGTTCGACTTGTGATGGAAATGTATACGAATACTAAGACTTTTGTCAGCACAACGGTTGGAAACACAGATGCATTTGACATTGGCGTTGGAGTTCACCAAGGGTCGATTATTTATAACTGTGATGGAAGAAATCACAAAACCGATACGCACTGGTGACATTTGGAATCTAGTATATGCTGATGATATCGTTTTAACAGCCACGTCTGAGCAGAATGCAGCACAGATGTTTGAAGATTGGAACACCAGACTCGCCGATCATGGATTCAAAGTCAACATCAGCAAAACCAAAGCAATGGACACTGGTGAACCCATCCGATCCACAGCTATTGGACGATGGCCCTGTTCGGTTTATAAAGCTGGTGTAGGTAACAATTCAATCAAGTGTCGGCAGTGTAACCAGTGGTGTCACAAACGTTGTTCAAAAATAATTGGTACTTTATCTAAAGTGTCCAATTTTGTTTGTCCTGCTTGCATCAATAAACAACAACATATTCTAAATAGCAATGTTTTTGAAGCCATTAAAATAGAGAAAGTCACATCGTTTCAATATCTAGGGGATGTTCTGGATTGTACTGGAACAGCTGAAGCTGCCGTTCGAGCACGCATGCGTGCAGCCTGGAATAAATGGCATCTCCTTGTCTCTATATTGGTGCGGCGTGACATCCCACTACCACTACGATCAAGACGTTATAAATCTGTGATACGTCCGGTGTTGTTATATGGTGCAGAAACATGGCAATGACAACCAAAACTGGAACAATAACTTCAACGAACCGACATGAAAATGCTCCGATGGATGCAATGAATTAGTCTGAAGGACCACATCAAATCTACCGAAATCCTGCGTCGTGCTGGTTTAGATGATATAAAGGACGAATGCCGGCAACACCGTCTGCGGTGGTTTGGTCATGTCAAACCAAGTGGAAACAGTGCCATAACTTCTCTTGCAGATGTTGAAGTACCTGGCACACGTCCCAAAAGCCGTCCAAAACACAATATAAACTTCTAAATTATCGTTTTAATTATAAACAAATCAAGTCACTTTATTTATCATAAATCGATAATCAATACGTGCAGCCTGGAATAAATGGCATCTCCTTGCCTCTATATTGATGCGGCGTGACATCCCACTACCAATACGATCAAGACTTTATAAATCTGTGATACGTCCGGTGTTGTTATATGGTGCAGAAACATGGCCAATGTCAACCAAACTGGAACAACAACTTCAACGAACCGACATGAAAATGCTCCGATAAATGCAACGAATTAGTCTGAAGGACCACATCAAATCTACCGAAATCCTGCGTTGTGCAGGTTTAGATGATATAAAGGACGAATGCCGGCAACGGTGGTTTGGTCATGTCAAACCAAGTGGAAACAGTGCCATAACTTCTCTTGCAGATGTTGAAGTACCTGGCACACGTCCCAAAAGCCGTCCAAAGAAGTCCTGGTCGCAAACAATCGAGCAATACATAAAAGCTCTAAATTTAAATGAAATGGATTCAACTGATCGTCTAATTTGGCGCAAAAAGTTGATGGCAAAGAAAACAACGTCCTACCTCGGGAAACCGGGTCTCTGGACGCAAAACGAAGATTGATTTAAAACCTTAATTTTTTAAGTTTTATTGTTTTTATGGTGCTTTTAAAGTTTTTTAATTAATCTTAATTTTCATTCAACAATTTGTAATTTTATTAATTTTACTAAAGAATTTAATGTTTTTTTTTTTTATTAAAAATAAATAAAATGATTAAGGTAT
>NW_008704902.1:8514629-8529629 GCF_000326865.2 Helobdella robusta | reverse complement strand
ATATTTCTCTAACTCTGATTATTTTATAATCTCAGCTCAACATTTTTTTTATAGAGTCTGCATTTGCTTTTTCAAGTCCTTATCGTTGGAGTTCTCGTCTCAATAGGTATATGCCTAAAAACGTAACTAATCACTAATTCTATTGAGAGGCACCGTTGATATTTGATCAGAACAATAATAATAATAAAAATGAGTGTTATTTTTGTAATTATTCATAATAAGCAATGCTCACTTCTAACCAGTTTTTCATCTTTTCATATTATTTTTTTAAATTGTTTTTGTCAAGGTCTTCCAATACAAAGGGCCATGTTAGAAGGAAAGATATTAGTTGAATATATATCTGTTTGTCGAAGTCTTCCTGAAACAACAGCGGTACCGTTAATAACTATAAAAAGACGAGTCGATCATAAATACATTATAGTCGGAGCACTCGACCCAGTAACAGCTGAAAAATTGAACCTACAAGAAGCTATCAGGCGAAACATTATTGATATCCAAACTGGAGAATATATTAATGAAAGCAAAGGGGGGATTAGGATAAATGAAGAAGATGCGGTTGAAGATGGATGGATAATGGCGCAATTTGATGAAACCGCTCCACAATTTGAAATTGAGTCATTTTCCGTAGTAGGCGTTTTAGACCACAAATTTGGTATGTTTGTTTCATTTATGCAAGCGGTCAGAAGGGGATTGGTCGATGGAGAAAGTGGAGATTATATCAGTAACTTAACTGGTAAAAAAGTTTATGCAGTAGATGCCATTAGGAGAGGTCTAATTAAAGCAGTAAAATGTTCAAAGGAAATCAAAGAAGACTGATCGGTAAAATAACATTACAAACGGATGCTATTATTTTATACGCCAGTGTTATGTCAAAATAACTTTTGGAGATTACATTCTCAAATTTTTATTTTATTTTTTAATCAATTTTGGGCTATTCAAGCATATTTTCGTGATTAATGTTAATTTATAAGGTAAATCAGTTTTCTAAAATTTTGCTACCAAAAATAATTTTTTCTAAATTAACTTTGATTTCCAAAAGTTTTTCATTTTTTTATTTAATACTTTATCATGTCTGACCTTTTTTGCTTTATAGAATTAGTTTTGTCTTAGTGGAAGATTTTCATAACTCTCCCTTTGTTACTTTGTTTCTTTTCCATTTTTTGCGTTGCTAACAAAAGAAAAATTTCGCCATCAACTTTTTTATATTATTTATGTAGAGTTTTGGTTTAAAGTTATTCTGCAGAATTTTTTCCTTTATATTTCATCATTTTTAAATTATCAAGAATTAACAAATTAAAACTTGTCAACAAAATATATTTGTCTTCTGTCCTTATTTTTGTGTATCGTGTGTATTTGATTTGCATTGTATCTGATAAAAAAGTGTAACTAGTGTGAAATTTAACGAGTCTAGGAAGAGAGAGGAAGAGACTTGTTTTGAAATTGATGTAAAAACAATTAGATTTATGTATGTGTTTGTTAATATTATCGGTCGATTTAAGTCTCTTCGCAGTTAAAAATTTCTGGGTTTCCATTACCAAATTATACATTTTCGGACACAAGGGACTGAATTCTCAAATCAATTGACAGACTTCCAGCTTACTCTACATAAAAATTAATATTTTTATATCCGTTGCAATCAGTATATAAGAAGGAAATTGAGAGCTCTGTCACTTTTGGAACATTACTGCATTGCATTTGTAAGTATTTTCTTCATTTACTGTCTTTGTCAGTGAGTACTCGCGAGTTTTTTGTTATAAATTTGATATATTTAAAACGATTTTTCTGATTTTTCAAAAGTTTATTACGGATTTTAATTAGGATAGCAATTTCGGGTCGTTGCGTTTAACTCGTTTTAAATTTGAAATCTACAGCCAACATTTGCTATTCACTTAAAAAAACTGTCCAATAGAAGAAAAATTCATTGGAGATATTAATGTAGATTTTAATTATCTATAATGCCTAATAAGAACACTGCCCTGGTGCGCAATCTGGGAAAAAACGCAATTGGCGAGACAAATTCGAAATAATTCAATTGTAAAAGTCTGTCGATTTATTAATGTAGATTTTAATTACCTATCTAATGATGTGCATATAATCCCTTGAAAAAAGCTGCCAGGGTTTCTATCTGGAAGAAACACATTAATTGCGAAAAAAAATTCAAAATATTTCAATTAAAAAAACTAATGAAACGGAAATTCATTCAATCGATTAGCTTCTAGGGCGCTATTTCAGCGATGTTCAACAGCGCTCCTCAATGAATTTTGAAAGCAGATGGGTCTTGAGATCCGCTCCGAACTTCGCAAGTGATGGAGAAGTAGGTAGATAGTTCCAGAGAAAAGGACCAGAAAAAGCAGATTTGGCAAAAGAGTGTTTAACACGAGTTAAGAAAAAGCGAGAACAAGAAGACGATCGTAAACCGGTGCGTTTAGGTTCAATTAATATATCTGATAAATACTTAGGAAATAATTTAGATTGAGACTTATACATAAACGTGCAAATTTTAAAAATTATTCTATTCCGGGTGAAATAATTCATTTAAAAAACTGTCAAATTAAAAAAAATCACTCATACCATTGATGTAGATTATAATTACCTATCCAATGATATGCCCATAATTCCTATAAAAACGCTGCCCGGGTGCTTAATTCGGGAAATACCTAGTATTTTTGAAATAAATTAAAAAAACTGACTAATGTTCTAAAATTCACTTTAACTAATGTAGATTTTAAATACCTATCGAATGATGCGCATTATATTCCTTTAAGGAACGCTGCACGGGTGTCTATCTGGGAAAACTCACTATATGTGAAAACAATTTGTAAAATAATTCAATTAAGGAACAAAAATATATTGGAGCCTTTAATGCAGATTTTAATTGCCTATCGAATTATTTCCATATAATCCCTTAAAAACGCTGATCAATCAGGAAAAAACGCACTATCAATATGCGAAAAATTCAATTTAAAAAATTCCTAATGGAACAAAAATTTACTTGAACCATTAATGTAGATTTCAATTACTTTCATAATGTCTTGAAGAATGCTTTTTGGTTGCTCAAACTGAGAAAAACCCATTTTGAATATGCGAAAAGAATTCTAAATAATCCAGTTTAAAAAAACTGTCCAATTGAACCAATGGAACCATTAATGTATATTTTAATTACCCATCGTAAGATGTGCTTATAATTCCTTAAAGAACGTTGTCAAAGTACTCAATCTGAAAAAAATCCACAACTAATATGCGAAATATTTTGAATTAATTCTATAATTAATTAAAACTGTCTAATGGAACAAAACATAAATAAAACCATAAATGGAGATTTTAATTACTTATCGAATGGTGTAGATATAACCCTTTATATAATAATTAAAAAATTCTTTTGGTTCATTTATGTAGATTTTAATTACTTACAATGCTTTAAAGAACGCTGTCCGGGTACTCAATCTAAAAAAAACACTTTCAAAATGCAAAAAAAATTCGAAATAGATCAAATAAAAAACCGTTTAGTGGAACAAAAATTCACATGAACCATCAACGTAGATTTTATTTAACTATCGAATGATGTGCAAATAATCCCTAAAAGAACACTGCTCAAGTGTCCAATCTAGAACAAATCCACTTTTGACATGCGGAAAAAATTCAAAATAGATCAAGTTAAACTGACTAATGGAACGAAAAAAACATTAAAACCATTAACGAAGATTTTATTTACCTATTGAATGATGTGTATATAAGTATGACCTATGTGTCCAGATACTCGTTCTAGGAATAACCCATTATCAGCATGCGAAAACAATTTTGAAATAATTAAATTAAAAAATTGTCTAATGGGACCAAAATTAACTACAACCATTACTGTAAGTTTTAATTACCTATAATGTTCTAAAGAACGCTGCTCAGTTGCTCAATCTTGGAATAACACATTTTCAATATGTGAAAAATTCGAAATAAAACAATTAAAAACTGACTTATGGAACTAAAATTCATTTTAACTGATGTTGGTATTAATTGCCAATTGAATTATGTGCGGTTAATTTCTTAAAGAAAGCTGCTCGAGTGCTCAGTCTGGGAAAAACCAAATTTCTATATGCGAAAACAATTTTAAACATTTCATTTCAAAAAACTGTTTATAGGAACAGAAACACATTGGAATAAAAATGTGTATAAAATCTCTTGAAAAACGCTGCCCGGGAAAAATTACAATAATTTGAGATTAACTATAAGTAGGCCAAAAAATCTAAAAAATGCTTTTAAAAAATAGTAAAAAAAATAGTCTAATGGAATAAATATTAACGTAGATTATAATTACTTATAATGCCTTGAAGAACGCTGCCCGTGTGCACAATCTGGAAAAAACCCACTTTCAATATGCGAAATAAAATAGAATTAATTCAATTAAAAAAATTGTCCAATGGAACAAATGTTCACAAAAACCGTCATTGCGGGTTTTACTTATTTATCGAATGATGTGCAATTGTGCATATAATCCCTTAAAGAACGCTGACCATATGCTCAATCTAGAAAAAACCCAAATATCAATAAAATTGAAATAATTCAATTGAAAAAAACTGTCTAATGGAACCAAAATTCACTTGAATAAATACTTTAATTACTGATCGAGTATTTGTCACTGTAGCTCAGAAATTGAACCTAATATGCTGCAGACATTGTATTTTAATCAACGACTGATTAATGTAAGTTGTAAACTTGTAAAGCAAAAAAACGTGAAATTGTAATGAATGCTTTTTGTCTAGAGCCAATTTTTTGAAAAATGGGCGTTCTGCCCTACTCCACCCTACCTATCAAATGACGTGCATTGGAACCTTTAACGTAGATTTTTATTATCTATATGATAAAAATAAAATTTTCTCGTGGAACAAAATTAATGTAGATTTAAATTACTATATAATGCTTTGAAAAACGCTGCCCGGTCGCTAAATCTGAGAAAAAGACCTGATTGCATATGCGAAAAAAATATAAATAATTAAATTAAACAAAAAGAGACCAATAAAACTATTGGAACCATTTATGTAGATTTCCTATCCTATGATGTGCACATAAAATAATTAAAGTGCGAAAAATTTTCAAAATAATTCAATTAAAAATACTACGGACAAAACATTAAGAAAACCGTTAACCGAAAGCCCACGAAATAGCTCTGCAAAGCATTGATGGTAAAATTTTGATAAAATTCTTATTTTTTCGAATGTTTGTTTTTTTTAATAAGTTTACCAATCGGAAATATTAACAAATTCAATCCTTATTAGTTTATTTTTAAAAAGAACTTTTTTTAAATACAAGAAAACAAAGTTTAAACAAATGATTAACGTTATTGCTTTTTTAAAATAATTCGTAGTAAGTTTTAAAAAAGTGAATTACAAAGTCAAATTATATACAATATGACGTAAAAATTCCATTTGTTATATGGCGTGATAAACCAGCAATATTGTTGTTAGACGTTTGCCCAGTTTGAAATATTTGAATTTTTTATCATCTTTGTAGGTGAACAATTTTGTTTTTGGCAAACTCTTGTTCTTTGCGAAAGTGATCAATAAGCTTATGAACATTAGAGTGGTCACAATCAACAGAATGATGAAATGCATGACGCCAAAGAAAAATACACTTTATATGTAAAAAAATCAAAATAATTCAAATAAAAAAACTGTCCAATGGAACAAAAATTTACTTGAACCAGTAAAGTATATTTTATATACCTATCGAATGATTTGCATATAATCTCTTAAAAAACGCTGCCCAGGTTCTCAATCCCACCTACAATATGCGAAAAAAATTCATATTAATTCAATTAAAAAATATTGTCTAATGAACTCAAATACATTGAAACCATTAATGTTGATTTTAATTAATCGAATGATGTGCATATAATTTCTTAAAGGACGCGTCCCGGGTACTCAATCTGGGAAAAACTCACAATAAATATGACAAAAAACTCAAAATAAATCAATTTAAAAAACTTACTGACGGACCTAAAATTCACATCAACTAATGTAAAAATTAATCACATGATTAAATCATTAGAATTTAATCCAGAGGTGGACATGGGTCCATTTTTACTGACCCAACCCAACCCATCACTTAACTCAACCCATCCCAACCTAACCCGCCTGAAAATGCAACTTTTCAACCCAACCCAACCCACAACAAATCTGCACGAGTCGCAATTTTACCAAACAGGCAAATTTTTACAAATGATATTTAAAAAGCAGAACTCAAAAATACAAGATCATATGTGTAATAAAACACACTGGTGAAGTAATTACACTGCAAGTGTAATAAAATAACATGAAAATTAATTAAAAATTAAATGTTACTAATATTTTCCCACAACAACGTCAGAAACATCAAACTTTCCATATTTGGCACCTAACTCAACACAGCTCTGCATCAAATTGAGAAGCCCTTTATTTTCAACAGATTTGAATGAGTGGTAACCATCAACACAGAAAAAGATCTGTCTATGCTTCAACATCATTAATTCTTGAGGAGACGGTTGAATTTTTCGTTTCAAGCATTGCTGGATTTTCAACTGTGACTTTGGCAAGACTACAGCACAATGTTTAATATGTTCTTGCTGATTTTTAGTCCCAAAGTTTTTACCTGATGAATCTTTAAACTGATATACCTTATTGCACTTAATACAAGCACAATAGTAATTCACGGGAATTTCGCTTTCATCATTTTCTTTTTTTTGAAAAACCATGTGAAATTTCTGCCAGATTTCTGATTTTAAATTTGTGGGTGCTTTTAATATATACCACCCTGTTTTTTCTGGAAAGAATAAATATTTAAATACTTAAGTATGTTCAATCAATCAATTAAATTTATCTAATGAATGGGATTTCTAAACTTCAACAGCGCCCAACTAAAATTTGAAAAATAAACCATTTCTAGGTAGAAAAAAGAAAGAAAATGAAACATGAATATCAGGTAAATAAATAAAATGAGCAATTGAGAAAAAATTCTGATGTCTGTAAAGTGTAACTGTAAAGACTGAAGAGATTTGAAATTATGAAAAATAACAATTAAGTCTTTAAAAAAGGAATTAAAACATAAAAAATGTAAAAATGTTAATGTGAAATTTATTAGATTTTTTACTTTCGCAAACTTAGCAAATTTAAATCACACAAACCTCTCAAATGACGCTGAATTTCTTCTGATTCTGCCATACTTGTAAATAAAACTAATTTTCTCGATCGGAAAGAAGTTAACTTTTGCTCAACTCAATAATCACAAAAAGAAAGTGGAAACGATAGACCAAAGATACAATGATATTACAGCGATATAAAATACACCGATTATTGACTAGTTAAAATGTTCGTTTAAGAATAAAAAAAAATACAGAAATAAATTATTTATAATAAAATTTGAAAATTTCAACCCAACCCAACCCACACAACTTTAAAAAATTTGGACCCAACCCAACCCAACCCATGGGTTAATCCAACCCATGTCCACCTCTGATTTAATCAATCGAATGATAAGCATATAATCACTTTTATTATGTGAAAACAATTTGAAACAATTCAATTAAAAAAAAGTCAAAAACTAAAAATAACTTGAATTAACGTAGATTTTAATTACCTATCGAAGGATGTGCATATAATCTTTTAAAGAACGCTACCCGGGTGCTCAATCTGGAAAAAACCCACTATCAATAACTCAATTAAAAAAATTTATCAATTGGAACAAAATTTCACTTGAACCATTCTTTGTTGATTTTAATTATTTATAATGCTTCAAAAAACGCTGTCGTGGTGCTCCATCTGGAAAAGACCCACGTTCAGTATGCGAAAACATTTTGAAATAATTCTGTCTAAAACTGGAACCAAAAATGTAGATTTTGTTTACCTATTGAACTATGTACATACATACATTATGTACATTGAATTATGTTCCCTTAAAGAACGCTGCCCGGGTGCTAAAGCTGAGAAAAACCCACTTAAAATGCGAAAAAATTGAAATATTTCAATTAAAAATATTGTTAAATGGAACAAAAACTCACTTGAACTACTAATGTAGATTTTAATTACCTATAAAGCCTTAAAAACGCGGCCCGTTTGCTGAATCTGAAAAAACCACAGTCAATATGCAAAAAAAAATCAATTCAAAAAAATGACTTAAACTAAAGTAGATTTTACTTTTCCAATGATATGCATATAATCTTTTAAAGAACGCTGCCCGGTGCACAATCGAAGAAAATCCCGCATCCTTGATGCGAAACCAATTTAAAATAATTCAATTAAATAAAACTGCCTAATGGTGCAAAAATACATTGGAACCATTAATGAAGATTTTAACTATCTATCGAACGATGTGCATGTAATACCTTAAAAAGCGCTGCCCAGGAGCTCAATCTGGAAAAACCCCACTATAAATATACGAAAAATTGAAATAATTCAATTAAAAAAATTGTCAACATTAATGGTTCTAATGTATTTGTGTTCCATTGGACAATAATTTGTTATTGATGGCTTTAGAAACTGACTCATCCCATTACTAATTGGTGCACCAGATATAGCATTTCTACGACTAAATAACCTTAGATTCTGACTTTTACCACCATCATTAATTCTATTAGTTACATCGGCACTAGTGGAAAATGGTGCTGGAACAGGATGAACAGTATACCCACCATTAGCAGCCAACTTAGCCCATTTTCTTGCTTGCGTTTTCGATCTGGAAAAAATCAATTTTCAATATGCGAAAAAAATTCAAAACAGTTCAACCAAAAAAAACTGTCCAATGGAAACATTGGAACCGTTTATGTAGATTTTAATTACGCATCGTATGATGTGCATATAATCCTTTAAAGAATGTTGGCGAAAATGCGAATAAATTTGGAAATTATTCAATTCATTTAATGTAGATTCTAATAATCTATCAAATGTTGTTCATTTAATCCCTTAAAAACACTGCCCAGGTTTTCAATCTAAAGAAAAAAATCCTCTTTCAATATTCGAAAAAAATAGTAAATAATTCAATTAAAAAGCCGCCTAATGGAAAAAAATTCACTTGAACCGTTAATGTAGATTTTAATTTCCTATCGAATGTTGTGCATATAATCCCTTGAAAAACGTTAAGCGGGTGAAATAATTTATTTAAAAAATCTGTCCAACGAAAAAAAATCACTTGGACCATTAATGTAGATTTTAATTACCTTTCGAATGATGTGCATATAATACCTTAAAGAATGCGGCTCGGGTGCTCAATAAATGAAAACCCATTATCAATATGCAAAAAAATCCAATTTAATAAAAAAATTGCCTAATTGAAACAAAACCATTAATTCAGATTTTAATTACCAATAATGCTTCAAAGAACGCTGCACGGGCACTCACTCTGAGAATAACCCACTTCCAATATGCGAAAATAATTCAACAAATTATACAAATTATTGTCTAATGGAACACAAATTTTGATTTAATTTATAATTTAAAAAATAATTTATTTAAAAAATCTGTCCAACGAAAAAAAATCACTTGGACCATTAATGTAGATTTTAATTAACTTTCGAATGATGTGCATATAATACCTTAAAGAATGCGGCTCGGGTGCTCAATAAATGAAAACCCATTATCAATATGCAAAAAAATCCAATTTAATAAAAAAATTGCCTAATTGAAACAAAACCATTAATTCAGATTTTAATTACCAATAATGCTTCAAAGAACGCTGCACGGGCACTCACTCTGAGAATAACCCACTTCCAATATGCGAAAATAATTCAACAAATTATACAAATTATTGTCTAATGGAACACAAATACATTGGAACTATTAATGTAGATTTTAATTATACTTATGGAACAAAAATTCACCTGAACAATTAATTTAGATTTTATTCACTTATCGAATGATGTGCATATATTATAATTCATTAAGAACGCTGCCCGGTTTCTCAACTCGGAAAAAACTTCTCTCACTTTGCCAAAAATTTGAAATAATTCAATTAAAAAATTGTCAAATGGAACAAAAATTTGCTTAAACTGTTAATGTAGATTTTAAAATTGACTTTAACTAATGCAGATTTTAATTACTTATCGATTGATGTGCATATAATCCATTAAAGAACGCTGCTCAGGTGCACAATCTGTAAAAAACTCACTTCCTATCTGCAAAAACAATTTAAAATAATTTTAATTAAATAAAACTGCCTAATGGTGCAAAAATACATTGGAACCATTAATGTAGATTTTAACTACCTATCGAACGATGTGCATGTAATACCATGAAGAGGACTGCCAGATAGTTTTTTCTATAGGCGAAAAATTGAAAATAATTCAACTAAAAATATGTCTAATAGAACAAAAATTTACTTGAACCATAGATTTCAATTACCTATCGGATTTTGCGCATATAATCACTATAAAATCGCAACCCGGGTGAAAAAATTCATTTAAAAAACTGTCCAATAAAAAAAATTGAGCCATTAATGTAGATTATAATTACCTATCAAATGATGTGCATATAATTGCTTGAAGAACGCTGCTCGGGTTCTCAATCTGGGAAAAACCCATTATCAATTATCTATATCTAAAAACATTTGAAATAATTCAATTAAAAAACTGTCCAATAAAACAAAAATTCATTGAAAATATTTATGTAGATTTCTCAGATTGAGTACCCGGGTAGAGTTCTGGAAGGGATGGTGGGCACATTATTCGATGGGTAATTAAAATCTACATTAACGGTTCAAAAAAATTTTTGTTCCATTAGACAAATTTTTTATTAAATAATTTCGAACAGTCTAATGGAACAAAATTCCTTTGAGCCATTATTGTAGATTTTAATTACCTATCGAATGGTGTGCATATAATCAAGATCTGATAAACCAAAACAATTATGGAAGATTTTTACGTCATTACTTGCCAAAAAGAATAATGTATGCACGACTGCTCCAGAAATCACACCTCAAGAGTTTTTAACTCGTCTAAAATCAAAGTCCGAACTGTCAGTCGATTAGAGGGTTGATTTGCCAGAATTCAGGTCGACCGATAGCCGTTTCCATCAGTTTGAGAGTATTTCCGAGGCAGATTTAAAGACAATCATTTTGTCTTGTTCAAGAAAAACATGCTGCCTTAACCCTATTTCAATATTTCTCCTGGTGGAATTTGTTGATACGCTTCTGCCAATTTTATCTAACCTGGTCAATAAATGTTTGCAAACATCAACGTTACCCAGGTCCAAAAAGATTGCAGTAGTCAATCCGTTGTTGAAGAGACCTGGTCTAGCGAACAAAGTTGTGGCCAATTACAGACCCACTTTGAACCTTACCTTCGTATCCAAAACAATTGAAAGAATTGTCACTCGCCAGCTCTTCGCTTACCTGAACAAAAACTCACTACTTCCAAAAGTTCAATCAGGTTTTCGTCGAGCACATTCAACTGAGACAACGATGAAGGTGGTTTCAGATGTCAGTGACGCTATTGATGATGGTTACATATCATTGCTGGCACTTCTCGATGTAAATGCTGCTTTCGACACAGTCGACCACAAGATTTTATTGAAGCGTCTTTCTACTTCATTTGGTATTGGTTGAGATGCTTTCAGGTGGTTTTAGTCCTACCTAACAGACAGGTCTCAAGTTGTCAGCGTTGATGGGAGTGGTCTAGGCACGGCTTCTTCAAAATTGATCTGCAGAGTACCACAAGGTTCAGTATTTGGTCCTTTGCTATACATCAAGTACACTGCAGATATCATCAACGTCGTCGAAGCAGTCGGCCTTGGCTGTCACCTTTACGCTGATGATATTCAACTTTACGGATTTGGACTACCTGACTCATCATTTCAAGTCTTTTCTACTGTGTCGAATGCAGTGGAATTGGTTGGTCGCTGGATGTCATCTAACATGCTTCAACTCAACGTCAAGAAATTCAATATTTGTGAATGGGAACGCCGCATGGCTTCAGCCGTTTAAATGACAACAAAAATCCAGTAACGAATCTTGGAGTCATATTGGATCCTCATTTTTCATTTGAAAAGCATATTAGTCAACTCTGCCAGCGATGTTTCTACCAACTCCACAGAATAAGATCTATCAGACGTTGAGTTGGTACCATTGGTGTTATTTTTTTTCATTATTGTCCTTCTTGTCGAAAATAAAAAAAAAAATTTAAATCAAGAATAGAAAAATATAACTTTTCAAAATTGATTGGCTTATTTAATTGATTATATAATAAATTTCTAAAATTTAAATTATAACGATTTCTAAAAAATGGTTTTTAATATTTCCAGTTTAAAAACATTTTAAAATAAAAAATTTGTTTGGCGTGAACGATATGGCCAGATGCCTTTTGAAAATATTATTGCCCACAACAGAGAAAAAGTAAACATCTGTTTATAAAGAATAAAGTTGATGCTGATGGCAGTGATGATGACGACAACTAAACGGCCCTTTTCAGAGCCACCCGTTTGCATTGAATTATATATAAGAATGGCTTTATAGTGTTGACCTTCATCTCAAGGTCAGGAAGCATGGAAGCAAACTTTTTTAGCACCAATTTGTCAATGGGTTTTTCCGTTTTCCAATCTATATTTAGCTTCTTCCCTGTTAAATTTTGTGCTACCGGCGGCAAATTCTTGTAAACATTTTTAACCACTGAAATCATTCTATGGCAGTTTTAATCGATTTTTAACTTAATAATTTAACCGAATTTTGATCCATTTTGATTTTATAAATGTCATTTTCTTTAAACTTTAAAGTTTTACAAATGTTACATTGTGCCAGGAAAAACTAGACTCATACTAGTAGAAGAAGAGAGGCTTTTTCTGTATTTTTATTTTGAATTTTTGACTTTTTATTTTTTAAACTGTCTAATAAATTATTGTTAAAAAAAACTCAAAAATTTCAATGTCGGTATGTTCGTTCGTGTACTTTAAAAAATCGACGTTTGTACTGGCATCGAAATTTTCTTGTTTTATCAACAACAAATAATTGGTTAATTAATTTGAACTAGATAACACATGGAATTATATAATTCAATGAGATAACAAGCCACATAAATCTTTTTATTTTATTATTATTAATTAAAAGAGTAATGTGGAATCATGGAATTAAATAATTCAATGTGTGGAATACCATATTGATGTTGCTTTAAATTTTAATATAATCAATATATTTTTTCAATTATAATAAATATTGCTATTGAATCAAATAATTGTATAAATTTTTTTGGATATGCTACCTGAAATTTTCTGATCTTTGGAATGAATTGAGCAGACGATAAGCAGTAAGTTAGTTTTTGAATATAATTTCTATCTTTTATTAAATTAAAAATGCCATTAAAGTGTATAGTAAATAATTGTAATGGGACATATAAAGACCAAAATATATCTATGCACAGGTAATAATATGATCTTAATAATATTTTTATATCATTTGCATATTTTATGATTCACTTGACTTCTCTCCATGGATTAATAGATATAAATTTCAATAATTCATTTTTGACAAAATGCAATATGCATTACAGCATTCCTCAAAAATCACCTATAAAAAGTCAGTGGATCAATGCCTTGAATGGCAGGTGTAGAGGTTTTGAAAGAAAAAGATCATATATATGCAGTAAACATTTTGATTCAAAATCCTTTTCAAAGTCAAATAAAAAAGTTTTTCTAAAGAAAGATGCCTACCCAACAGTATTTCCTGGTGTGGTATTTGAAAAGGCAAAAACCACGACTACACAAACTGAGGTAATTAATTTAGTATTTATATATATAATAAACAAAGGATTGCTGAAGCAATATTGATTAATTCAAACCAAATATTAATATACAACACAATAACATTGGCGTTTGCCGGCTTACTATCAGATATTTAACAAATAAAACGATAAGGATTTGGTCATTTTCTTATTACATTTTATGAAATGCAAATTTTGATTCTAATGGAAAATATGTTTTTTTTTTTGTTTTATGGGTTTATTATTATTATTAGTATGCTTTTGTTAAAATGGCTTTTTGTCATAAGAAATACAGAATATAAAAGGTTTCTTTATTTTATTGGGCATATATATATATATATATATATATATATATACAAAATACAGAATACAAGGAGTTTATTTTATTGGGCATATATATATATATATATATATATATATATATATATATATATATATATAAACTTTTAAATGCAGCTATTTACTTTCAATTTAAAATCTGCAGTGGTTTGGTCATGTCAAATGAAGTGAAAACTGCTATAACTTCTTCTGGTCAGAAACAATGGAACAAGACATAAAAGCTCCAAATTTAAATGAAATGAATACAACTGATCACCTAATTGGCGTAAAAACTTGATGGCAAAGAAAACAACGTCCTACCTCAGGGGAAATGAGTCTCTGGATGCTAAACTAAGATTGATTGATTTTGGCTATCAGTATACATTTCTTTATATATACTAGTTTACAGAAAATCATGATCAACAAAATTTTACTTGTTCAATGTTCTCGGGTGTGGCAGTGTTAGTCCACTTTTTCTTAAAAATTGGTATGCACGAGAACCATGAAAACGCAGCTGCATATAAAAGGTCTTGTAACTATCATCATATACTTTGTTAACTCTTTTAAATGGTATGAGTTTTTTATCTAGAAGGATAAATAAACAAAAAATTAGTCAAAATTTCAATTCATTTTGCTATGGTTATATAGCATAAAACCTTTGTATGTAGCTAATTCATTTTTTAATTTATTACATTCATTCACAAGTTTTCTTATTGTTGCCTGCAGCAGTGTGATTCTGGACTTGTAATACTTTGATTGCCTTTGCTGTTGCTTGATGAGATGGGCATCCATTGAGTAAAACATCTAAATATGATTTTAAATTGAAAGTAAATAGCTGCATTTAAAAGTTTATATATATATATATATATATATATATATATATATATATATATATATATATATGCCCAATAAAATAAACTCCTTGTATTCTGTATTTTGTATATATATATATATATATATATATATATATGCCCAATAAA
>NW_008704902.1:8484544-8512070 GCF_000326865.2 Helobdella robusta | reverse complement strand
TTAACCACTCCATAAGCCATTGGTTGTTATCAAAACAGAAATTTACTCATTTTTTACTTTTTTTTATTTAATGTTCACTATTTCAACTATTTAACAAGTAATGATCTAAAAAATTTACCTAATTAAATTATTTTCAATTTGATGTAAATAAATAATCAAGCACTAGATAATTCAAAATGGGCAGAGTTAATTTATTAAAAGTACATTATGATTGTTTGTAAACATGGACGATACCATAGGAGTACCTATCTGACGTTTTACCATCAAATCTTTTATATAAAACTTATTTTATTAATAACTTTTCTTTCTCTAGTCAACTATATGCTGATGATTCTTACATTTATACTTCTTTTCCTCTATCTAATCTCAATAGTGTTCTTCATAATCTATCTCTATGTCTTTCTTCATTTATCGCTTGGTCTGACTCTATGTGTCTTAAACTTAATCCTTCTAAGTTTGAATTAATTTGTTTTAATAAATCTAAACACTCTATTACTATTCCTCCTATTATCCTACCTGATTCTAAAACTTTTGATGTCTCTCATAAGTTTCGTAGTCTAGGTTTTATCTTTGATTCTACTATGTCTCTCTCTTCTCAGATTAATAGTGTTGCTAGAAGCTCTTACTTTCATCTACGTAGAATAAAAAAACTTTTGCCTTTTCTTGATGATCCTACTCTTCTCCTTCTTGTTACTTCATTAGTCTTATCTAGGATTGATTATTGTAACTCACTCTACCATGGTCTTCCTGACTCTATACTCTATCCTTTAAGTAAAGCTTTTAACTCTGCTGCTCGTCTAGTTGCTCATGCCCCTTTCTTTTCTCATATATCTCCATATCTTGTTCTCTTGCACTGGCTACCTATAAAATATAGAATAATTTTTAAAATTTGCACGTTCATGTATAAGTCTCAATCTAAATTTTTTCCTAAGTTTTTATCAGATATATTAATTGAACCTAAACGCACCGGTTTACGATCGTCTTCTTGTTCTCGCTTTTTCTTAACTCGTGTTAAACACTCTTTTGCCAAATCTGCTTTTGCTTTTTCTGGTCCTTTTTTCTGGAACTCTCTACCTACTTCTCTGACTACTACTCCATCACTTGCGAAGTTCAGAGCGGATCTCAAGACCCATCTGTTTTCAAAATTCATTGAGGAGCGCTGTTTAACATGGCAGAAATAGCGCTTTAGAAGCTTATTGATTGATTGTTTGATTTACGTGTAAATAACGTGTTTTCAATTGAATGGTAGGCACTGTAATAGGATTATGCCAATAATATAATAATAATTATTATTATTATCGTAGTTGTTGTTGAAATATATTGAAATCTAGTATAAGTTAAGGCTTAACGTAACTGTAAGGCACATTGCATGCTCATGCTCACTTGTGTAGTAGTATGCTATGTTGGCCCATTATAAAAAACGTTTTAAGTGAAATTGTTTTATACATAACATATGTGTGTGTAAATATTATATGTCTTTATCTTTATATATTTATATTATGATTAGGATATTGACAAAAATAGATTGACTTTGCTTGTTGCATTTAACATACATTTCAACTTTGTTTTGGTTATGTAACAAAATGCTTATTATGATTATTGCCCATCATAATCATTTGCTACAAATAATTTATTTATTTTAAGCATGTAATATGCTTGATACAAGGTTAGTTTTTACTTAATGTGTAACATGCCCAACTTATAGCTATTGTTAAGCGTGTTGAGCATGTAATGTGTCTGACTTATAGATCTAAACTATTGTGAATGTGTTTTTTTGGATAATGATTTATGTAACAAATACTGTACATATAGGTAATAATATATTTATATGTATATATTTGTCCACATTCATGGAGGCTGAGAATTTCCGTTCTTAAAAATTTCCAGAAAAAGTTACAGTTATAAAAATGGTTTTTCATAATTGTAGACATATGTATCTATTATATATAACTTTAATTTCTTTGTTATTGTTCACCGGAATTTCCAAGAATGGCCACTTTTACACCGAAAAGTTTTTACAGAAAATCGAAAGGTTTGTAGCCGTTTTTCGTCGTTTTTGAAAGTATTACAGTGCAAAATTTTGTATTTTATTGTGTAATAATCATTTTAAAAATTTTTTTTAGAATAGTTTAGATATGTCATAAATCTCAGCAAATATTCTACTTTGATTATTCATAATAAGCATGTGTGTGGACATTGGGATTATACATTGCTTTCATTGCACATGCTGCTTGTGTACATTTTTAATGCATATATGTGTAGTAAAACTAATGTTACTTATTTTTGTGTATAAATTTGAGTTCTATTTTGCGTACTTATTTTTTCACTTGCAGACATGTCCTGATACTTCGAATGAATCAGAAATAAAATATTTAACTTAAGGTGATGATTATGAGCCAAGGCAAGAGGTTGAATCAAATGATTCTGATAACACTGATGGAAGAAAAAAGACAAGCATTGGAGGAAACATGGCAATATGAGTTATAAAAGAAAATTTTGATCAAATCTTGCAACCATTCATGAAAAAAGGATGATGATGGTTCAATGGAACAGGCTGATTGGTGTCCATTTCAATATATTCAAAGTTACATTGATATGAACTTCTAAATTCAATTTCTGATTGTGGAAAAAAAGAGAATTTTGAGAGACTGCTTCAATGAGCCCGAGTCTAACAGCGAACTGGCCTGCTTGTTGAAATTTAGAGCTGTTTTGTACCACAAACATTGAGTTTCATCGTTAGTGCTGTTTTTTAGATAGGTACTAATTTTAAATTTTGTTTTCTCTGCAGTATCTCTCAATGACATGATGTTATAACTGCCAAACTTCATTGAGAGCGAAAGTATCTGTGATACACAGCCACTGATTGGCATGGCAAGCCACTCCCTCGCTCTGTCCACTATTAGACTGTCTAGACTGAATGATATCCATTATTATGAGAAGTTGTAGCTGCGCAATTCAATTTGTAACTGCATAGGAATAAAATATTTTAAAATTTTAAGTTTTTGTTGTGGTGTGATGTCAAGAACTGAGGTGATTCTTAGCAATTTTGATAATTTTGAGACAACCTCGTCTTTAGCTTTTGTATTTTTGCCTTCAAAATCGTACAATCTGCCCAGATAGATAAAACTGCCACCAATTTTGACATTGGGACGAACATCGTTTTTGATTTTTAACCTCGGAGATAATTGTTCATAAACTCCGTCTTTTTTTCCCATGCCAAATGAGCTGCATTTATCTACTCTCATCTGCATGTCCGACCATCTACACCATGCATAGTTCAGATCAATAAATTTCTGAGGACCTACCGCAATGTGGGCAATAATTGCCGAATTGTCGGCAAATTGAAGCCAAGATTTGGCTTTAAGCCCAGATGTTGGACCCCAACAGTAACCACAGCTAGCATACTCTTGAGTTTCCAGAATTTTCATAGAGGGTTGAAACACAAATTGAAGAGTAGTGGCAAGCATGGGTCACCCTGGAGGACACCTTTTATAACCGGCAATGCTGGTGTCAGTTTGTTGTTGATTGAAACTAATACCGAGCACTCTGAGGATATATATTGCCGTTATATTGAGTTAATGAAGGAATGGCTTACTTCACCAAAAGCATTTTTTAGATAGGGGAGGGCAACGATAATTGTTCATTGGTGTCTTTTGGCATCTTTTAATACGTGGGTTAGCATTTGTGTATGCTCTGTCAAGCCGTCGACCTCAGGATAAAATCCTTTTTGAATATTGGTGTTGATAAACTTGTTTTGATGAAGAAAGTGATATAATATATTTTTTAAGAGGGATGATAAAATTTCATAGAAGACTGGTAGTAAAGTTATTGGTCTAAAATTAGCTGGGTCACTGGCGTCGCCTTTTTTGTAAATTAAAATCGTTAAGGCTTTTCTCCAGCAGTTTGGAATTGTAGACGAGACCCAACATTTTGACAACAGTAGATGTAGATAAGTTCTAAGTATCGGACATCTTTTAAATATTATAATTGACATTTGATCTAGCGGGCATGGTGAAGCTTTTGATTTAATTTTACGAATAATTGATGATATTTCTTCATATGATGGTGGATTTGTGTTGCCATTAAGCTCAGGCTGTGGCAAAGGTGGAATCCAAACAGGGATAGTATAATAATAATAATAATAAAAATAATAATAATATTAATAATGGGAACGCTTTTATTTTCCGAAAAACACAAAATGATTAAAATATAAGTATAAAAATAAAGTACATTATGAGTTAAAATGATAATCTACAACAAAAAAAATGGGTGCAAAAAGAAATAAAAACGGTATTAAATTGAGTTCAAATTGCGTTATAATAACTATAATAATAATAATAACAATAATAATGGGAGCATTTTTTTGTTGACCGAAAAGATAAGTAGTGTTTCAGTGGTTAAGTGTCACAATATATGCTATAATACGAGCGAATTATCGCGTTAATCAGTTTTTCATCAAAAGATTTCGGCCATAATATTTTAAACAAAGTTAGATTAAAATTGTTATAAAAACCCACAGGTGATATTTCAAAGGAATTAATAATTAACGAACCGTTATTATAGACTGAATTTAAGTTTAATTTCAAGTTTTTATATTTCTGGCGTTTGTATTCACGATGATGAAGCTAGGTTGGTTTCGTGGCAAATTGTAAGCTCTAAAATTTCGATTTTGTTTTTTTTTTGGAGATTGGCAATGTCCGGCCGCAACTTGTCGAACAACTGTGACATTGGAAGTACATTTTCTGCATTAAGATCGGCAAATATGCAACAGTTTGAGGGTGCACAAATCTTTAACAAGTTGACAATCAACGACAGCAGTTTGTATGTCTGTCCGTGTACCTTGCGAGAGCCGTTGTAGAATCACAGTTCGAAACAACATGTTTATTTGTTTGGCGATAACTGCACAGTGAACATAGAAATGTTGTTGAATTACCCCATTTAAGTAAGTTTCAATTGGTGGGGAGCTGTTGTATTAAATATTTTCTAGTAAACTTATAGAACACCCCCGGTAATCCTTCGACGATCTTTGACCAATTTGACGTTTTTACTGGGGAAATGTGCTCATTTATTGCTTCAATTTACAAACCTTGGCATTGGAGATTAAACACATAATAATAATAATAACAATAATAATAATAATAATAATAAAGACAATAATAATAATAAAAACAATTAATAATAACAATAATAATTATAGGTGGAATTTGTTTCGCGCCTCACAATTCTACGCTTTTTTTGCCGCTTTGACAGCTATCGTTTAAAACAATTAAAAAATTTTCGTTGTTAAAATTTTTCATTATAATTTCATGTTTCTTTTTTAAATTTATTTGTATATATTTTTAATAATATTAAAACTATAATAATAATAATTAATAAATTTATAAATAATGCACTGACGATGACGGTTTAACGTCGAAATAGATGTATATGCAATAATTTTGTTAGTATAAATAAAGCTTTGTCCTGGTTATGACATTAAACTGACCCTCACTGCCTTGTGAGCAATGTTGGATCATCAAAGGCTAGGCCCACCGCTTATAACTGTGGTTGCGTAAGGAAGGGCGTCCTGCGTAAAAATTAGCCAAATAAATTACTTATGATGACAGAAGTTTCATCATAGGTAGCCAAACGGCAACCCCCGATCTCGGGGAAAATGTCGTCTAAACGTGTGTTGTTGTTGTATAAATAAAGCTTCAACTTTAAACAGGCTCAATCTTGTTGATAAAAATTTACTCAGACAAATTGAAAAATTTGAATACAAGTTGATAAATACTAATAAATCGGTGGAATTTATTATATATTGTCAAGAATTCTGTCTTTTACCAGCATATATATATATATATATATATATATATATATATATATATATATATATATATATATATACAGGCATCTTCTACAAAATCAAATATAAACTCTCTCTTTCTGCTCTTCGCACGCTTTATTACACATTTATCTACCCTTATCTAACCTACTGCATCACACTATGGGGAAATAGTCCAAAAAGCCACCTGAATAACCTAATACTTTTCCAAAAAAGATCAATACGTTTAATTTTTAACCTCAAACCCGATTCTCATACTAAACCCTTCTTTCTAGCAAAAAAAATTTTACCAGTTAACTTCATCTGTCTTTACTACTCTGCTTTATTCGTTTTTAAATTTATCAACAATCTTCTCCCACCTCACTTTATCAACTTCTACACATTAAGTAACTCCGTTCAATCTACAACCACTAGACACACCCCTCTCTTCTATATCTACAAAACTCGCCTCAAATTAATCCAGACAAGCATAAAAATAACAGGTCCTAAAATTTGGACAGAACTTGTACCTCCCCATCTAAGAGCCATCATAAGCCTACAACATTTCAAGTCAAAATTCCGTGCTTTTTTATTGACACTGGATCTCGACTCCACCACCTAATATTATATTAAGAATACGTTAGAACAAGTGATGCGGATGAATGGTCTTTATGAATGGTTAAACATTTATGTGTTTATATATGTACTGAGCGAACATTTACATAGTTATATGTCTATATATGTATGACACGAACATTTACTTTTTTATCTTCAATTATCTTTCTGCTTCAGTTATTTTCCTTATTTTATTTCATTAACTATTCATGTATCTACCTGCGGTGGCCACCACAAGACAAACAGTCTTATTCGGTCTCCGCATATTCAACCTCATAACTTTTATTCACTTATTTGATATGTTGTTGATTATGAATAAAACTTTGAAAATGAAAAATATATATATATATATATATATATAATGTATATATATATATATATAATGTATATATATATATATATATATATATATACACGTACACCTACCAACAAGATTTAAAGAATGACCGCCACATAAAATTTGTCAATCTTCAATTTTGATTTTCTTCATACTCTTGTATTTGTCAGACAAGTTGACAACATTATTTTATGACTGAATTTTGCCCTTACTAAAATCCTTTTTGCAATTTTTTTTAATATACCGTCTTAGATATTTTTATCCTGTATGGCTAACAATTTGTAAAGAAGGACACACTACTAATTTTTTTAAAAACTTGCAAAGTATTTTGTGAAAGCATATTGAAAAGACTTGATTGAATAATTTCTAGGGGTCCCCAGAAGAGCTGAACCCTTAAGCTATAGCTTGTTTAGATTGTATGTAAATCAAGCACTAAAAAAAGGTAAAAGTAGTGAAACTGGGTCTTCTATGTGGGAAATCAATGTAACGTATAATATATGTGATTAGTTAACAATTCTAAACAACAGCTATTAGTCCTCTTATCTTAATCACTAACAAATAAAGGAACCGTTCATAAAAGTTTATGAAAAAAAATTTTATAACTATTTCAATATTATATTTATTAAAATTGTGCAATAAATTATATTTATAATGTAATATTGAACAATCGTTAGGTCATTTTTCCTTTCTATTGTACTAGGACAATGTTTATCACTACTAATTTGTGGTACGGCTGTTACTTCAGGGTTATTGCAAAGCATGTCTGTAAATGTTCCAACAGGTGTTTTATAAATCATTAAATTGATTTTATAAACTTAAGTTATTAATTTTTTTGATAATTTTTGATTATATTTTCTTCTAAATTGTTATGGTAATGGTTATAAACTGTGAGCTATTATTTTTCAAATCACTGCTGGTCTTAATTTTATTTAACAACTCCTTTAACCATTCATAGAACTTGCCTAACTTATATAATATATATAAGACATAGTTGGTGCCTCATGTATCAAAAACGACAAAAATGAGATGGTTCTTGAACAAGATGAGATCAAGCTACAGTGGAGAGAATACTTCAACCGCATGTTAAATGAAACAAATCTCATCAATGTCAACTTTGACGCTCCACACATCGGAGGTCCAATTCCAGACATCACTGTAGAGGAGCTTGCAGAAGCTCTGAAAGCTTTGAAGGGTGGAAAGGCAGCATGGCCCTCTGGACTCACAAATGATATTGTCGAAGAATCTGGCATTTGACATCGGCGTTGGAGTTCACCAAGGCTCGATTCTCAGTCCACTGCTATTTATAACTGTGATGGAAGAAATCACAAAGCCGATAGGCACTGGTGACATTTGGAATCTAATATATGCTGATGATATCGTTTTAACAGCCACGTCTGAGCAGAATGCAGCACAGATGTTTGAAGATTGGAACACCAGACTCGCCGATCGTGGGTTCAAAGTCAACATCAGCAAAACCAAAGGAATGAACACTGGTGAACCCATCCAATCCACAGCTTCTGGACGATGGCCCTATTTAGTTTGTAAAGCTGTTGTAGGTAACAATTCAATTAAATGTCAGAAGTGTAACCAGAGGTATCACAAACGTTGTTCAAAATTAATTGGTACTTTATCTAAAGTGTCCAATTTTGTTTGTCCTGCTTGCATCAATCCACAACAACAAATTCGAAATAGTAATGTTTCTGAAGCCATTAAGGTAGAGAAGGTCACATCGTTTCAATATCTAGGGGATGTTTGGATTGTACTGGAACAGCTGACGCTGCACTTCGAACACGCGTAAGTGCAGCCTGGAATAAATGGCATCCCCTTGCCTCTATAACGATGCGGTGTGATATCTCACTACCACTACGATCAAAACTTTATAAATCTGTGATACGTCCGGTGTTGTTATATGGTGCAGAAACATGGTCAATGACAGTCAAACTGGACCAGCAACTTCACCGAACCGATATGAAAATGTTCCGATGGATGCAATGAACTTCACCGAACCAATATGGAAATTTTCCGCTGGATGCAATGAATTAGTCTGAAAGACCACATCAAATCTATCGAAATCCTGCGTCGTGCTAGTTTAGATGATATAAAGGACGAATGCCGGCAATACTGTCTGCGGTGATTTGGTCATGTCAAACGATGTGGAAACAGTGTCATAACTTTTCTTGCAGATGTTGAAGTACCTGGCACACGTCCAAAAGGCCGTCCAAAGAAGTCCTGTCGCAAACAATCGAGCAAGACATGAAGGCTCTAAATTTAAATGAAATGGATACAACTGATCGTCTAATTTGGCGCAAAAAATAGATGGCAAAGAAAACAACGTCCTATCTCGGGGGAACTGGGTCTCTGGACGCTAAACGAAGATTGATTGATTGATAACTATAGAACAAATTTATGTATTTTTTCGACTTATATATCTTTTTTAAACAATCTCTTGCCATCATAATATGTTAACTTCTTAATCTTAAAACGGTTTTTAATTTAACAACTTCCCGTCAGAAATATTTATTTTATCTATTTCCCTCAAAATCGAAAATTTTTCATGTAAGATTGTTTTATGTTGAATTCAAATATTTGGATCAATTTTATTTAAAGCATCAATATTTATTTAGTAAAAATTAGACAGAAGACTTTTTTCGTAAAAAATCAGGATCCGACAGACGCAGTAACTGTTACAGAATGCAAGACAGTTGTATAAAATTTAACGAATAAGTAAATAAATAAATGTAAAAACAGAGAAAAACAAATGTTTAAACATGAAAAGTAAAATAAAATAGTATAAAATAGATGATTATAAATAAATTCATCCCACAGCACAGAGTCTGGCATGTTTTTGTTGTCTCACTTTGATATTTAACATATGGAATATCAAACTTGTTGGTTTGGCCGGCTATAATGATATTTTCAGAAATAGGACCTTAAAGTACATGTTCCTTGGTATTTTAGAAGTCGAAGCTAATTATTTTATCATAAAGGCCTATCATTATACTTCAGTTACGAGTGTTCAGGTTTATTTTTAAAAGAATGTACAATTTTTCTTTCAATAATATTAAAAAGCTTTAACAATCATTTAACAAAGATAGATATTAGATTGCTTAACAACTCCAACTGTATTGCTCCTTTCTAAAGTTATTCTGAAGAGGAGTTTCAAATGGTCGAATTATTTAGGGGTTGTTATTTGCCTCGTTGGAGCTGGATTACTTGTTTTATCAGATGTTTTAACAGGCAATCATGAAAAATCCGAACTATCTTATAATTGTTAGTTATTTCTTAATATGTTTTGTAAATTTTTTTGGGGAGTTTTTTTATCACCTTGTTGAATTAAGATTCAGTCTTTCAATAACTGCTTTCCAGGTAGTTATTATTATTGCTATTTTTTGTATTGTATTATTATTACTAGCTAATAGGACGGACGCAAGGACGGGGTTGAGTGGTGGTATTGAAAGAGTGGAAAGCTTTGTTTACTTAGGGGATAAGCTGAACGCGGAAGGAGGATGTTTGAGCTCAGTTACGGCTAGAGTTCGTGTGGGATGGATGAAATTTAGGGAACTGGGTGGGGTATTGTGTGGAAAGAAATGGTCAGTGAAGATGAAAGGGAGGGTATATAAAGCATGTGTGAGAGCAGCGATGGTTTATGGTGGTGAAACTTGGGTGTTGAGGAGAGAGGAGGAAAGTGTACTGCAGAGGGCTGAAAGAGCTATGGTGAGGATGATGTGTGGGGTTAAAGTGAAGGATAGGAGGAGTAGTACAGAGCTGATGTCAATGATGGGACTGAAGGAGGACATTGTGACATTGATAAGGAGATCGAGATTGCGGTGGTATGGACATGTGTTGAGAAGGGATGAAAGGGACGGGATTAGGCGAGCGTTGGAGTTGGAGTTCGAGGTTGAAGGAGTGGTAGGAAGAGGTCGTCCGCGATTGGGATGGAGAGAGCAGGTGGAGAAGGACAGGGTGAAAGCGGGGTTGCGTGATACTGAGGCGAGTGACAGATGTGGATGGCGTCGAGGGGTATTTCGGTTTCATCATAGGTAGCCAAACGGCAACCCCCGATCTCGGGGAATATGTCGTCTAAACGTGTGTTGTTTTGTTGTTTATTATTATTACTAGCTGACCCTGTGTATTTCGTAACGTCGTAGAAATAATAGCTGTTCAGGTGCATTGTGTTAAATAAAAATAAGTGTTTTTACATTAACTTTTTAAAATATTAAAATATATATATTAAATTAACGCTAAAGTATGTACAATGTTTTTTGTCATTTCTTAGGTGTATAAATCTAAAGATTATTAGGTGTAATACAAAAGTCCATGAGAAAAGCACGCGTTTTCTAGAATTAAAATAGAGTTTATCAAATTAGGGACCTCCCACCAATTGAAAGAAACAAATGACATTGACAGCATTCAAACCAATGCACACATTCCAATCGCAATAAGCAATCAGTTAAATTCCAGGCTAAGTTTTGATAAACACATAGCTTCCATAAATCAAATTTGCATCTATCATTTTAAGGCAATAGACCATTTTTATCAACAACGGTAGCGTCATTATTAATAAGTTGTTTAGTTTGATCTAGATTAGATTACTGCAATAGTCTGTTAAATAGCATCACATAAATACAAATGAATAGACTTCAAACATTGATGGACAAAAGAGCACGTATTGCCCTAAACATTAAACTGCCTGCACATCAGACCAACTCAATAAAGAATCTACAAATTCTTCATTGGCTTCCAATCAATTTTTGCATTCAATTTAAAATTTTTACAATAATGTTATGCTTTCAACATCACCGCCAATTCATCTTAGAAATTTAATCACCATCAATTGTTGGTGCTTTTGATGCACGTACAACACTAACCAACAACACTTGTTTTCCGTCATTCCTAACCATCAATTTTGTACACACTGCCATCTTACATTAGGATTTGCACTTCACTGGCTACTTTTAAAAATATACTAAAAGCTCATTTTTAAATAATTATTATTTTTAATTTTATATAACCCTTAACTAAATTTACTACATTTTCATTTTATAAGATATTTTATTTTCACATTAATAACTTTATATTTGCGTGTACGTACGTTTTTAAACTCAATTTAAATATTAAACTGACCTACTCTAGTTGTACACATTCTATACTATGTCGAGCAATATAGAGACAAGGTTCAGACTGTATAAAATATATTATTGTCTTTTTATTAACTTTATTGCAACTCTATGTTTACCACAAAATTTGATTGATAACGCCAAAATAATAAGAATGATTGAACCCCAATTGAACAATTAAACCAGCCCCTCTAAAATGTACTCACTTGCAGTGACGAGCATTTTAGATTAAATAGGATTTTATAATTATTTCGTTATTAATATTTGGTATTTGGAGTTAGAAAATAAAAGGATGTTCCCATTATTATTATTATTATTATTATTATTATTATTATTATTATTATTATTATTATTATTATTATTATGTTGAAACATGAGAGTAGGCAGATTTCTGCTTACTCACAGTTTTTGTATATTTTAATCAGTTTTTATAAAGTTTAATAGTTTGAAAATTGGTTCTAAAGTGGCGTAAAATTATGGCGGTCAATGGTTTCTTAAATAGTTTTAATTTTTAATTATTTTATTTCTGATTTTAAACTTAATTTTAACAGTTGACGCAAGTAAATGTCCATATTGTTTAAAGACTTTATAAATGTTAATAGACACTCCTGGCGTTGTACAAAGGCTACCTTAGTCAACAATAACATTTGCACACGTTTATCTTCAAAGGATAATATTAATTTGTCTCCAAATATTTTCGTTAATAATCAATCTTTGTTTAGCGTCCAGAGACCCAGTTTCCCGAGGTAGAACGTTGTTTTCTTTGCCATCTATTTTTTGCGCCAAATTAGACGATCAGTTGTATCCATTTCATTTAAATTTAGAGCCTTCATGTCTTGCTCGATTGTTTGCGACCAGGACTTCTTTGGACGACCTTTGGGACGTGTGCCAGGTACTTCAACATCTGCAAGAAAAGTTATGACACTGTTTCCACATCGTTTGACATGACCAAATCACCGCAGACAGTGTTGCCGGCATTCGTCTTTTATATCATCTAAACCAGCACGATTCAGGATTTCGGTAGTTTGATGTGGTCCTTCAGACTAATTCATTGCATCCATCGGAGCATTTTCATGTCGGTTTGTTGAAGTTGTTGTTCCAGTTTGGTTGTCATTGGCCATGTTTCTGCACCATATAACAAGACCGGACGTATCACAGATTTATAAAGTCTTGATTGTAGTGGTAGTGGGATGTCACGCCGCATCAATATAGAAGCAAGGAGATGCCATTTATTCCAGGCTGCACGTATGTGTGCTCGAACGGCAGCTTCAGCTGTTCCAGTACAATCTAGAACATCCCCTAGATATTGAAGCGATGTGACTTTCTCTACCTTAATGGCTTCAAAAACATTACTATTTCGAATTTGTTGTTGTGGATTGATGCAAGCAGGACAAACAAAATTGGACACTTTAGATAAAGTACCAATTATTTTTGAACAACGTTTGTGACACTACTGGTTACACTGCAGACAGTTGATTGAATTGTTACCTACACCAGCTTTACAAACTGAACAGGGTCATCGTCCAGTAGCTGTGGATTGGATGGGTCACAAGTCAAACAAGATATTCTGGAATGAGTTGTCGACGTAGACTCCACCTGATTGCTTCCCGGGGAACTCGATCAAATGCTTTTTCAAGGTCTACAAAAATGGTAATAGTTGTTGATGCTTTGCGAGGTACTTCTCTTGCAGTTGCAGAGGTATGTGAATGCATCTATTGTTGATTTTCCAGCCAGGAAACCAAATTGATAATTTCCGATTGTGATGCACAACGTTAATCTTCTCTCAATGATTTTCTTGACAATTTTCAGGAAGTGTTCTAACAGACGTATACCCCAATATGATGAACAGTTCAATGGATCACCTTTGCCTTTGTATAGCGAAACTGTCATGCCATAGTTCCATTCAGATGGCATTGAGCATTTTCTGCACACTTCACGGCAAAGTTGTTGTAACGTTTGGATACCTGCAGTACCAGACGCTTTGATAATGTCATTTGTGAGTCCAGAGGGCCCTGCTGCCTTTCCACCCTTCATAGCTTCCAGAGCTTTTGTAAGCTCCTCTACAGTGATGTCTGGAATCGGACCTTCGATGGGTGGAGCGTCAAATTGACATTGATGGGATTTGTTTCATTTATCAGACGGTTGAGGTATTTTCTCCACTGTAGCTTGATGTCATCTTGTTCAAAAACCATCTCATTTTTGTCGTTTTTGATACATGAGGCACCAAGTCTTTTTTCTTACTCTTTGCTTGTTTTGCTATACGATACAGAGATTTCATTTGTTCATCTTTGCTTTTAGTGAGCCACTCTCTGCACTGATCTGTCCGAGCCAGTGCGATTTGACGTCTTGCATTGTTGTTCTTCTCACGGAAAATTTTATGGTCATCAGCAGACTTTGATTTTTGCCATTGTTTGTATGCAGCTTCCTTTTCAGCTATTGCATTTTTACACTGTCATTCCACCACCAAGTGTCCCGTTCATGCTGACGCTTTGTACCAGTTTTCCCACAAACCGTAGTTGCAGCGTTTATCAAAACGGTTTTGAATGTACTCCAATCTGTACCTGCTTGCGATCGGTGGTCTAACTGTGTGACGACAATCTTTTGAAATTTTTCTCGATGAATATTGCTTTTCAGCTTCCACGTTTTGATTCTCCGAGGCATTTGTTTAGACTTATGTTTTGAAAGTTCGACAACCAGGTCTGCCCACAAGGAGTCTATGTTGGGCGACACATGATTCGCCATGTATAATTGTATAACTTTGACATTTTTGAATAGCCTTCGGTGTTATTGCTTAACAGCGAAGAAATCAATTTGCGTGGCTGATGGTCCACTTTTGTATGTTATGAGATGTTCCAACCTTTTTCTAATAAATAAAACAGTAAACAAAACTCGTGACTTTCAGCAAACTCAAGGATGCGGTTGCCATCTTCATTCCGTTCTCCCCTAGCCAAAACCCCCATGTACGTTGTCAAAAACCATCTGTTTTCTCTCCAACGTGGCCATTGAGATCGCCTCCAATCAGGATTGTTTCAGATTTTGGTATTGTTGAGGTGGTGTCAGAGAACGCAGCCCAGAAGTCATTTTTCATCTCTTCTGATTCGCCTGACTGGTGCGTATACAGAAAAAAATAATCATTGTTTGCTTTTCTAGGCGAAGCTTGATCCACATAAGACGTGAATTTATCCTTTTAATATTCAGTACTTTTTGGGCTAGCGGTTCTCTGACAAAAATTCCAACACCATTTGTGGCCGTCCTTTGACCATTCCAGAATATTTTATATTTTTAGTTAATAACTCAAATAATAATAATATTAATTAATATTGACAATAATTCAATTGTTTGTTGCTGTGGTAGAAGCTGTAAAGGCAGAAATGGTCTACGGATGCACCAACGTGCGTTCAAAATATTTAAAAACTTGTCAACTTCGGATAGTACAACAATCGACCCAGATGATGGTTCCAACTCGGAGTTACCTTCTCCACAGCGGCAATCACTTGTCCTACCCTCAATAACACCGAATACTGACAAGGTAGTTACACCACTTCCTAGTTTAAAACTGCCCAAAACTGCGAAACAAATGGCGGAGGCAAACGCGTACTTTTATTCGCAGCGGGCAAATCTACCCAATGTCAACATTGAAAACTTCATCAACAGTTTTCAATCACTAGTATACGACAACTTTGCTTCAAACTATGGCACGTTGGAAACAAAAACAATTTCATCTGTTGATCAAAACAAGCCAATCAACAAATTAAAAAAGGAGCCGAAACAATCACAACTACAACTTGCAAATCAAAGCGCTTAGTAAATAAATAAGATCAAAGCTATCGGCCTTGAAAGCGCAAAAATATAGGAAGAACTCAGATATTACCAATCAATTGCAACAAAAATTTTGGCCTACTTGTAAAAATCTGTTTAATCCATCAAATAGTTCGCTACGTTTGTTCAACGTTACAGAATGTGAAAAATTTAAAAAAATATTTTAAATAATCAGTACACCAAAAAGTTCCGTCTGCCAAACTGGATCCACGCTCCGCCGGATCCATCATTTTCATGCTCTGTTGACCCCCCAACATACAACGAAATTTCATAATCATTCGCAAATGCAAGTCATTGATCCTCGTCACTGGGGCAGATTCATGAAGAGCACTGGCAATCATAGGCTCAAAATTTTCAACTTTCTTCAAAATATTATTCACTTCATTCCTCAACTCTACACTTTTTTTAGTTTGATAGATCCTCCGTAACCACCTGCTGAAACTTCTTAAAATTAATATTAATTAACTTGTCCATTGATGTAAACATACCAAACAACTCCAAAACATACCAGGTATTTCAACCAACTTAAGACCCAGATCTTCAGACATTGCTGCACATTTAAAATGATAGGCTTTTTTGCAAATGAAACGCAATAAACCATCTTTAAAAGATCCATAGTACAAGAACTCAGGTACGGCTAAACATAACAACAGACTCCTCTAAAATTTTTGGTTTTACGCATTTGATGAAAAATAAAAGATCTGTTCCCATTATTATTGGTTTTTTAGAGAGTTGACCGTTTTAGTCAACTTACTGATTTTTATTACGTATCTCCGGTTTTTATTTCAAGTTATTCAGTTTTAATTGAGTTAGTTGGTTAGGAAATTGTAGGGATTGTGGCAAGGATTAATTACAACCATTTTTTGACAACAGCACTCCAAACAACAAATCATCCACACCGGAGTGCCCCAGAGATCAGTGCTGTTGCCTTCACTTTTCAACTACTACGTCTCAAAAACTTCTGCGCCACTTCCTGATATCAGGGTCATTTTTTATCCAGATGACTTCTCCATCTACATCCCCGGTCTGGATGTAGCTATTTTGACTCGGCGTTTTAATAACTACTTGTCGGAGTTATATAACTTATTTCACTAAAGTAATTTGGAGATCTCTGCCTCTAAATCTACTATAAATCTCTTCACCTCTCACACGTCGCAATACCACTATTACCCACAAGTCATAATAAATAACCGGCTTCTTCCACTTGAACATAGTTCAAAAATATTAGAATATTAGACCCCAAATTTTGACACGATGCCATCCTTTTCCCAACATCACAAACATGTCTCATCTAAGGCCTCCAAACGTAATTCAATAATAAATGGAACCTCGTATGGCCAAGACAAAGAAACTCTGCTGCCTGGTCTCCACTAATTTCTGATACAAGCTACAACAGACTTTAACGCACACAGAATGCTGCCTTACGGGTAATCACTGAATGCCATAAGATAGCGTCAGAGCAGCACCTCTTTTCAGAGTGCCAAATGCTCTTTGTAAGGCAGCACACCGACCTCCTATCATCACAGTTCCTATTACAATGCTACAACTCAAAACACCCATGCTACTACATCACAAAAGAGCCACGACCATACAGAAATATAGAAGAAATATTTTCGCCAAACATGCACGCACGGTGCTATCAGTGCTGCCCATGGACATTATCAGCAGTACACAGTAGCTCCGCGAAACACTTCTGAGTCATATCATGCCGCTATACTGCTGGCCACCTCCATCTCCTAAAATTACCAAGAGCAATGAGAAGAACGTTGGCTCAACTCCGCTCAAATCACTGCATCTCTCTTAACAGCTACAAAGCATAAATCGACAGTAAAGTAAGCAGTAACTCTCCGTTTGGCCGTAAACATCCTGACGATGTTATCCACCTATTTAGCTACCCAAACAACCCTACACATTTTTCGATAATAGATCTCTGGCGAAACCCGGTTGCTATGGCCATCTAGCTCCAGTCCCTCTGGTGATGTTTGAAGCGGGGCAACAACAACAACAATCATATCAACAACAACCTCAACAACAACAGTTACAGTGACAACAAGACAAATCCAATATAGACCTTGACAACAACAGCACGTCAATTACAATTCCATCAGTAGCATAAACATCTATCACAATATCTGCAACAACATTAATGTCACTCACGGCTCTTTAAGTTTTAACATCAAACCATCATTATCGCCAACCCTGCAACTGCTTTTTCAACTGAGTCAGTCAACCATCTTTATCGTCTTCATTGTCTTCATCGCCATCACTACCTCACAACAACTCTAACAATAATCAAATCACTTGCTGCTGCGGTAAATTTTGCAAAGGCAGGAAAGGCTTCAAAATGCATCATCGATCATGCAAGGTCTGCTAAACTTTGCAATTATCAAATGTTGCGAACACGTTTGCTGAAAATACTTCATCAGCTAAAACAGCTAAGATTTTGTTCCAGTCTAATTATATTATTTGATTTTATATTGTACATTGTCTTTTGATAATGTTAAAAGAGTTTCCATTATTATTAAACCAACAACATTCAAAGATTTTCCTTGGGCCTTGTTTTTTTGTGTTTTTGAAATGCAAAATCGGTTGAAATCATAGGTTCATTCATGGAAGTAGAACATGATTACTATATAAATCTAATTTTGTGTTAGTTTTTTATTGCTAGTCTAGTTCCACTGCACAGTTTCGTTAGATTATTTTTGATGATCTTATTTTTGATGTCAATAAGTGTGGTGTCATTTCTTGAAGTTAAAATGATAACCATCTTCTCCATACAGAAATGGTATTCTTAAAGTTAAAATGATAACCATATTCTCCATAAGGAAATGGTATTGAGTATTGCAATGCATCGCATGAACGATGCGTTTCCGAAACGCTTTCCAAAGTGTTATGATCAGGTTGTTGCAGCTCTGTCACGTAATTTTATTAATATTGAATGTCGTTCTTCCGGATGAAAGGGTCGGGATTAGGCGAGCGTTGGAGTTCGAGGTTGAAGGAGTGGTAGGAAGGGGTCGTCCGCGATTGGGATGGAGAGAGCAGGTGGAGAAGAACAGGGTGAAAGCGAGGTTGCGTGATACTGAGGCGAGTGACAGATGTGGATGGCGTCGAGGGGTATTTCGGTTTCATCATAGGTAGCCAAACGGCAACCCCCGATCTCGGGGAAAATGTCGTCTAAACGTGTGTTGTTGTTATTTGTCGTTCTTCCACCGTTTCTGTTAGTCTGGAAATTGCTATAGTATTTTTCCATTTATATATATATATATATATATATATATGCAGGTTTTATTAAAAATAATTATTAAAAAATTATATATATATATAATTTGGAACGAGGTTTTCGGATAAGCAGGTTTTATTAATAATAATTCAACACGTCGTAGATTGGTAGATTCAACTTTATTTAAAACAACGCTTTTGCTGACGGCCGTTTCGGCTAGTGCCATCGTCCGAGCCTGAGTCAAATAGTTAGAAATTTTAAAGCATGCAGAAATATATGAATGAATGCAATTACCTTGGCAAAACCAACATATTTTAAACAATTAAATAAAATTTCGTAAATAGAAAAATAATATAGAATTAGTGAAATAAAATAAAATAAAATCGTATTTAAAAATTTTGAAAGTGTGGTTTGTGGCGTTGTGCTGTTATTATATTAATTATGGAAAGTTTGATTTTAATATTTATGGAAAGTTAAGTTTGATGGTATAAAAATACATTATTGAAAATATTGAAAAATATATAGTATCGTTGGTGATAATGATAATAGACGGTCATAAAATATATTATATATTATGTCCGGTATAATGGTGCCAGGGAACAATTCGCTCGAGACCGACGGCGTTCGGTCACAAATGGATGATCGATGGCGCAGTGGTGCGGTGTTGGCTTGTTGTACTCGTATTTGTTTTTGGTCGGAGTTTGTTTACTACCATTGACGTTGGGCGAACTTGGTGGTGGGGCATCTCTGTATTGGGTCAATAGTTGAAGGACATGGGCGAAGTTGTCAGACTGTGTATTGATCTATATATATATATATATATATATATATATATATATATATATATATATTTACAATATTCTATAAATTCTACCGAATGTTTGGCGTTAATATGTTTGTAGTCCGTTTTTTCAATTTTTTTTCGTTGTTAGTTAAGCGCTGGGTTGGAAGTGAGGTTGTCATTTTTTGTTGTATATTTATTTTTGGTTTATTGATGTCAATTAGGACTGCTTCAGCAATTTTAAGATGCGTGTAGTTGGTATATTACTTTGGTGTTACTGTCAAGGACTTCACGGCTAATAGTGATTGAGTGTGTTGAGTCCAATTGAGATATACCAAGTGACATACCAACCTCACTTCCAACCCGGCGCTTAACCAACAACGAAAACAAAGAAGTAATAAAAACTAGCATTGTAAATAGTGACAAAGAAGAATATGATGCTATCGATGAAGAAAAGGAGACCAAAGAAGATGACCAGCCAATAAAGAAACCTGACACCTAATTTCCATCTAAGTTCACTTTGACATAGTCAATCTCCATCTAAGTTCATTTTGACAAAGTCAATATTTCCCTATATAAACAGCAGAAAGCATTGATGATGATTCTTTCGGAATCGAAATATGGCCTTATTTGCAGCATGAATTCGGAAAATAAGTTTATTTTGAGTTTTAATAAACTAAACGTTCACCAAAAAACTTTAGTGAGAAAAATTGAAAAAACGAACTACAAACATATTAACGCCAAACATTCGGTAGAATTTATGGAATATTGTAAAAGTTATGGTCTATTACCAACATATATATATGTATATATATATATATATATATATATATATATATATATATATATATATCGTCACATCGTTTCAATATCTAGGGGATGTTCTGGATTGTACTGGATGTTCGAGCACGCATACGTGCAGCCTGGAATAAATTGCATCTCCTTGCCTCTATATTGATGCGGCGTGACATACCACTACGATCAAAACTTTAAATATCTGTGATACGTCCGGTGTTGTTATTTGGTGCAGAAACATGGCCAATGACAACCAAACTGGAACAACAACTTCACCGAACCGATATGAAAATGCTCCGATGGATGCAACGAATTAGTCTGAAGGACCACATCAAATCTACCAAAATCCTGCATCGTGCTGGTTTTGATGATATAAAGGACGAATGCCGGCAACACCGTCTGAGGTGGTTTGGTCATGTCAAACGAAGTGGAAACAGTACCATAACTTTTCTTGCAAATGTTGATGTATCTGGCGCACGTCCCAAAGGCCGTCCAAAGAAGTCCTGGTCGCAAACAATCGAGCAAAAAGCTCTAAATTTAAATGAAATGGATACAACTGATCGCCTAATTTGGTGCAAAAAAACGATGGCAAACAAAACATACCTACCTCGGGAGAACTGGGTCCCTGGACGCTAAACGATGATTGATTGATGATTAAATTTTCTTACTGAGGCTTGTAATTGTAGGAAAAGTTCCTAATTTTTAGAGATTCGAAAAAACTCGAGACCTCTTGCTTCCGTCAAAAAGCCTACAAATTTTTTTGAAATAATATAACGAACAACTTTATTTGAAAACTAATTAAAATATATCAGAGCTACCATTAAGGATTAAAGGTTAAAGGTAATTCTCTCTTTAACGCTTGCTTCAGAGGTATCATCAGAGGTACGAATACGCGTGAAAACACAGTGCATATGATAGGTGGGGATCTCTTTGTATTTGAACTAAGTCACTGTAACAGCCTTTAACCATTGAGCCATCATGCCGCCCACTGCTTATCTATTTTAGTATTCTAGTCAAAGAATATTTCAATTATTACTTGAGCTAGTTACGCTCATTCTTGCCAATTTTAACTGAATTTTTTAATTTTATGTTTTCAAATACTTTTCTGAATTCTCGTTTATGCTAACCGTTCTTCCGTTCCGTCACGACCCTTTCTTTCTCGTCAAGTTATCAAACATTTTTTTAGCGACGCGTTCCAATAAATGATATAACACTCAACGCGCGATGTTTCGATCCTTGATAGGACATTTAGTTAAATATCTTTGAAAAAGTTGGTTTTTCGTCAATTGGAAAATAATTAAATCAGAAAATTATTAATATTATTAAAATTATTATAACATTTATTATTTCAAAGTATCTCAAAGCTGGAAAGGGAATTTGTTATGCATTTTAGGTGCTGTATTGTATGGTGTATCTAATATATGTCAAGAAGCTATTGTATGTAAACATGGGAGTATCGAATATCTGGCAATGATCAGTTATTTTGCCAGCATAGTCAGTGGAGTTCAATTGTATGATTTATTCTCAATATATGCCGCCTATTTTTTAATAATTTGTTAATGTAATTGCAGTGCTGTCTTCGAAAGACATGACTTTTTGAAGGTTGATTTTTCGCTCTTGTTTATTAGTTAGTCATTGCATATTTTCATTTCAACTGAATAAATAATTTTCTTTGTTAATTTATCTTTTTGAAAAAATTATTATTACGCAGGTCTTCCTTTTGCCTTTTTTGCATTATGCTTAGTTGTATTTTATTCGTTGATGTCTTATGCTATCCATAAAACATCAGCAATATCAGTGAATTTGAACTTGTTGTCCTCTGATTTTTTTTCACTGCTAGCTGGAATTTTTCTTTTTCATTATAAAGTGAGTTTTCATATTTTTATAATTTAAAGTTTTGTGAAACCCCTTAATTTATTGATTCATTTTTTTATTTGACTATCCAAGTTTAACGTGTATATGGTTCATTATAAGCTTTTTAGAGTTTTTCATTATTTTCCCATTTTTACACGTTTTAATTTTGTCTACTTTTTGTGAACATTAAAAGAATTAGTTATAATTAAAATGTAATATTCTATGAAGACAAACTGTCGCACAAACAAATTCATATTGATGATAATAACCATAAGATTTAGTGAAATTATATAAAATAATTTTTATGTCTGAACCGGGTATATATAATTACAGAACCGAACCGTTGAGGAACTACACTTGTGACGCTAATCCAATTTACGTTCTCTTAGAATATGTCGTCTCTCAAGTCTATTCTTTCCACAGCTTTTAGGTTGTTTTTTATATATAGTAGACTCCATCATTCTGTCCTCTTCTTCCATTCTGACCTTCCTGAACATGGTGTAACCATCTAATTCGAGCTCACTGTCCTCCATGGAACTTTTTGCCCAGGTTTCTGTTATACCGATGATGTCAGATGATACCTATAATAATAAATATGTAAGCCGATGTTATACCGATGATGTCAGATGATACCTATAATAATAAATATGTAAGCATTTAGAAATAACTGAAATTAAATTAAAAACTTAAATTATTAATATTATCAAATGAGAAACAAAAAATAAATACAAAAAATGGAATATTGTTATAAGGCTGCAATGATCAAATTGCGCTATATTATTTGTTATCTTGATTATTCGTTATCTTTGTTATCTTTGCTATTTTTGTAATCTTTTGGATATTAAGAATCCATTGTGTATAAGGAGGATAAATAGAAAAAGGTTTTGAAGCGAAGTCGTAAATGTGATTTATGTAGTTTACTTGAATTAGTTCAGTGTTTTTATTACTGTTGGCATTCAAATAAACGTTCAACAAATTTTGCGTTTAAAGCAGTTGTGTTTATCTATCGGAAATCTTAAACCTACAGAATAGCGATAACTTGAGATCGTTGGAAGCTACAACACTAGTGTTGGAAATATAGAGATTTCTGAAATTATAGCACTGGTGTCTGTAGTAACGAGCGTTCAACGTATACTACAATATATATAGAGAGAAAATATCGAATTGATTAGCGTGGTCCTGAAAATAATTTAAATTCATCTCTTATTAATGCTCAACGCGGTTTTGTAATTTAATTACTCTAAAACGAAATTTTTAATTTTATAACAGTATTAAATCTATAAAAATTTACAAAATAATTTGAATATCAATATATTATACGCTTTCCATATACACTCATGAATAAACGTATAAATATATCAACCAATATATGCGTTATAGGACTAACTGTCATCATTATCACCATCATCATTTAAACATTAAAAATAATTTTTCTCATGTTCGGCATTATTTAACGTCCAATTTAACTTTTCTATTTTTCTAACGGCTGATCGTAAATCATTTCAAGTTTCTTTTGTTCAATTTGAACACCGAAGATGGTATAGGAATACCGAAAAATATCTTTTTTTTATTATCATGCATAAAATAAACAACACAACATATCGATTTGAACACCGAAGATGGTATAGGAATACCGAGAAAAGCTTTTTAGTTCTATCATGCATAAAATAAACAAAAATTTTGGTTTTGAACTAAAAAAAACTTGAAAGTGATTTATGATCAACCGTTAGAAAAATCGAAAAGTAGAATTGGAAGTTTACTAATGCCCAGCATGCTGTGATTTTCATCAATAATTGCATTTCTGACAGTCTTAATCCATATATATATATATATATATATATATGTTGGTAATAGACCATAATTTTTACAATTTTCTATAAATTCTACCGAATGTTTGGCGTTAATGTGTTTGTAGTTCGTTTTTTCAATTTTTCTCACTAAAGTTTTTTGGTGAACGTTTAGTTTATTAAAATTCAAAATAAACTTATTTTCCCAATTCATGCTGCAAATAAGGACATATTTCGTTATATACTTAACATTTCTGGCAAATTTTTGGATCATAGATATATAATTTTGTTAATTATTTCATTTTACTTCTAGTTTAGTTCAATGTGCCGATTTCCGTGGTTATTATAAAAAAAATAATCACTATTTTATTGCAATCTACGAACAAAGAAAATATTTTAAATATTTTAATATTATAAAAACAAGAACTTGTTTTAATTTTCTTTTTGAATATATAAAAAATTGTTTTGACAAATAAAACTAACTAATGTACTAATTTAATCTTTTACTTAACTTTTGCATTGTATTGTAAAATCAACAATTGATGCAATTCACATTCTACGGCAACTCGCAAAGCATCAACAATTAGCACACATTTTTGTAGACCTTGAAAAAGCATTTAATCGAGTTCCCCGTGAAGCAATCAGGTGGAGTTTACGTCGACAACTCATTCCAGAATATCTTGTTCGACTTATGTTTGAAATGTATACATATACTAAGACTCTCGTCAGCACAACGGTTGGATACACAGATGCATTTGACATCGGCGTTGGAGTTTACCAAGGCTCGATTTTCAGTCCACTGTTATTTATAACTGTGATGGAAGAGATCACAAAGCCGATACGCACTGGTGACATTTAGGATCTAATATATGCTATTGATATCGTTTTGACAGCCACGTCTGAGCAGAATGCAGCACATATGTTTGAAGATTGGAACACCAGACTCGTCGATTATGGATTCAAAGTCAATATCAGCAAAACCAAAGGAATGAACACTGATGAACCCATCCAATCCACAGCTACTGGACGATGGCTCTGTTCAGTTTGTAACCCAATCCACACCTACTGGACGATGGCCCTGTTCAGTTTGTAAAGCTGGTGTAGGTAACAATTCAATCAAGTGTCAGCAGTGTAACCAGTGGTTTCACAAATGTTGTTCAAAAATAATTGGTACTTTATTTAAAGTGTCCAATTTTATTTGTCCTGCTTGCATCAAGTCTGTGATACGTCCGGTGTTGTTATATGGTGCAGAAACATGGCCAATGACAACCAAACTGGAACAACAACTTCACCGAACCGATATGAAAATGCTCCAATGGACGCAACGAATTAGTTTGAAGGACCACATTAAATCTACCGAAATCATGCGTCGTGCTGGTTTAGATGATATAAAGGACGAATGCCGGCAACACCAGGCTGTGGTTTGGTCATATCAAACGAAGTGGAAACAGTGCCATAACTTTTCTTGCAGATGTTGAAGTACCTGGCACGTGTCCCAAAGGCCGTCCAAAGAAATTCTGGTCGCAAACAATCGAGCAAACCATGAAAGCTCTAAATTGAAATGAAATGGATACAACTGAACGTCTAATTTGGCGCAAAAAATAGATGGCAAAGAAAACAACGTTCTACCTCGGGGAACTGGGTCTCTGGACGGTAAATTTCAAATGTTCAATGTGTTTTTCTCGAGGATTAAGGCATAAAAAAACGCTATTTTTACGCTCTCCTACTAATTTTTCTATTTATCAGGCTGAACTTACTAAATATAGGCTTTTACTATTTAACAAACCTTCTTCTTATTTAGGGCGCTCTATCATTTCTAACTTTGTACTCTTATTAAAAATTTTATTATTTAACCTTTTCTAAAAAAAAAACTTCCTTTATAACCTTTCTTTTATTTGTTCATAAGCAACTCTTCTTGTCTTAACTTAAACTCTACATCGTTCTACTCAATCTGGTTTTTAAGTTTTGTTCATAGTACTGAAACCACTCTTAAAAATTTATAATAATATCCTTGCTAGCGATACTAGAAATCTTACTCTTCTTCTCTCTTTTGACTATTCCTCTTGCTTTTATTTTATGCAATGATTGGTAAATGATGCAGTTTCTCAAGTACTCTGTTGAAAGTTATATTGTTTGAAATAATGTCTTCAAGCGTTTTCATTTGAATTGCTTTATTCAGCTTATTTCCCTTTTTTTTATATATGCTATATTTTTATTGATTTTAGTTTTTAACTCTGCGATCCGCCTCGCTTTTAATTATATATTATTTTAATTGGTTTGTCAATATAGATCAAGTTAATGTTAATTTTTTTTTTTCAGTTTCATCCTTTGTATTTTGCATCATTCTCTCTAATAATTTTTGGTGTTGTAATGTACAATCTGCAATCGGTAAAATCTCATTACGAAGAAGAAGCAGCGTCAATGTCAGCTGTCGTGACAAAAGAAGCTAATGAAATTGTGTTGGAAGAAACAAACTGATAAAAATGCTTGCTTGTGTTAATGTGATGTTTAGACAATAAATAGTGTGAAATGTTTTCGACTTTGTTAATGAAAATTATGAATTTTATCCTTTATTTAATTTTTGATCAGAGCCTTGTATTTGAATGGAACTCAAGTTAGTTAATCAGCCAGACCCACTAGAGCTAGTTCATGTTAGAAAAATCACTTTGTATTAATGTTTAAAAACATACTGAACAAATTTATGTGATTTTATTAGCATTTATTTTCAGTATTAAAGATGATTGCATATTAGGGTGGAGTGAAAAATTTTTTTTTCGAAATTTCAAATGCCTGTGTTGTCAAAAGATGTCTTTTAGGTCAATTAATAAATCACTAAAATTTAAACCACTTTTGTATACGTCTTGAGGTTCCTCTAGGCTCCTTTAGATTTTCACTATTAACACAAGTAAAGTCTCGACTATTAATGTATAAAAATGGTCGATTCTGCTCAAAAATACTACACAGTACACAACATCTCCTAAAATTCTTGATTATGCTTAGCAACAATGAAAACTAATATATAAATCTGAAACAATTCAATTTCATTTGTATGCACATCTCTAATTTTTGCTAGATTCCTTTTCGCAGTTACCATTGACGACCAAACTGATTTTATACTTTTTTTCAAATATAAAATGCCTAAAACACGTAAAGAATTATTTTGTGAAGTTTTTGGTTTACCTACTGATTTGCTAGGAAATGTCCTTCCTACAAACTCTGACGTAATGAAGTGTTATTTGTGGAATAGGAATTTGCTAAAAGAAAGTGCCAATGGAAAAGATCCTAGCGTAAATAACATTTCGCGACTTATTTTAACCGAATTAAAACAGATCTGGCAAAAAGCATCAATTCCAATCATTTCAGATCAAAGAATTTTAAGCTTGATAGCAAATCTGAAT
>NW_008704902.1:8461897-8483136 GCF_000326865.2 Helobdella robusta | reverse complement strand
ACAAAAGCACATAAGGGAATTAGCTTTAAGGCGGATATTAAAATGCAGAGCTAATGATGCCACTCTAAATACTGTTCGAGTTTTCAAAGTTCCAAAGCTAAACTTTGATGCGATCAACTATTACGACATGATCGATTGGCATGCAACCGAGATCACAGAGCCACCCCTTACAAAAGATATCACAACTGAAGCTTTAGAACAGATGATAATGGATATTCCTAATAACATTGAATTTTTGAAGTTGCCTTGCCATACTCAGGCAGTAGAAAGAATGATAAAATTAGTTACAGAAGCGTCACTTTCAGTTTGTGGAGAAAAAGCAAGAGATGGCTTTATTCGTACTAAACTTGCATCTCAAAATGATATACCAAAATTTGAAACTAAAAAACACTTCATTATTTAAGTCTTTGATGTGAACTAGTAAACACTAATGTTTTGTTTTTCAAGATTTAAATGATTTATTTGAGTTAATAACATGTTTAATTTGATGATATTGTTTTGTTTACTTTTGAAATGCAATTCATAAACAGTCTCCAGCCGAGAGGAACCTCAAAACAATGTTCAATAAAATTCAAAATTTACACATTGAAATAACTCGATAAAAGACATATTTCCCAACCCCAGGAAAAGTAAAAAAAAGAAAAAAATTTTTTTATGTATAAATTCGCTCCACCCTATTGCATATCGCTACATATTAATCTTCTAAAAAAAACAATTTAAGAAAAATTTCAAAATAAAAGTTTTTTAAATTCATAACGCTTTATGGCGTCGGAGTCTGTTGAAAAAATCTTCGTCTCCGGCTTCTCAAAAAATTCCGACTCCGGGTCTGATAGACTTCGACATTCTGAATTAATCAATTGTCTCTTTAGGGTCCGTAATTTTTGTGGGCCGTGATTTGGCCATTTTCCTATTTTCTATATTTTTTAATCTTATTTTTTTACTGATATTTAAATCTTAAATATTTGTTTTTCAGTTTCTGTACCACAATCAAAAGTTACGAAATTTTAAAAAATTTTAGTAGTTTTAGTATTCTCTATTAAAAATGTCAATTTTCAAGCATTCTAAAGCACGCGTTTATCCGAGTTGGTTAATTACCTTTTCACACGTGCTATACGCACTTGCTAAAACCATGTGGTGAGTGAATAATTAATAGGGATGAGAATCAACCGAACCCGAACGAACCAAACTTGAGCTCTACTTGAAACGAACTTTGCTTGTGACCAAACCGAACTTTGAGGGTGCTGGATACGAACCGAACGAACTGTTTTTACAAACCAAGTCTAATTTTCAAATGTTGCAATTTGAACCTCTTATCAGATGATGTTGTAAACATTGCCGATACAAAAGTTTCTAACGTTTACAAATATGTTGCACTGCATGTGTATGTATGTATGTATGTATTATTGTTACAAGTCAATTTGTACAACGCTAATTAAAAAAAAGATTTCAAAAGCGCTCCCTAAAATAAATGAACAAACAAAACGTTAATCAAACGAAGACAAGGACATTGTTTATTCCGCGAAAATAGATGAGTTTTCAGCTCCTTTTTAAACAAAAACTGTTCTTAGAAACGCCGGTAGACTGTTCCAAACCACTGGTCCAGCAACAGCAATATTGCGTGATCCGGTCTGTAAATTCGTTGTCGACACAACCAGGAAATTCATGTCATTTGATCTCAACTGTGAACCCAACACAGATGTTTTTCTGATAAACATGTCTACCAAATACTGTGGTGCTGAACCATGTAATGACCGAAACGTTAAGACAGCAATTTTGAAAATTATTTTTTTTTCAATTTTTAGCCAGTGTAGGCCATTCAAGATTGGAGTCACGTGATCGAACTTCAGATTTTTGTGACCCATACATCATGAGAAATAACATATACATAATTTTTTACTACTTCTGCGGCACAGCAGAAGCCAGGCGCCTGTCGTTTCCTTGTCCATTTCTGCTGTGTGGAGAAAATGGATTTGCCGCATGGAAAACAGCCAATCTACCTGAGCCTGTTCAGGTCTCACAGCTCAAACTGAAGTGGACAGTGGACACTCCAGCTTCTTTCGCCCGTGAAGGTGGCTTAACACAGGATGTGGCAGTTAACCGATTATAAGTTCATCCGATGTGGTGTGGGACATTGAACGCAGGGGTCACTTCCGTCAGTGGGAGAGATTTTTGCATATTACCGAACAGCTACCGCCCACTCATAGTGGCAGCCCTTAGTCAATATGGTGTTGTCCCACCATGGCTGAGTTATTACACTGGGTGCGTGGTTTTAGAGCATCAGCTAGGAATGTTGGTCGTTAAATCGCCTTACCAAAAAAGAAAAATCAAAATCATCAACTATCAGGTTTTCCAGTTGGAACGTCAGAACTTCATGCTCCAATCTCTCCACCGAGCTGCAGCTGTTATACAATACAAGAAAAATTGCCATCTGGCAAGGTAAAAGCAAGGAAAAGTAGAAAATTCATAGAGTCGGCTTTGCAGTCAAGAATAGTTTTTTTTGCATTTATTGAGCCTCTAACTGACAGTTTAAAACGGTACTGTTTCTGCATTCATCCACTACCTCCGTCATAGTCAAAATTATCAGTGCATATGCCCCAATGCTTTGTTTAACATCTAAGGAAAAAGATTGTTTCTACCAGATGTTGGACAGCAACATGTGTGATGAAAACATTGTAACTTTGTTTAAAAACAAAGGAGATTGCTGTGATTACAACAATTACAGAGATATTTTTGTACTTTGCATCGTTGAGTAGAGGCTTGCTCGTGTTGTCGTTGTTTGTCTGTACATTCTTGCATCTCATACTCTGAATTTCAGTTTGGGGTTACATTTGAGAGATCGATTACGGATATAATGTTTTCCCTTTGTCAATATCATGATGAGGCCCAAGGACAACAGAAACTTAAGTTTATTGCATTAATCAATTTGACTGTGCCAGCAAAGAAGTCTTTTCAGGATTTAAAAAAAATAGAATGCTCTAGACGTCTGCTGAATTTAGTTATTGTCTTCCACAAAAACATGAAAGATACAATCTTGTTCAAAAAATTCATGTTCGGAAATGCTCCCGGTGAGTGACTAATGTTGTTAAACAAGGTTGTGTCTTTGCGCTCTCTTTTTCATAATTTTTTTTAGTGCTTTTTTGATACGCTTTCAGAGATTATGGAGAAGGCGTTGACGTGAAAACAAGACCTGCTTGCAGACTGTTCAACATAGCGGGTCTACGTCAAAAACAAAAATGAAAAATAATATTTAGAAAACTGCTGTTTGCTGACGCCGCTTCTGGTTTTGCACACGGATGTTAAATACCAGCTGCTCGTTGACAAATTCGCTCATGCCTGTAAAAAGTTTGGACTGACCGTCAGTCTCAAAATCAAATGTAAGGTACAGAGGCGCCAGCAAATTTAGCAGTTTGAAAATCAAAGCTTCGAGTTCTTAGTACCTATACTTACCTCGGATGGATAACTTTCAGATTGGTCTCCGTTAAAAGCGAAATCAACGGCAGGATAAAAAAAGCAGTGGCAGTTACGCCCAGGCTCAACAACATAGTTTGGAATAACCCCCAAATGTATGTTGACAAAAATGCATGTTGACGAAGCATGTGTGTTGTGTACTTTCTATTACTGTAGTGAAACCTGGTAAACATCCGCCAGACAGGAAACAAAACTGAAGGCTTTTCATTCCAGGTTTTAATGGCAAGAAAAGTTGCAAACAACAAAATATTGCAGCAAACTTTACCAGTCTCCAATTACTGCCGAGTAAAAGAAGAATGACCACAGATAATGTCTCAAAAATTTAATTTGGTGAATTGGATAATGAAACCCGTCCTATATTTTGTTACAAATACTTTTGCAAAATACGATGACCACGTTCAAAATAGACTGGAAAGCTTGGAAGGGTTTGGCGTCAGACAGAGGAGCCGAGAATTTTAGTGAAACAAGGAACACTAGCAGCCGAGGAGATAGGATCAACCCGTGAGAGTGACAAAAAGGCTCAAAAATACCTAAAAAATCTTCTGTTATTTAGTGTTTTTGCTTAATGTCAAAATTTGTTTGCCAGCTGTGTGGAAATAACTGTCATGCACGGATTGGCTTGGTTAGCCACATGAGAGTATGCAGAGCTTGGGCTGCGCCATCGTCTCAAAGACGAAAAAATGCCATTGAAAAATGTATTAAAAAATATAGCATCAATTAGCTAAAACTTAATAATCAAACAAAATATTTAATAACTGATCGCCAAACATATGCAAACCAAAGGTAGGCTTGTCAACCATAAGGATTTCTGTTACGGTCATATGACACCAGAAAAAAAACACTAAATATGTGAAAATATTATGCAAGTCCATGAAATAAAATAATTAAAATTTAGTCAAAATTAATAGTCTTAAAAAAATAAAATTAATAATAAACTATAAGACTATAAAAACTGCGGCTTCAGCTAAATTAATTTTATATTAAAGATCTTTTGTTCGTCTTGGAGGCAGCATATTTTCGTCGTAGTTGTCGTAATTATCGTAGTTTTCGCACCGCGTCGAAACTGATTGGTATGGCATCGTTTTACACATCGAGTGGTGGGGTAAGTGTTTTTTATTTTAATGTTTAAAAAAGTTTAGTAAAACTTTTTGATTATTATTTTTAAAATGTTAAGAGGGAAATCCAGTAAAACCGAGGATCAGGTCGGGATTTCCAAGCATTTGTTATTTTTCAGTTTTTACTTTTTATATTTTAAGATTAAGAGTTTTAAATACCTCGTTGAATTTTAATTTAATTTAAGATTAATTTAATTAACTTTAAAAAACATTTAAACTTTGAAAAAGAGATATAATATTTTCTTTCTTCTGGTACAATTACAATTAAAAGTTAATTCGAGTCAATAAATTAAATTTATACCTCTACTAATTGTTCTGGTGGTTATTTATTAGTACTATTATACTAGGATAGTTATTTAACATTAACTAAAAATATAATCTTAAATTTATATAGAAATAAAGTTTGAATTAGTAATGGAGATACAAAGATTTTGCATTGTATAGAGATTAGATATAGAAATTGTATTGTAGTACTTTGAATTTGAATGTTTACCTGCATGCACTATTGTTATAATCATAATCAATGGTTATACGTTATCATCTATTTTTTATGCTTTCTGATCTTCCAATGCTATATCAATAGAGCTGATCTAAATTTTTTTGTGCAACTTCATGAATCCAGTGTGATTATGTATAGTTTCTGCATGTAATTTAATACGATATTGTTCAATTCAACTTATTTTTTCTATAAAATTTTGTCCTTGTTATTACAATTATTGTTATTGCATTTGTTATCTTTTATAAATTAATGGCTTAAATATAGTTTTCCTAATTGTTTGATAAACTAAATTATGTTAAAATAAAAATGATATTGTTTACCCATATATATAAAATATATACATATATGGGAAATCAACAATATATAGAATTTAGCAGCCGATAATATAATGTGCGACCAGGGGTCGCAATAATGCCGAACTATAATTTTGAGTAGCATACATAAAAAAGTTTAATTGTTAACTATATATAGTTACATAAAAAATAAACTGTAGTGTTTTTTGCGACAATATAATATAAACCAAACCCAAAATAAACATCCAACAAAGAATGATAACATCACTACCAATTCGACGCCTGATTACTAACTTCAATAACAAGGAAGAACATAGAAATGACAACAACAAGAATGAAGAATACGAGACCAACTATTAACTTTACCAACGAACTTTGTTAAAGAACCTTTTTCTGTTTAATGAACTTTGTTCTGTTTAAAGAAACTATATAAACCAACCTGCACTGAAGATGATTTATGAAGAATCGAATGAATTTACGTTTATGGATGAAAATTGATTCTGTACCTTCAATTTGAAGTATTCTCTGTTGTAATAAATTGCTTTGGTGTTATTGTCTAAAATTTCTCTTAATATAATAGTGTTGTGTTGTTCCATTAGGTGGTCTTTTATTGCTCCATTTTGCTTATGTATTGTGAGTCTTCTCGTTAATGTTGTTGTAGTCATTCCGATGTATTCAGAATTTAGATGCACACACTCACCAATTTTACATGTGAATAAATAAATCAAATGGCTACTTTGTTCATTATTCATTTACACCAAAGCAATTTATTTTAACAGAGAATACATTGAAGATAGAATAAATTGAGGATAGCGATAAACGTAAGCCAGCAATAAATATTTAACTAAATAATACCAATATTCTTCCAACAAAGAAACACATGATTAACTTTAATTCTAATTAAGTTACAATCAAAGTCGCTGTGAAAACGGAACAATACTATATAACTACACTGTTGATGCTGAAAAGAGCTTTTCTGTAGTAATAACGTTATTAATAATGTTTCGTCAAAAATGTCAAATATTAAAAGTTTTTTATTTAACCTTAATAAACTTCATCAAGATGATAAAAGTCTCGTTAGAAAAATTGAAAATAATGCCGAAAACGCAGTGATCTTTATAAATAATTGTATTTTTGTTCTGTCTTTATGCAGATGATGCTAAAGTGTTTAAACCCATAAAGAAAGAAGGGGATGTGATTAGCTTGCAGAAATGTTTAGGCAGAATTGTTGATTGGTGTAATGTTTGTAGGTTAGTATTAACATAGATAAGTGTGTTGTTATGAGACTAGGGGGTAACATAGATTTGGGCATGGGTTACAGTATTCAAAATAAATACTTAGAAAGCAAGGACGAAGTACGAGATTTGAGTGTTTCATTTGATAGTAAATTAAAACTTACAACTCAAATATATGAATCAATTAACAAAGCTAATGCAATTCTAGACATAAATAGAAATTGTGAAAGACTGGCCAACTCCAAAGGATAAAAATGAATTGCGCAGTTTTCTGGGATTGGCAACGTACTATCGACGTTTTGTAAAGGATTTTGCAAAAGTTGCCAGACCTCTCCAACAACTTACCGAGAAGGACCGAGTTTTCAACTGGAATACCCTATGCGACTCAGCATTTGAAAAGTTAAAAGTTGAACTATGTGATGCTCCTTTGCTAGCATATCCAGTTCGTGGCAAGACGTTTGTGTTAGATACTGATGCAAGTAACAACGGAATCGGAGCCGTTTTGTCACAGCATATAGACGGAGAAGAAAAGGTGCTAGCGTATTATAGCAGAGGATTCACAAAGCCCGAACGAAACTATTGTGTGACCAGGAAGGAGTTACTAGCAATAGTCAATGCAACAAAACACTTCCACAAGTACCTTTATGGACAGAAATTTCTTCTCAGAACTGATCATTCAGCGTTAAGATGGTTCCTCAACTTCAAGGATCTTGAAGGAAAGATGGCCCGATGGTTGGAGCGTTTACAAATGTACGACTTCGAGATCGTGCACCGCAAAGGAACAACTCATAGTAATGCTGATGCTCTCTCACGTCGACCATGTTTACCAGGATGCAAATATTGCTGTCGTCACGAGGAGAAGATACAATCGGAAGACATAAGAGCAACAACAATATCAGCGGATGACGGTTGGACACCGACGGATCTTACTGATGCACAGTTTGCGGAAGAGGACCTACAACATCTGATCACATGGAAGAAGGAGGGCAAGCGACCGGACTGGCAAAGCATCTCAGAATATAGTGCTGTGTTAAAGGGTTATTGGGCTCAGTGGGACTCATTGTATTTGGAAGGGGATTTGCTGAAACGAAAATGGGAATCAGCTGATGGATCAAAACACCACATGCAAGTTGTAATACCAAGAAGTAGAACGACCGAAATCCTTGATGAAATGCATGACGGCCCTTCTGGGAGACATTTAGGAGTGAACAAGACCCTTGACAAAATACGAGAAGGATTCTACTGGCTTCACGTTAGAGAAGATGTAGAGAGCTGGTGTCGAAAATGTAACACATGCGCTTCAGTCAAAGGACCCAAAAGAAGGCTAAAAGGAGCAATGCAAATCTACAATGTTGGTGTCCCCTTTGAACGGATTGCAATAGATATTGCTGGACCCTTTCCGGTATCAGATTATAGAAACCGTTACATTCTGGTTGTAGCGGACTATTTCAGCAAATGGCCTGAGGTGTTTCCAATACCCAACTAAGAAGCATGTACCGTCGCTGAGGAAATTGTACTCAATTGGATTAGTCGATATGGTGTCCCATTGGAACTCCATTCAGATCAAGGTCGAAATTTTGAGTCACAACTGTTTGGTGAAATGTGCAAGCTGATGGGTATAAACAAAACTCGAACGACATCTCTTCACCCACAGTCTGACGGTATGGTGGAACGATTTAACCAAACCCTAATTGAACATCTGGCTAAAGTAGTCGACGAAAATCAGCGGGATTGGGATCGTCATATACCATTGTTTCTTATGGCATACCGGAGTGCTATCCACACAACTACTGGAGAAACGCCATCAAAAGTTCTGTTTGGGACTACCTTAAGAACTCCAGCTGATGTGAAATATGGCGTACCACCTGAACCACACCAACCATTAACAGAATACTTGGATAATCTTCGACAGCGATTAAACCATATCCACCGTTACGTACGCCTTAAAATTATGAAAAACACGGAGGCGGCCAAAACCAGATACGACTTGAAAGGAAGCAGTGGCGGTTTTGCTGTCGACGAGTTAGTTTGGCTGTACAACCCACAGTGAAAGAAAGGACGTTCTCCAAAGCTCCAGCGAGGGTGGGAAGGACCTTATCAAGTCATCACCCGCTTGAATGACGTCGTCTACCGTATTCAGGAATATCGGAAGCCGAGAGCAAGAATGAAGATCGTTCATTTAGATAGACTGGCTCCGTACCATGCGGACACCGGAACGAAAGCTGTTCGGGACGAACAGAACTAAGAAGGGGGTAATGTTATAACCGTGCTACGGAACGCACTAGAACATTCTAGAATATGCTAGAATCGGACCATCTAGAAGAATCTAGAAACGACGCTTGCGAAGAGTATATAAGCGCACGTCGCAAGAAGATTAGTGAAATTCGTGATTAGTGAAATTCGTGATTTTGTAAATTCGTGACTCTGTGATTTTGTGAATAGCGATTCGGTGAATTATTTAAAGCGATATTTGATTTGTTTGTTGACGTTGTCATAGCGATAGATTTTGAACAATTTAAAAGTTAATTGTTGCGTTAGTTTGAATTTGCTAGAAATAAACGATTAGTCGAAATCTTCTGTAAATAAAGTTTAATAACTAATAACTGTTTGGAGTATTTTATTCAATCGAAGATTTGAACCCGTCGCATCGTAAATCGGTTACGACAGCGAGTATTATAACAATATTGTACACATATGTATCTGTGATGGTTTGTTTAATTATAAAATTTCTGTTTAGGTATATTTATTTACTATTTATTCAATTTTATGTGTAAGTTTGTGTGATGAATTTGTGTACAGACGAGAATGGGTATAAGCAATTGAGTGTTTGGATGTGTGTGAACTAAATATATGTATATTGTCAGGTTGATATATATTAGTTATTGTCATTTATTGGTTATTACTATACTTTGTGTGATATTTTTAATGAACATGAAAGTATTTATATGTGTTTACGGAGTGTTTAGACGTCTGGGTAGGTATGCTTGATTAAGATTATTTATTATCAGTATTGTTTTAGTATATGTATGCATGTATTATACAAGTGTGTGTGGATATGAATGCATATAAGTGGAAACAATTTACATAAATACAAACAAAGACATAGCCAACCAAAATAAAGAAAATTAAAAAATAAAATAAAACTAATAATACAGAAAATATGAATAAGAGATTTGGATACATAATCATTGGAAAAAAATTGTTATAAAATTAACGAGATTTTAAATTAGATTAACTATTTGAGACAAAATGAGATTAAAAAAGACAGCTATAAAAAATTATTTTAACAATCTCTACAAGGGCAACTGCTACCCATACTTCATTTTCCACACATATAAACAGTAGAAATAAAATCTTATTACAATTAATGAATGAGTCATTTAACAAAACTATTAAAAAAATCATAATCAAAAATAAGAATTTGAAAATATAAGTAGAAAAATAAATAATTTATTTATTTATTTGGTTATTTATTTATTTTTTAATTGATTGATTGAATGATATGTAATGTTGAATATGCATTAATAAAAATAGATGCATAATAAAAAAAAATAATGATACAAAATATACATATCTCCTTGGATGCACATAGAAATGGAAAAAATTTGTGCATATGCAAACTAATGAAACAATAAAAAAGGCAAAAAGTTAAAAATATATAATAATTTCATATCACCTTGACTGTATATAAATGGAAACAATTCACACAAATACAAACTAATGAGCAAAAAACATAAAGAAAAATGGCAAAACGTGAAATATATAATACACTCTTAATAAAATGTCATATATACTACTATGTACCAAATAACTTTGATTTGTCGTCATGATCCAGAAAATAATAATAAATTGCTATCGTAATGAAAGATTAAGGAAAACAATATGAAAAATAAAATTAATTTGCTCAATGTTATAATCCAGAAAATAATATTAACATACTAAAATTTTTTCTTCCTCTAAATTTCGCAACTCAACGTTCATTGTGCTTGTGTAATAGTTAAGTATTGAATGATAATATTGCTTTGCAATTAAAACAATTACATAATTCAAATGACAATATATTCCATCCATTGTTTCCTTTATATATGGGCCATGATTAAAAATATAATTTGTTAACATTTCTATTTTAGCCATACAGATAGATACTTCAAACTCAACAGTTCTCTCTGCTCCCATTTTCTTTAATATTTTCTCAGCAATTGCATTTAAAATTTAAAGTATGTGAAGAATGTGAAGGCGATACCTGGTATGCTGCAGCATAGTATGGTTGTGATGGATGTGACATCAAAAGAAATTGGGAGGAGGAAGAAGGATAAGTTTGTGGCAAAGAGAAAGACATGGAAGTTGCAGGATGCAGAGGTGAGGAAGGCATTTGAAGTGAAGGTGGCTGAAAATTGGGAGAGTGGTAAGGATGGAGATGTTTGAGAGAGATACAGGGACTGTGCGTTGGCTACGGCAGATAAAGTATGTGGATGGACGAAAGGAAAGTGTAGGCATGGTGAGACGTGGTGGTGGGATGAAGATATAAGAAGGGTTTTGGAGGTCAAGAAGGAGAGGTTTAGGGTATGGAGAAGGGACATGACGGAGGAAGCGGAGTCTGAGTATAGGAAGGCTAAGAAGGTTGCAAAACAGGCAATGGCAACTGCAATGACGAAAGCATCAGATAGGTTAATGAAGGAAATGGAATTTGATGTGAGTTCGAGGAAAATGTTCAAAGTAGCAAAGCAGTCAATGAGGGATAGGAAAGATGTTATAGGGAATGGATGTGTTTGGGATGGATCTGGCAAGTTGTGCATAGATGAGGAGGAAAAAGCTCAGGTGTGGTGGCTCATATGGAATGGTTGATGAATGAAGAGAATGAGTGGGATGGAGATGTGGAATCCGCGGTCACACACGGACCTATAGAGAAGGTGACGATGGAGGAAGTAGAGAAAGCAGTTAGAGAAATGAAACTAGGTAAGGCGACAGGGGTTTCGGAAGTGGCGGCAGAACATATAAAAGCGAAGTGGGGTGATAGGAATTGAAGTTATGATGAGAATTGCTAACAGTATGTTTGATGATGAAGGTATACCTTAGGATTGGCGACACAGTGTGTTGGTGCCGTTTTATAAGGGCAAAGGAGATGTAAGAGATTGTGGGTCATATAGGGGTGTGAAATTGCTAGAGCACGGAATGAAGGTAGTGGAGAGGTTGCTTGAGAGGAGGTTGAGAAATATGGTGACAGTTAATGATATGCAGTGTGGGTTTATGCCTGGTAGGGGAACGGTGGATGCGTTGTTCATGGTGAGAATGTTGCAGGAGAATTATAGAAAGAAGAAACGAAGATTGTACATGTGTTTTGTGGATCTAGAAAAGGCTTTTGATCGAGTACCGAGGAAGGTCATTGAATGGGCGTTGAGGAAGAAAGGAGTGAATGAGAGACTTGTTAAAGCTGTGATGCAACTGTATGAAGGGGCAAAGACAAAGGTGAGGGTTGGAAGGGGGATGTCGGACGCTTTTAGTGTTAAGGTAGGAGTGCATCAAGGATCAGTGTTATCACCGTTTCTGTTTGCAATTGTGATGGATGTTGTGTGTGGAAACATAATGGAGGGGTTGTTATTTGAGATTTTGTATGCAGATGATTTAGTTTTGATGGCTGATAGCATGGAAGAATTGCAGTTAAAATTTGACAGATGGAAAAGTGTTATTGAAAAGAAAGGGTTAAAAATTAATATTGGTAAGTCAAAGGTAAGTGGGGAAGGTGGGGAGTGAGTGATAAGTAAAATAGACCCCTGTGGGGTTTGTGACAGGAGAGTGAAGGCTAACTCGCTATTGTGTATAGGATGTCAGAAATGGGTGCATAAGAGATGTAGTTGTGTGAGGGGGGCACTGAAAAAGGTGGAAGACACGTTCAAATGTAATAAATGTGTTCATGGTGTGATTAATAGGACGGACGCAAGGACGGGGTTAAGTGGTGGTATTGAAAGAGTGGAAAGCTTTGTTTACTTAGGGGATAAGCTGAACGCGGAAGGAGGATGTTTGAGCTCAGTTACGGCTAGAGTTCGTGTGGGATGGATGAAATTTAGGGAACTGGGTGGGGTATTGTGTGGGAAGAAATGGTCAGTGAAGATGAAAGGGAGGGTATATAAAGCATGTGTGAGAGCAGCGATGGTATATGGTGGTGAAACTTGGGTGTTGAGGAGAGAGGAAGAAAGTGTACTGCAGAGGGCTGAAAGAGCTATGGTGAGGATGATGTGTGGGGTTAAAGTGAAGGATAGGAAGAGTAGTACAGAGCTGATGTCGATGATGGGACTGAATGAGGACAATGTGACATTGATAAGGAGATCGAGATTGCGGTGGTACGGACATGTGTTGAGAAGGGATGAAAGGGTCGGGATTAGGCGAGCATTGGAGTTCGAGGTTGAAGGAGTGGTAGGAAGGGGTCGTCCGCGATTGGGATGGAGAGAGCAGGTGGAAAAGGACAGGGTGAAAGCGGGGTTGCGTGATACTGAGGCGAGTGACAGATGTGGATGGCGTCGAGGGGTATTTCGGTTTCATCATAGGTAGCCAAACGGCAACCCCCGATCTCGGGGAAAATGTCGTCTAAACGTGTGTTGTTTGTTGTTGTTGTTTCGTTTCTGTCAATCAACTGGTAATCTATTTGAATGGAATTTCCAGGTACTAACATAAGATTTTGCCCAAACCAAATCAATCAATCTTCGTTTAGCGTCCAGAGACCCAGTTTCCCGAGGTAGGACGTTGTTTTCTTTGCCATCAATATTTTGCGCCAAATTAGACGATCAGTTGTATCCATTTTATTTAAATTTAGAGCTTTCATGTCTTGCTCGATTGTTTGCGACCAGGACTTATTTGGACGGCCTTTGGGACGTGTACCAGGTACTTCAACATCTGCAAGAAAAGTTATGGCACTGTTTCCACTTCGTTTGACACGACCAAACCACCGCAGACGGTGTTGCCGACATTCGTCCTTTATATCATCTAAACCAGCACGACGCAGGATTTCGGTAGATTTGATGTGGTCCTTCAGACTAATTCGTTGCATCCAACGGAGCATTTTCATGTCGGTTCGGTTAAGTTGTTGTTCCAGTTTGGTTGTCATTGGCCATGTTTCTGCACCATATAACAAAACCGGACGTATCACAGATTTATAAAGTCTTGATCGTAGTGGTAGTGGGATGTCACGCCGCATCAATATAGAGGCAAGGAGATGCCATTTATTCCGGGCTGCGCGTATGCGTGCTCGAACGGCAGCTTCAGCTGTTCCAGTACAATCCAGAACATCCCCTAGATATTGACTTTCTCTACCTTAATGGCTCCAGAAACATTGCTATTTCGAATTTGTTGTTGTGGATTAATGCAAGCAGGACAAACAAAATTGGACACTTTAGATAAAGTACCAATTATTTTTGAACAACGTTTGTGACACCACTGGTTACACTGCTGACACTTGATTGATCTGTTACCTACGACGTAGATTCCACCTGATTGCTTCACGGAGAACTCGATCAAATGCTTTTTCAAGGTCTACAAAAATGAGTTATATTTGTTGTTGAATGTTTATTTGAATGCCAACAGTAATAGAAACAACTAAAATAATTCAAGTAACTACATAAATCACAATTACATCATCGCATCAAACTTCGCTCTAACCTCGCTCTTTCCGCAGGATTTTATATAGCCTCTACAGTATATTTTTTCAATCAAAAGATTACAAATATAGCAAAGATAACAAAGATAACGAATAATAGTTTCTGTCTATATGCAAAGGCTAGCACATATGTATGTGCGTCGTGTGGTGTGGATAGTGTACAGTCTTTATGGAACGAAAGTTGATTTACAAGTGTAGATTTACATGTAAGTTTGACAGCTGCATTGTAATGAATAAAAAATAACCTTATTTAATTTAAACGAAATTAAAAACTATGATCTCAAATCTTTCGATTTTAAATCTTACCCAAACTAAACATTTACTAATACCTATTTTAATGTTTCCATCTCAATTTGCTCACTTTAAAATGTTTTATTTTTCAGAAAACTACATTCGTTGAAATTTTTAACAGTTGCTATAATTTTTTGAATGATGTTTTTATCCGACAAATTACCAGACGAGCACTTGAAGTTAATGATGTACATGTGAGTTGAAACAATTTTTTTGTTTATTAATATCAATCAATCAATCAATCAATCAATCAATCAATCAATTAGTTTATAAAACGCCATTTTCGCGATGTTCAACAGCGCTCCTCGATGAATTTTGCAAACAAATGGTTTTTGAGATCCGCTCTGAACTTCGTAAGTGATGGAGGTAGAAACTTTCAGAGAAAAGGGCCAGAAAAAGCAAATGCAGATTTAGCAAAAGACTGTTTAACATGAGTTAAGAAGAAGTAAGAACAAGAAGACGATCGTATATTAGGTTCAATTAATATATCCGGTAAGTACTTAAGAATTAATTTAGATTGAGACTTATACATAAATGTGCAAATTTAAAAATTTTTCTATATTTTATAGGGAGCCAGTGCAAGAGAACAAGATATGGAGATATATGAGAAAAGAAAGGGACACGAGCAACTAGACGAGCAGCAGCGTTAAAAGCTTTACTTAAAGGATAGAGTGTAGAATCAAGAAAACCATAGTAGAGCGAGTTACAATAATCAATCTTAGATAAGACTAACGAAGTAACAAGAAGGAGGAGAGTAGGATCGTCAAGAAAAGTAAAAGTAAATTAAGCGTCAACCCCTCTGTCGTCCTATTTGGCATTCACACACTCTTCCGATATTGAAAATCGCGACACTGAATTAAAAAGAGTCACTAACCTGTTGTAAACAATGGATATAAGACTTACTCTATTGAAAAGATTGTTAAAGGCAAATTATTACACAGCAATAATCTTCCTAGTACCAACAATCAAGATAACGACATCATCTTGTATTACAGAAATCACATGTCAACTGCATACAAAGTAGATGAAGCTATTCTTAAACATATCATCAATAAAAATGTCACACCAACCCAAATAGTAAAGTTAAACTCCGAATTTATTACAACAATAAAAAGACGTCTCACCTAATACTGAAAAACAACTGCAGTCCTAGAGATAACTCTGAGTTAAAGCGTAATCACGTAATATATGAATTTAATTGTCCCTTTGACGGCTGTGCACGTCAACATGACTCATATATCGGGATTACTACTACCTCACTGACTAGAAAGCTTACGATGCATAAACAGAGTGGTGCTATCAAATTTCATTTGGACTCAACACACTCAATCACAATTAGCCGCCGTGAAATCCTCGACAGCAACACCAAAGTAATATACCAGAACAGCAACTACACGCATCTTAAAATTGCAGAAGCAGTCCTAATTGACATCAATAAACCAAAAATAAATATACAACAAAAAATGACAACCTCACTTCCAACCCGGCGCTTAACCAACAACGAAAACAAAGAAGTAATAAAAACTAGCATTGTAAATAGTGACAAAGAAGAATATGATGCTATTGATGAAGAAAAGGAGACCAAAGAAGATAAGAAAGCTGAAGCCAAGAAATTTTTGTATATTTCATGCATGATAGAACAAAAAATTTATTTCGGTATTCACAGCATGTTCGGCGTTAGTTAACTTCCATTTTAACTTTACGATTTTTCTAACGGTTGATCGTAAATCATTTTCAAGTTTCTTTAGTTCAAAACCAAAATTTTTGTTTATTTCATGCATGATAGAACAAAAAAATTTTTTTCGGTATTCCTCTATGTCATCTTTGGTGTTATAATTGATACGTTATGTATGTAGCCAGATGCTCAAATATATATATACTGAGCCGCTACTCTACTTTGTTGATTCCTTGCTTGTTCAAAGTGAATACTTAACGCTCATTTAATTTGTTTTATAATCTTCAACTTCGTTAAATATAACACTTTTACGTGTTTTCATTGTCGGTGATTCCTGTTTCTAAATTTATTGGTAGAAAGAATTCCAATTGCCCTTTGTTGAATATTTATTATCGGATGGTTTTGTTCTATGAGTCGTAAATTATAATGGTCGTAAATTATAATGGTTGTTATTGTAATGTAAGATTTCAACATTGTGGTCCAAGATATGTCGAGTAGTTTTAGTTTTGTGTTTCTCTTTCATGTGATTCTTCATAGCGCAAACGCCCGCATCCGCAATGTTTACACTGTAACAACTTTGTTAGCCAGCCAAATTATGTCACTAGTTCTCAACAAATACGATTTACAACAATTCCATATCGTTGAGTGTATTTTTGAAAAGTTAGACAAAAATATTCAATGAAATATATATATATATATATAATTTGTTTATATATATATAATATATATATATATATAATATATATTATATATATATATATATAAATTCTTTATTGATATGAAAATATACTTCTACAACGTTTTATAACTATTCTATTTATTTATTTATTACATATTTTTTCATTTTTTCATTTTCATTTCATTCTGGAATTTTTGTCTGAAAACCGCTAGCCCAAGAAGTACTGGATATTAAAAGGATTAATTCACGTCTCATGTGGATCAAGCTTCGCATAGAAAAGCAAACAATGATTATCTTTTCTGCATACGCACCACAGACAGGCGAATCAGAAGAGATGAAAAATGACTTCTGGACTGCATTCTCTGACACCATCTCAACAATACCAAACTCTGAAACAATCCTGATTGGAGGCGATCTCAATGGCCACGTTGGAGAGAAAACAGATGGTTTTGACAACGTACATGGCGGTTTTGGCTATGGAAAACGGAATGAAGATGGCAACCGCATCCTTGAGTTTGCTGATGATCATGGGTTTTGTTTACTGAACACATATTTTAGAAAGAGGTTGGAACATCTCATAACATACAAAAGTGGACCATCAGCCACGCAAATTGATTTCTTTGCTGTCAAGCAACCACACCGAAGGCTATTCAAAAACGTCAAAGTTATACTTGGCGAATCATGTGTCGCCCAACATAGACTCCTTGTGGCAGACCTGGTTGTCGAACTGTCAAAACATAAGTCTAAACAAATGCCTCGGAAAATCAAAACGTAGAAGCTGAAAAGCAATAATCATCGAGAAAAATTTCAACAGATTGTCGTCACACAGTTAGACCACCAATCGCAAGCCAGTACAGACTGGAGTACATACATAACCGTTTTGATAAACGCTGCAACTACAGTTTGTGGGAAAACTGGTACAAAACGTCAGCATGAACGGGACACTTGGTGGTGGAATGACAGTGTACAAAATGCAATAGCTGAAAAGAAAGATGTATACAAGCAATGGCAAAAATCAAAGTCTGTTGATGACCATAAAATTTTCCGTGAGAATAACTATGCAAGACGTCAAGTTGCACTGGCTCGGACAGATCAGTGCAGAGAGTGACTCACTAAAAGCAAAGGTGATCAAATGAAATCTCTGTATCGTATAGCAAAACAAGCAAAGCGTACGAAAAAAGACATAGTTGGTGCCTCATGTATCAAAAACGACAAAAATGAGATGGTTCTTGAACAAGATGAGATCAAGCTACAATGGAGAGAATACTTCAACCGTCTGTTAAATTAAAACAAATCCCATCGATGTCAACTTTGAAGTTCCACCCATCGAAGGTCCGATTCCAGACATCACTGTAGAGGAGCTTACAGAAGCTCTGAAAGCTATGAAGGATGGAAAGGCAGCAGGGCCCTCTGGACTCACAAATGACATCAAAGCATCTGGTACTAAGGGATCCAAACGTTACAACAACTTTGCCGTTAAGTGTGCAGAAATTGCTCAATGCCGACTGAATGGAACTATGGCATAAGTGTTTCGCTATACAAAGGCAAAGGTGATTTATTGAACTGTTCATCATATTGGGGTATACGTCTGTTAGAACACTCCCTGAAAATTGTCGAGAAAATCATTGTGAGAAGATTAACGTCGTGCATCACAATCGGAAGTTATCAATTTGGTTTCCTAGCGGAGAAATCAACAATTGATGCACTTCACATCCTTCGGCAACTGCAAGAGAAGTACCTCGCAAAGCATCAACAGCTATTACACATTTTGTAGACCTTGAAAAAGCATTTGATTGAGTTCCCCATGAAGCAATCAGGTGGAATCTACGTCGACAACTCATTCCAGAATATCTTGTTGGACTTGTGATGGAAATGTATACTCTCGTCAGCTCAACGGTTGGAAACACAGATGCATTTGACATCAGCGTTGGAGTTCACCAAGGCTCGATTCTTAGTCCACTGTTATTTATAACTGTGATGGAAGAAATCACAAAACCAATACGCACTGGTGACCTTGGGAATCTAATATATGCTGATGATATCGTTTTAACAGCCACGTCTGAACATAATGCAGCACAGATGTTTGAAGATTGGAACACCAGACTGGCTGATCATGGATTCAAAGTCAACATTAGCAAAACCAAAGTAATGAACACTGGTGAACCCATCCAATCCACAGCTACTGGACGATGGCCCTGTTCAGTTTGTATAGCTAGTGTAGGTAACAATTCAATCAAGTGTCAGCAGTGTAAATAATGGTGTCACAAACGTTGTTCAAAAATAATTGGTACTTTATCTAAAGTGTCCAATTTTGTTTGTCCTGCTCGCAACAATCCACAACAACAAATTCGAAATAATAATGTTTTTGAAGCCATTAAAGTAGAGAAAGTCACATCGTTTCTCTATCTATTTTTCTTCAATCTCTTACTGAAACTATTTTTGGTACTACCTTATTTTCTGATGTTGATGATTTTGTCTGTGCTTTTAATATCTACATTACTTCTGTTCTTGATAAGCTTATTCCTCTTAAATCTTTTACTTATAGGCTCTATTCTCGTAAGGCTCCTTGGTTTGATTATGCTTGTGTAGTAGCCAAGAAAAGTCTTAGAAGACTGGAGAAAACCTATAGGTTAAATCCATCTAACTTTCTTTATTCTATCTATGAGTCTGAATTGATAAATTATAAATATCTACTATTCTCTAAACACTCTACTTTTCTTAGAAATTCTATAACATCTGCTTCAACATCTAAAGATAGGTGGTCTGTTCTATCTAAACTTCTACATAAAAAATCTTCTCACTCATCTTTTTCTGTTCAACAGTTTCATGGCTTTTTTGTAAATAAAATTACTTCTTTAATAACATCTAATTCTAATTTTTCTTCTCATAACTTTACTAAACTTACTACTGAATCTTTCTCTGTATTTACTCCAATAAATCTTTTAGAACTAACTAAAATTATTAATTCTATGTCGTCTACAACCTGTTCTCTAGATCTACTTCCTTCTAATTTACTTATAGAATTTTCTTCAATATTTTATCCAATCATTCTCAAATTAGTTAATTTATCTCTTTCCACCTCTAAATTTCCTACTTCTTATAAGAATTCTATTGTTATTCCTATTCTTAAAAATTCATCCCTAGATCCTACCTCTTTATCTAATTATAGACCTGTAACTAATATTACTTTCATCTCTAAAATAATAGAAAAAGTTGTTTTTAATCAACTCTCATCCTATTTAGACTTTAACTCTTTGCTACCTGTATCTCAATCTGGTTTCAGACCTGCTCACAGTACTGAAACTTCTTTACTTAAAATACACAATGATATCCTTCTCTCTAGTGACAATAGTAATCTTACTCTTCTTCTTGCTCTTGACTTTTCTTCAGCTTTTGATACTGTTGACCATACTATTCTCTTGAGACTGCTGCATCTTTCTTTTAATATTACTGATTCTTGTCTATCTTGGTTTTCTTCTTATCTCTGTAATCGTTTTTCTTCTGTTGTTCTCAATAATTCTACTTCTAACTCCTCTACTCTTACTTTCGGGGTACCTCAGGGTTCTAACCTTGGTCCTCTTCTATTTATACTCTATACTTCTGAACTACCTCGTATTATTAATAACTTTTCTTTCTCTAGTCAACTATATGTTGATGATTCTTATATTTATACTTCTTTTCCTCCATCTAATCTCAATAGTGTTCTTCATAATTTATCTCTATGTCTTTCTTCGATTATCGCTTGGTCTGACTCTATGTGTCTTAAACTTAATCCTTCTAAGTTTGAATTAATTTGTTTTAATAAATCTAAACACTCAATTACTATTTCTCCTATTATCTTACCTGATTCTAAAACTCTTGATGTCTCTCATAAGTTTCGTAGTCTAGGTTTTATCTTTGATTCTACTATGTCTCTCTCTTCTCAGATTAATAGTGTTGCTAGAAGCTCTTACTTTCATCTACGTAGAATAAAAAAACTTTTGCCTTTTCTTGATGATCCTACTCTTCTCCTTCTTGTTACTTCATTAGTCTTATCTAGGATTGATTATTGTAACTCGCTCTACTATGGTCTTCCTGACTCTATACTCTATCCTTAAGTAAAGCTTTTAACTCTGCTGCTCGTCTAGTTGCTCGAGCCCCTTTCTTTTCTCATATATCTCCATATCTTGTTCTCTTGCACTGGCTACCTATAAAATATAGAATAATTTTTAAAATTTGCACGTTCATGTATAAGTCTCAATCTAAATTATTTTCTAAGTATTTATCAGATATATTAATTGAACCTAAACGCCCCGGTTTACGATCGTCTTCTTCTTCTCGCTTTTTCTTAACTCGT
>NW_008704902.1:8454163-8459597 GCF_000326865.2 Helobdella robusta | reverse complement strand
CCTTTTCTTCATCTTATAATTGCAGAAGCTATTTACAATGCTAGTTTTTATTACTTCTTTGTTTTCACTGTTGATTAAGCGCCGGGTTGGGAGTGAGGTTGTCATTTTTTGTTGTATAAAAAAAAATAAATATACTATAAAAAATGAAATAGAACAAAAAAACTTGTATAAAAAAATAGTGACAAAGAAGAATATGAATCTATTGAATATTTCCCTATATAAACTAAATCGCACTGATAATTCATTCGGAATCAAAATATGGCCTTATTTGCAGCATGAATTCGGAAAATAAATTTATTTTGAATTTTAATAAACTAAACGTTCACCAAAAAACTTTAGTGAGAAAAATCGAAAAAACGAACTACAAACATATTAACGCCAAACATTCCATAGAATTTATAGAATATTGTAAAAATTATGGTCTATTATCAACATATATATATATATAAATAAATAAATATATATATATATATAAATATAATGTAATAGAATATTGTAAATATATATATATATATATATATATATATATATATATATATATATATATATATATACTACCAAATTGTTGGCATTTGTCGCTAAACGAAGATTGATTGATTTATTAATCTTTTATTCTAATAAAAAGTCGCAAAACTAAAATTTATTTAAACTTATATAATATATATAAATAGTTCTAAATTTTTTCTGTTAACTTTTACTTTTAGTTTTTGGTTACTATAGTTAACCTTATTTCAAATTATAACACTGATGATGGCAATTTTACTGAAAAAAGCTTTTTTGTTGCATTTAAACTATTTTAATTTTATTAGTTTATATTTAATTTATTTCAATAATTTAATATTTATATATATATGTTATTTTTAAATTAATCGCAATAAAATGATTATTATAAAACATTTTGTTAATTTAATTAATAAACTAAATAATAAATTACAATTTATTACTGTAAAACGTTTAATAATTTCCAACCATGGCTCAATAAAGAACTCTTAAGTTTAATGAAAGAAAAAATAATCTTTTCAAGAAATGATATAGGAATAGAACTATACAGAATTATAATCATTATAAAATAATTAGAAAAAAACTAAACATTAAAATCAAACTTGCTAAGCAACATCATTACGAAAATGCCTTAAAGCTTCATGTGGAAATCCAAAATTTAATTAAATCTTTGATTAATTTAAGCAAGAATAATACTAACATTCCTATAATTATAGATAATAATTTAATCACAAATCTTTTAGCCATTGCGTACAAATTTAATACACACCTGGAAAGTAATTAAATCTTTGATTAATTTATCAAGAATAATACTTATTATTAATTAATTATGGATATACCATGAATGCATGCCATCGCAAAGAGAAACGGCCCCTAGTTCCCAGCAAGCCTTTAGTGGTCAAAGGGTGCCAAGAATCCCTGGGAAGTATGCAATAGCGGAGGGATGTTGCAGAAAAATTCAGAATGGCCCCTCTATGGTACTTAGACTTGGAACGCTCAATGTTGGATCACTGACTGGCCGTAGCATGGAAATCGCAGAAATGCTCGAGCGTAGAAGGATTGACATCAGCTGCATTCAGGAAACTCGATGGAAATCGAATGGTGTCTGTCATGTCATTTCAGACAAAGAAAAATATAAACTATTCTGGAATGGTCAAAAGACGGCAAAAAATGGTGTTGGAATTTTTGTCAGAAAACCGCTAGCCCAAGAAGTACTGGATATTAAAAGGATTAATTCACGTCTCATGTGGATCAAACTTCGCATAGAAAAGCCAACAATGATTATTTTTCTGCATATGCACCACAAACAGGCGAATCAGAAGAGATGAAAAATGACTTCTGGGCTGCATTGTCTGACACCATCTCAACAATACCAAACTCTGAAACAATCCTGATTGGAGGCGATCTCAATGGCCACGTTGGAGAGAAAACAGATGGTTTTGACAACGTACATGGCGGTTTTGGGCTATGGAAAACGGAATTAAGATGGCAACCGCATCCTTGAGTTTGCTGAAAGTCACGGGTTTTGTTTACTGAACACATATTTTAGAAAGAGGTTGAAACATCTCATAACATACAAAAGTGGACCATCAGCCACGCAAATTGATTTCTCTGCTGTCAAGCAACCACACCGAAGGCTATTCAAAAACGTCAAAGTTATACTTGGCGAATCATGTGTCGCCCAACATAGACTCCTTGTGGCAGACCTGGTTGTCGAACTGTCATAACATAAGTCTAAACAAATGCCTCGGAAAATCAAAACGTGGAAGCTGAAAAGCAATAATCATCGAGAAAAATTTCAACAGATTGTCGTCACACAGTTAGACCACCAATCGCAAGCCAGTACAGACTGGAGTACATACATAACCGTTTTGATAAACGCTGCAACTACAGTTTGTGGGAAAACTGGTACAAAACGTCAGCATGAACGGGACACTTGGTGGTGGAATGACAATGTACAAAATGCAATAGCTGAAAAGGAAGCTGCATACAAGCAATGGCAAAATCAAAGTCTGTTAATGACCATAAAATTTTCCGTGAGAAGAACAACTATACAAGACGTCAAGTTGCACTGGCTCGGACAGATCAATGCAAAGAGTGGCTCACTAAAAGCAAAGGTGAACAAATGAAATCTCTGTACCATATAGCAAAACAAGCAAAGCGTACGAAAAAAGACTTGGTGCCTCATGTATCAAAAACGACAAAAATGAGATGGTTCTTGAACAAGATAAGATTAAGCTACAGTAGAGAGAATACTTCAACCGTCTGTAAAACGAAACAAATCCCATCAATGTTAATTTTGACGCTCCACCCATCGAAGGTCCGATTCCAGACATCCCTGTAGAGGAGCTTAAAGAAGCTCTGTAAGCTATGAAGGATGGAATGGCAGCAGGGCCCTCTGGACTCACAAATGACATTATCAAAGCATCTGGTACTTCAGGTATCCAAACGTTACTACAACTTTGCCGAAAAATCTGGAGAAATTGCTCAACGCCGCAATACAAAGGAATAGGTGATCCATTGAACTCTTCATCATATCGGGGTATACGTCTGTTAAAACACTCCCTGATAATTGTCGAGAAAATCATTGTGAGAAGATTAACGTCGTGCACCACAATCGGAAGTTATCAATTTTGTTTCCTAGCAGGAAACTCAACAATTGTTGCAATTCACATCCTTCGGCAACTGCAAGAGAAGTACCTCGCAAAGCCACAACAACTACCACACATTTTTGTAGATCTTGAAAATGCATTTGATCGAGTCCCCCGTGAAGCAACCAGGTGGAGTTTACGTTGACAACTCATTCCAGAATATCTTATTCGACTTGTGATGTATACGAATACTAAAACTTTCGTCAGCACAACGGTTGGAAACACAGATGCATTTGACATCGGCGTTGGAGTTCACCAAGGCTCGATTCTCAGTCCACTGTTAATTATAACTGATGGAAAAAATCACAAAGCCGATACCCACTGGTGACATTTGGCCCTGTTCAGTTTGTAAAGCTAGTGTAAGTAACAATTCAATCAAGTGTCAGCAGTTTAACCAGTGGTGTCTCAAACGTTGTTCAAAAATAATTGGTACTTTATCTAAAGTGTCCAATTTTGTTTGTCCTGCTTGCATCAATCCACAACAACAAATTATAAATAGCACTGTTTTTGAAGCCATTAAGGTAGATTTTTTAGGCGACGCTTGATCCACATGAGACGTGAATTAATTTTTTTAATATCTAGCACTTTTTTAACTAGCGGTTTTCTGACAAAAATTCCAACACCATTTTTGGCTGTCTTCTTAACCCTAACCCTAACCATTCCAAAATAGTTTATATTTTCTTTGTCTGGGTTGACAAAGAAAAGATGATCATTTTAGAAAATTGACAAAGGTAATCATTTTCCAAAAATTGATTGTTGCAGAAGAACACGACAACGAATTTTTAGGGTTAATTTGAGTCAATTGATTGCCGATCGATTCATTGCCAAACGTTCTAGATGTTTATTGCAAAATTTGAAATTATATATTAGTTTGTAGGAATAATATGTTCAAGATATTGCTTTTCAAGAGTAGAAGGACTTTTAAAAGATGTGTGAAAAATATTTGGCTGAAGGAAAAATTGGCAGGTTTAGGAGGAAGAATGTGAGTAATATTTCGAGAAGTAGGGTCGGTGAAAATGATAACTTTAGTTGACAGAGAATGGAAAGTGGTGATGGTTTGGTTAGCGTTGAGACATTGATCAGAATCACTAACTGCACTGTTTTTAATAATAATCTGATGAGTGTGTGTTTAAATTAGACTTAAAATATTGGCATGAAATGTGTAGACATGGGGCATTTAAATCACCACATAGAAAGAGGTAAGATCAAAGTTGATGATTAATTAAAGCATATGTAGGGGTTGATGTTTATTCATCAATCAAATTTGTTCATAATTGCCATGGTGATTGGTGAAGCCATGAATGAAAATAAATATGTGATGAATTTAGTTGTTGAACTTTTGAACTTAAGGTGTGGCGAGTTGTTGATAAGAGTAGTTGCCTTGAATAAAAAACACTATACACGTTTGATGGAAAGCCGCCATCTTTTAAGGAAATTCAGTGAAAAATATCTGGTAAAATATTATGTAGTACAGCGATTGAAGTGTCTGATGGTAGCCATTCAATGCTTGTGTAATTATAAATATGTCGAGTTTTCCTCCGTATGAATATCATTAAGTAGAAATAATTTCTTGACGGTTGACTGCCCCAAGTTTTGTAAGCCGCATTTCAAATTTGCTTAGCAACTACTTGTACTGCGTCTACAGTTCAAACATTTGTTGTCATGATCCACTTCGAACATGATACGACTATTTTGTGAATTATTCTTTTGTTGGTTTGAGGCAGTGAAGATCAAATTTTTAGCTTCCAACATTATTCAATTTCACTCATAAACATTTTTTTGAAAATAAACGTGGCTGTTTGATTTTGAACCGACAGCTATTTAGAAACTTATTATCCAGACGGTAGAAAAGGCTAATAACATGGTAAATTTTTGAATAAATAAATAAACGCATGCGGCGAAAGTATAACTAGGTTTGATTTTACGAATTTATAATTTACCTCGTACAAAGTAAGCGATAACATCAACTTATCATTGATCCAATTTCAAAATGATTTTTATAATGTATAAATAATTATTATAAACATTTGAAAAATGTTTTACGAAATTTTTATCCTTCCCTTTAGCTGCTCTTGGAAACTTGATTTTAAACGATTTAGAAAGAACTTTCTTCGTGGTAAGACAAGTAAGTCCCTTATCTATTTAATGAAATATCTATGAAATTTTTGTGATATTTAGTCCTTTCAACGTTCAGTTTTTGATTGACTAACACTTTCAGGAAAATATCACTGATTGTTTGATTTTATTGATTGATTAATTTTTCAACGGTATATTATCCTATT
>NW_008704902.1:8446663-8451663 GCF_000326865.2 Helobdella robusta | reverse complement strand
ACTCTGGAGAATCTTGCTGGAGTCCTCTTCAAATTTGCCAGAAAATATTTGGTACAGCAACTGCCAACAAACGCCAATTTGTTTAAATGGGTCAAAACTCCAAGTTCTCTGTGCCCTCTCTGCGGTTGTAAACAAACAAATAAACATGTGATTTCTAACTGCGGTTCCACATCCGCACTTAAAAGATACACTGAAAGACCCAATAAAATTTTGGCCGCGATCACCAACCGATTGATACTGTGTGCGCCTGCCTATTGTCGGTTGTTTGCAGATTTGAAAATTGATGGTGTTCACCCTATACCAGATCTATTCAACACTCTACGACCTGACATCGCCATCCTACTAGGCAACACAGTAGAGATCTTAGAGTTAACGGTCTGTCATGAAACAAATCTTGAATCATCCAGGCAATACAAGATCAAAAAATATTCAGATAATTTGCACAGTAATCTAAAAGACAACTATAAACACTGCACAATAATTATAAATACTTTTGAAATATCACCAATAGCTTTTTATAATAATTTTAATCTTTCACTTTTTAAAATTTTGTGGCCGGATTCTTTCAACGATGAATTGATAGAGACTGTTATAAAGCTATCGTATGGCATATATTGTGACAGAAACAATTCGTGATATATATTTGAATATACTTCACCGCTATGTACTTTTTCTAAAAAATGAGCATTGTGGCAATCATTGACATTTTATTATATTACATTTTATTACATTTCATTATTTTATTTTCATACTTATTTATTGTCTTTGCTTTGAAATAAAAGAGTTCTCATTATTATTATTATTATTATTATTACTATTATTATTATTATATGATTTATATAGCGCTCATTAAAAGGTTCTCACAGGCGCTCTCCACGTATTTCGTACCTATTGCTGAAAATTGAATGTTTTCAACTGCCTTTTGAAATGAGAAAACGACAAATTGCGATCACGCAAAGTTAGCGGAAGATCATTCCACACTTTTAACCTACAAACCACGAGATTTCTTGACCCTAATTTCAATGCTCTCATCGACTGCACTAATAAATCACAATCATCTGATCTTTGAATTTCTTTGGACGGCCTTTGGTACGTGTGCCAGGTACTTCAACATCTGCAAGAGAAATTATGGCACTGTTCCCACTTCGTTTGACATGATCCAACCACTGCAGGCGGTGTTGCCGGCATTCGTCTTTTATATCATCTAAACCAGCACAACGCAGGATTTTGGAAGATTTGATGTGGTCCTTCAGACTAATTCGTTGCATCCATCGAAGCATTTTCATGTCGGTTCGGTGAAGTTGTTGTTCCAGTTTGGTTGTCATTGGCCATGTTTCTGCACTATATAACAACACCGGACGTACCACAGATTTATAAGGTCTTGATTGTAGTGGTAGTGGGATGTCACGCCGCATCAATATAGAAGCAAAAAGATGTCATTTATTCCAGGCTGCACGTATGCGTGCTCGAACGGCAGCTTCAGCTGTTCCAGTACAATCCACAACATCCCTTAGATATTGTAACGATGTGACTTTCTCTACCTTAATGGCTTCAAAAACATTGCTATTTCAAATATGTTGTTGTAGATTGATGCAAGCAGGACAAACAAAATTGAACAAGGCCATCGTCCAGTAGCTGTGGATTGGTAAGGTTCACCAGTGTTTATTGCTTTTGGTTTTGCTGATGTTGACTTTGAATCCATGATCGGCCAGTCTGGTGTTTCAATCTTCAAACATCTGTGCTGCATTATGCTCAGACGTGGTTGTTAAAACGATATCATCAGCACATACTAGATTCCAAATGTCACCAGTGCGTATCGGTTTTGTGATTTCTTCCATCACAGTTATAAATGACAGTGAACTGAGAATCGAGCCTTAGTGGACACCAACGCTGATGTCAAATGCATCTGTGTTTCCAACCGTTGTGCTGACGAGAGTCTTAGTATTCGTATACATTTCCATCTTAACTCGATTAAAATATTCTTGAATGAGTTGTCGACGTAGACTCCACCTAATTGCTCCACGGGGAACTCGATCAAATGCTTTTTCAAGGTCTACAAAAATGTGTGATAGTTGTTGATGCTTTGCGAGGTACTTCTCTTGCAGTTGCCGAAGGATGTGAATTGCATCAATTGTTGATTTCCCCGCTAAGAAACCAAATTGATAATTTCCGATTGTGATGCACGACGTTAATCTTCTCTCAATGATTTTTTCGAAAATTTTCAGGGAGTGTTCTAACAGACGTATACCCCGATATGACGAACAGTTCAATGGATCACCTTTGCCTTTGTATAGCGGGACCGTCATGCTATAGTTCCATTCAGTCGGCATTGAACAATTTCTCCAAATTTCACGGCAAAGTTGTAGTAACGTTTGGATACCAGCAGTAGCAGATGCTTTGATAATGTCATTTGTGAGTCCAGAAGGCCCTGCTGCCTTTCCATCCTTCATAGCTTTCAGAGCTTCTCTAAGCTCCTCTACAGTGATGTCTGGAATCGGACCTTCGATGGGTGGAGCGTCCAAGTTAACATTGATGGGATTTGTTTCGTTTAACAGATGGTTGAAGTATTCTCTCCACTGTAGCTTGATCTCATCTTGTTCAAGAACCAACTCATTTTTGTCATTTTTAATACATGAGGCACCAACTATGTCTTTTTTCGTACGCTTTGCTTGTTTTGCTATACGATACAGAGATTTCATTTGTTCACCTTTGCTTTTAGTGAGCCACTCTTTGCATTGGTCAGTCCACTTTTGTATGTTATGAGATGTTCCAACCTCTTTCTAAAATATGTATTCAGTAAACAAAACCCGTGATCATCAGCAAACTCAAGGATGCGGTTGCCATATTCATTCCGTTTTCCATAGCCAAAACCGCCATGTACGTTGTCAAAACCATCTGTTTTCTCTCCAACGTGGCCATTGAGATCGCTTCCAATCAGGATTGTTTCAGATTTTGGTATTGTTGAGATGGTGTCAGAGAATGCAGTCCAGAAATCATTTTTCATCTCTTCTGATTCGCCTGTCTTTGGTGCGTATGCAAAAAACATAATCATTGTTTGTTTTTCCATGCGAAGCTTGATCCCAATGAGACTGGAATTAATCCTTTTAATACCATTTTTGGCCGTCTTTTGACCATTCCAGAATAGTTTATATTTTTCTTTGTCTGAGTTGATATGACAGACACCATTCGATTTCCATCGGGTTTCCTGAAGGCAGCAGATGTCAATCCTTTTACGCTCGAGCATTTCTGCGATTTCCATGCTGCGGCCAGTCAGTGATCCAACATCCGGACACCCATCCTGTCGACAACCACCAGTTACAAGCGGTGGGCCTAGCTTTTCGCTCAAAAGCACGCAAGGCTGCGTGGATGCAGTTTTACGTTATACTCAGGACCAAGATGAGATGAAGTTTCAAGTTGTCAAAATACCTGAACAGTACATCACGTTACAGGAGTAAGCTTTATAAATTGAAATATATCTATATATATCTATAAATGCCTGTTTTTGGAGAAATTATAGTAAGACTTAAAAAGTAAGAGCAATTTAAATTAGCCTGAGAGAATTGTTCAAAAAAAATACATTTTTTTCATTAGAAAATTAGAATACGTTAAAAAGAGGAAAACAAGTTGGTTTATATATCGTGGTGGTATCGGTAATGAGCGGATTGGCCTGAAAGATATTTTTAAAAATTAGCTGAAATATTTTGAGGTTTAACGAGAGAATTATCAAGTTTTACCTAGTTAGAAATGAAGAATCGATATTTATAATGTTAAAAGTATGAAAGTTCATTCATATCGTTTTAAGAATTTCAATAATGAAAATTTTCAATATTTTTGGATTTAATGATTATTATTTATTTATTTCACTATTTTAAATATTTTTATTGTGTATTTTTAGGCACTTTTTAAGTTGTTGAAACGTCGCAATTGGCTAATAAATCTTATAGTTGAATCTCAGCTCTATTTAAGAATTCAGCTTTCATCATTACCAGATTTTTTTGGGTTAGTGACTTGCTTTTTTATTGTTTTTTTTTCAGTTTTTAATTATAGAAGCCTTGCATTGTTAGTAACATAATCAACTAGCATAACCCGAAAAGTGATGCCGACTTTCTTCAACAGCGTAAAACATCAAACTTTTTCTCTAATAATTTCTTTTACAACAGTAAATAATGAACGCCGAAAAATTTAAAAATTAAAAGTTTATCCGAGAAAAGAAATCACGGTGTAAACACCGCATAGAATTTTCTAATATTAAAAGGCTAAAAATGTAGTTTGGCATCGTTGACACAGCTCTGTCATGGTTCAATTCATTTCTTTCAAACCGCTCCCAATTTATCAAACTTAGCACACAAGTCTCTTCTGTTTTTTGTTTATCTACCGGAGTTCCTTAGGGCTCTGTATTAGGACTAATACTTCACTATTTATACTAGTCCCTTATGTGACATCTTTAACAATTTTATGGCTTATCCTTCCATCAATATGCCGATGATACAAGTATCTGAAATTTCTCACCAAAATACCACTTATCAACTTAATAGACTTAACTCTTGTGTTTCATCAATAAAGGGCTGGCATTCCCATAATTTCCTTCAACTAAATGCCCGAAAACCTGAAATAATGTTTTTCGGTACACCAGAGCAACACACGAAATATTTTCCGCCTTCCAACATGTGAATTGTTGGATCAAACCTGTCTATATCAAAAAGTTTTAAACTGCTAGGTGTTACTCTTGACCCGTCTCTAACTTTCAAAGCTCACACTTCGGCCCTCATCATAATATTCAATTTCATTTGTAATGGAAATTGTTCTATTACATGATCACGTGGAATAAGTACTAGCACAAAGCACGTGTGCTTACCTAGGAGAGAGCGCCGTATGGTCACGTGGGTCGATTACTAGACCAAAGTACAAGCGCTTACCTAGCGATTTGCCTATCCAAAATCAAAATTTTTACAGACCATAATCCATTAACATACCTGACGGAATCGACACCAAAAAGTNAA
>NW_008704902.1:8445168-8446344 GCF_000326865.2 Helobdella robusta | reverse complement strand
AGACAGCGTGAAAGAGATGAAGCAGAGATGGCCAGACAGCGTGAAAAAGATGAAGCCGAATTCAGGCTTAAGAGTCAAGAATTAGAAATTCGACGACTAGAGGTAGAAGGTATGAATAATCGAAGAGTGGCCAATGATGCTAGTGAGGATAATAACACGATAAAACTAATGCAACAGACTCGATTTTTCGCGGAGTCGTTAAAACATCTGATAGGAACGTGTCCGTTAGAGCCAAGAGATATTCCTGCATTCTTTGAACACGTAGAGAAAATTTTTCGAAACTATCACGTAGACGGAGAAATTAAAGCCAATTTGTTGATAATGAGTTTGAACGAAAAGGCCAAAACGTGGTTACATACTATTTCCGCCGACGGTCTGAAGGATTATAGCGAAATTAAAAGACTCATTCTGCAGGAGTTCAGGTTGAACCCGACAAAATTGAGAGATGAATTCTTTGCCCTGAGAAGGCAGAAAAGCGAATCGTACACGAGTTTCGGGGCGAAATTATACGGCACGCTGAACCACTATTTTCAAAGCCGTAACATTACGGGATTAGAAGATGCAATGAAATTGATATGTGCAGATAGAATGAAAGAGTTGCTATCAAGACATACTCTGGAATTTATTTTGTCACAAAAGCAAGCAGCTTCCTGGATGAGTCCTGACGTGTTGGCACAAACGATCGACAAATATGAAACTGCCATGAACATGAAAGTTTCGAGCGACAATACATGTATGCCGGAGAGTATCAATCAGATACAATCATTTCGAGAAAATGAGCACCAGATGTATAGAAGTAGCAACAACAAATCAGCTTCACCCAAACAAACCTGTTTTTCTTGCGGGAAGATTGGTCATATTGCAAAGCACTGTACATGGAAAAATAGAATTACACCTACGGCCACTAAAAACGTCATGCGCTGTGAGACGGACAAAAAAACGCAGAGACCAGTTGAAATCGAATCACCAATAAGAACAAAGGAAGTTGTCATTGAAGCAAACAAATTTTATGATCGCAAGTACATCGAAGTAAATATTAACGACGAGATTGATCAAAAGGCGTTAATTGATAGTGGATCAGAAATATGCTGCATCAGTGAAGAGATCAGCTACCAGTTAAAATTACAGCCGGTAGACACTATAGCAATAAAGGGAATTGGACAACATTTCGACCAT
>NW_008704902.1:8439403-8441055 GCF_000326865.2 Helobdella robusta | reverse complement strand
TCCCAGTGTTGTAATTTCAAATATCTACCTCACTTGAGATTCCAGTTTCTGCGTTTTGAATGAATCTTTTCCAGCAATTCTTGAAGGAATGAAAATATATTGTTATAAAAATCACTTATGTCACCAGTGTTGTAACTTCAAAGATCCCTATTTTCGACTTTTAACTCCAGGGTTTAGTAGCTTGCACTGCTGTTACATTAATGAATCTCTATCACGTTAAATTAATGAATTATCGGTTCTTTATCGCATTATATCGTTAAACTCTATTTTGATTGATAGGTAATGATAAAAATATACGTAACCTTTGTATGCTTGAAATTAATAAAAGAATGGGCGACAAAAAATTCAAGCTTTCGTAGTGTAAATACTACTAATACTAAATATATCATCGTACCTCTCCTTTCTTTTCCTTTTTTCTTCTTTGCCTAGTTCGTTCCAATTTTTTTATGCTACCTGGTCTTAAGCTATGTTATCTATTAACTTATAATATATAAAATATGTGAAATACGTGTATATTTCACTTAACTAGCTAGTAGGATGTATTGTATGTGTGATGTGTCATATAATACTGTCGTCAAGTTATTAATAATCCGTAGATTTAAGATTGCTGATAGATAAACACAATAAACACAAGAATGTTTTTCATTATTATTAATTTATACCGCGTCCTATGCATAGCTTCAAGGGCGCTTGGATAAATAATGACTTTTAAAGTTTCCGTAGGTCTTGATAAACAAAAAGTTTTTTAATCGTTTCCTAAAAAGTTTGATGGTTGATGGCTGGCAAACCATTCCATATGGAAGGAGAGCTGTATATAAAACAAACGATGTTTTCTTTGCCATCAATTTTTTGCACCAAATTAGACGATCATTTCATTTAAATTTAGAGCTTTCATGTTTTGCTCGATTGTTTGCGACCAGGACTTTTTTGGACGGCTTTTGGGACTTCAACATCTGCAAGAGAAGTTTTGGCACTGTTTCCACTTCGCTTGACATGACCACTACGATCAAGACTTTATAAATCTGTGATACGTCCGGTGTTGTTATATGTTGCAGAAACATGGCCAATGACAACCAAACTGGGACAACAACTTCAACGAACCGATATGAAAATGCTTCGATGGATGCAACGAATTAGTCTGAAGGACCACATCAAATCTACCGAATATATATATATATATATATATATATATATGTGTATATATATATATATATATATATATATATATATTAGGAAGAAGACCAAGTTCTATACAGTTGTTCAAAAAATCCACCGACGATTCAGCATTAACAAGTTTTATGGTTGATTTTCTAATATTTTGAACTAGTTCTTTACAATTAAGTCTATTCAAAATGTTGAAATTCATTTTATAATTGTTTATGATTTTAATTGTTAAAATTAATCAAGCAAGATCCCATTTTTATAATCGTTTATTTTTTATATTATTATTAAAGTTATGCATATAGATCTATTTCGACGTAAAGTCATCATCAGTGCAATATATATTTTAAATAAATTCTATTAATAGTTAATTAGTTGTATTTTTTAATATATTAAAATAAAATAAAAGTAACGAAATAAAAACGCAAAGGTTCATTGAAATTAGTAAACAAAATATTTGAAATTATACGATTGTTCATGCTACGTGGCCG
>NW_008704902.1:8436344-8438452 GCF_000326865.2 Helobdella robusta | reverse complement strand
TGCGCGATTGATGAATGATCTAATTGTGCTGATTTTATAACCTTCAGTGCACTCACTTATTCCATTTAAGCAGATGCCTTTATTGGTATTTTTTATGTAAACAGAAGTTGTAAAATTATGGTTGTCATGTTTAACAAGAACATCAAGGAATGGTAGAGATCTATTGGCTTCGTGTTCTATTGTGAAATTAATTTTTGACTGGTTGAAGATCATTAAGAGTTGTTGAACATAGTCTGGATTGCTATATGAGATAAAAATGTCGTCTAAGTAACGTATATAGATATGTGGTTTAAGTTCCGGATGTTTTTTGAAAGTTTCGCTTTCTAAATATCCTACATAAAAATTGGCAAATAGGACACCCAGTGGCGATCCCATGGCTATTCCATCGATCTGTTGATACAATTGGCCCGTAGGACACACAATTATAAAATGAATTTCAACATTTTGAATAGACTTAATTGTAAAGAACTAGTTCAAAATATTAGAAAATCAACCATAAAACTTGTTAATGCTGAATCGTCGGTGGATTTTTTGAACAACTATATATATATATATATATTTATTTATTTGTTTATTTATTCATATATTTATTTTTTATTTTCATTATAGAGGACCAAATTAGTTTAAAATATACTTGTGGAGAGGCCACCCTTAACTAAGTCATTAATAAACATAAAGGTTCAAAGGTTAGAAAATTAAGAAACTCAATTTCAGCGTTCAAATGCATTCAAATACTATATCGAAATTTTATAAAAATGTTTACTCGAATGAAATACATTCAGATAATACTTCTGAACCAGTCAAATAATCAAAATAATAACGGACAGACAAAAACACACACGCACCACACATACGCACGCACAACACACACCCACACATCCATTTATATTTAAACAACAGCTATATATTAATGTATATAAATCGTTAGATGGTGGTGTCGGGGTGAAGTAAGTAAAGCTGAGATCGCAACCTTTTTTTTGAAGAGTTGCTTGTTTGTTGTTATGTTATGAATGGCATGTGGCACAAATAATTTCCAAATTTTAGGGCCAGTTGTTTTTAAACTTGTAGAGATGAGTTTAAGGCGAGTTTTTACTGAGTAAAAGATAGTAGTGTGTCTAGTTTTGAGAGTTTTAACAGATTCACTGAATGTAAAAAAGTTAGAAAAAAATGAGGGAAGTAAATTATTTAAGAATTTGATAACAAAAATAGCTGTAAAATAAATGTATAAACAATTAATCGACAAAATATTATGTTTACTAAAAAAAGAGCTAGTGGGAGAGAAAGGGTTCAAGTTGAAGATTAAGCGTATAGCTCTTTTTTGTGACAATATCATACAATGAAGATGGGTTTTTGGTGAGTTACTCCAAATTGTTATGCAGTAAGTGAGATGAGGATAAATAAAAACATGGTAGATTTGTTTTAAGGCGGATTTGGTTAATTTGTGCTTGATTTTGTAGAAAAGACCTATGAGTTTGTTAATTTTAGAGGAGATAGATTGTAGATAAGATTCCCAAGAAAGATTTTCAGAAATGGTTATACCTAAAAATTTAGAAGAAGATGCACGATTTATTGAGATATTGTTGATATTGATGGTTTAGGTTTGATATATTGTTGGTTTAGGTTTGGAGACAAATTAGTTAAGATTTTTGGGCCAAAGATGATATAAGAACACTTAGAGTAGTTTATTATGAGTTTATTAGCAGAGAACCAATCAGAATATTTAGAGAGCACTTGGTTAATTGAATCAGAACAGTTTGAGATGTTATCAGGAGTAAATAGGAGGTTGGTATCGTCAGCATAAAGCAAACATTTTATATCGGTAGATACACTTTGGATATCGTTAATATAGATTAGAAAAAGTAGAGGGCCTAAGATTGAGCTTTGAGGTACGCCGTTTAGGATGAAGGCCGTAGTAGATTGGTGATTTTCAACGGAGACGTATTGTTTACGTGAAGAGAGATAACTCTTAATCCAATCGTTGGCTACGTTTCTGACACCATAAAGTTTTAGTTTGTTTAGTAAGATGTTATGATTGATTACATCAAATGCTTTGGAAAGGTCTAAAAATAATCCAACTGAAAGCTTTTTGTCATTCAACCTGGATAATA
>NW_008704902.1:8416801-8436294 GCF_000326865.2 Helobdella robusta | reverse complement strand
CGTCAGCAGTTGAAGTCTTGGCAGTTAAAGTTATCAATTCAGAAGTTGAGATGGAGTGAAAATCAATAGAATCAGATAGAGAGCGGCTTATGAATGAAATCGGATTAGTTGAAACAGCAGGAAGAGTAGAAAGAAGTTTGTTGCAGATAGTAGTAAAGTGTTCGTTCAAGTGTTCACATATTTGTCGTCAATGGGGATATTGTTTATGGTGAGTTTAGATATAGGAAGAAAAGATGAATTGGAGTTCAGGGCTTGCTTTATCAGTTTCCATTAGTATTTGGGATCGTTTTTAGAAACAGCAAAATTGATGACAGAATTTGCACTCAGTCTTTCTTTTTATTGAAGTGAAGAAGTTACGGAACTTTTTGTAGGCAGAGATGTTAGTATCGGTAGGAAATTTGATGCTTTTTATATATAATTTATATTTAGTTTTGGATAATTTGATGATATTTTTATTGATCCAACCTTTATGGCGTTTGTACTTGGAAGGTAGTTGTGGTGAGACAGCGTCTAGAATCCTGAAGAAAAAAAAGTAGAAATTTGTGCAACATTCATTGATATCGGTTAGTGTAGTGACTGAAGACCAATCTTGATTAGATAAACAAAAGTTTATCTGCTCAAGTGATCTGTAGGAAAGATTTCTAGAAACTTTTAGAGGAGTAGTAGTATAATACATTTCAAGAGAAGAGATGTGGTAAAAATAGGAATGTGGTCTGAAAAGTCATGTAACAAAATACCAGAAGAATGGACTGATAAATTGTTAGTAAAAATGTTGTCTATTAAAGAAGAAGATGACTGAGAAACACGAGTAGACTTAGATATAAGAAGATGAAAATTTAAAGAAGCTAAAAAATCAGGAAAAGATGCAACTGAGTGGTTAAGAGAAGGTTTCAGGAGATTTATGTTAAAATCACCAACAAGATATGTATTAGATTTAGATTTAAGTTTCACAAAAATGAGATTGAGCACTTGAATAAGCAAATCAATATCCGAATCAGGGGTTCTATAGAAAGCATATAAATATATTACTGCGTTGTTTAATTTGATTTCGATACCCAAGTAGTCTACTACACAATTGGAGAGCGTAACTTCATCCAAGACTGAATAATTGATACCATCCTTGAGAAAAATCCCAACACCACCACCTTGCTTGTTCGGTCTGTTTTTGAAAATAAAATTGTAATTAGTTAATTTAATAAGTTTAGCTGATAACTCGTTCAACCAAGATTCAGAAATAACTATTATGTTAAAAAAATTATCTAGAGAATTAATCAAAACTAGTAAATCATCAACTTTATGTAATAAACTCCTACTGTTAATGTGCAAAATGGATAGTGAAGAGTTAAATGGAAGAATTTTGATTGTATTGAAAGTATAATTAAAATCGTTGATAGTGTAGTAAGGAGAATTATAAGAAAAAGAATTAAGTAAATTAATATCAGGATCAATGTTAGAAAAAAGAATATTATCATTATTGTATGAAGTAGTAGAATAATTATTTAACAAAACATTCGAAGTTGACGATAGAATCAGAGGGTCCTCTTCTGATGTATGATTGTTAGATATTTTAGCCATTGTTAATTGATGTAGTATGGCCAAATTTACTTTTGAGGAACCGCCATTCACGGATGATTACGTTTTCTGGCAAATTGTCAGGATCTTGAATTTTAGAAGTATCACTGGCGTTGATGCATACTCTGAACATTGTTGAGTCTTCGTCTTCATTACGAGGCAGAGTACCCGACGGAGCCAGAGTGCGTTTCAGCACTGGATAGCACGAAATTACCTGAATACCCATAGTCAATCAAATTAATTCTGCTGCATTTTTTGATGTTGTTCATGGCAAATACAGATTTTTTGATCAATTTTTTATCAGCACTGAGTTTACTATTGTCGTTTTTTTTAGCGCCAACTATTTTAGTGGTAATTTTGATGATTCCAATTTGTTGCTAGTAATTGCAGGATTAGGTTGAATGGTTTCAGGTGAATTGTTAAGTCTTGGTCTTTTTTGTTACGAGTAATAACACTGAATGGCAAAGGGTTGTCTTCTAATGGAGATTGAACTGACCAGAGTGTAGCTGAATTGGCTGGATTAGGCATAGTTACGATGTTGTTTTTTTCCGGAAATATTACCGTCGAAATATAACTCGAATTACTGGCAAAATTATAGTTATCTCGTTTAGACGCTAAACAATTTATCTTGTTGTTCAATGTTGAAATTTCAATGCCGTGCATGTCTATTGCATTAACAATTTTTACCTGTTGAGCGTACAACATTTCTTTAATTTCGTTTTTCAGATTTTTGAAATTAACTTTAACTATATTGTCAAGAATAAGAACTTTAGCCAGATTAACACTGGCAAATAACGAACATTTTTCTAAAACACTGTTATTTTTCAAGTATTTCAAAATTGAGACACAATCTAGGAGTTTTTCTTTTTTTGTACAGCCACGACCAATTAACTTGTCTAATTTATCCAAATTTTGAGTTTCCAATTCAGTTTTCAAAGTTTTCAAAGCAGATATGAAATCTTCATTAGTATATATATATATATAATTTGGTTTAAAATTAATTTTAACGTCTAATTTGGCGCAAAAAGTTGTTGGCAAAGAAAACAACGTCCTACCTATATATATATATAAATATATATATATATATATATATATATATATATATATATATATATATATATATATATATATATACAGCCAAATCATGGACTTAAATAAGTATGAATCTAATAAATTGCGTCTTGTTGAAGTCTTATTTAAAAAGCAAATAAAAAAAAGAGAGTTGCATACAATCAAAGGAAAAAATTAAAGTCTGTTGATGACAATAAAATTTTCCGTGAGAAGAACAACTATGCAAGACGTCAAGTTGCACTGGCTCGGACAGATCAGTGCAGAGAGTGACTCACTAAAAGCAAAGGTGAACAAATGAAATCTCTGTATCGTATAGCAAAACAAGCAAAGCGTACGAAAAAAGACATAGTTGGTGCCTCATGTATTAAAAATGACAAAAATGAGATGGTCCTTGAACAAGATGAGATCAAGCTACAGTGGAGAGAATACCTCAACCGTCTGTAAAACGAAACAAATCCCATCAACGTTAACTTTGACGCTCCACCCATCGAAGACATCACTGTAGAGGAGCTTACAGAAGCTCTGAAAGCAATGAAGGATGGAGAGGCAGCAGGGCCCTATGGACTCACAAATGACATTATCAAAGCATCTGGTACTGCAAGTATCCAAACGTTACCAATCGAAAATTATCAATTTGGTTTTCTAGCGGGGAAATCAACAATTGATGCAATTCACATCCTTCGGCAACTGCAAAAGAAATACATCGTAAAGCATCAACAACTATCACACATTTTTGTAGACCTTGAAAAAGCATTTGATCGAGTTCCCCGTGAAGCAATCAGGTGAAGTCTATGTCGACAACTCATTCCAGAATATCTTGTTCGACTTGTGATGGAAATGTATACGAATACTAAGACTCTTGTCAGCACAACGGTTGGAAACACAGATGCATTTGACATCGGCGTTGGAGTTCACCAAGGCTCAATTCTCAGTCCACTGTTATTTATAACTGTGATGGAAGAAATCACAAAACCGATACGCACTGGTGACATTTGGAATCTAGTATGTGCTGATGATATCGTTTTAACAGCCACGTCTGAGCAGAATGCAGCACAGATGTTTGAAGATTGGAACACCAGACTCGCCGATCATGGATTCAAAGTCATGATCAGCAAAACCAGAGCAATGAACACTGGTGAACCCATCCAATCCACAGCTACTGGACGATGGCCCTGTTCAGTTTGTAAAGCTGGTGTAGGTAACAATTCACTCAAGTGTCAGCAGTGTAACCAATGGTGTCACAAACGTTGTTCAAAAATAATTGGTATTTTATCTAAAGTGTCCAATTTTGTTTGTCCTGCTTGCATCAATCCACAACAACAAATTCGAAATAGCAATGTTTTTGAAGTCATTAAGGTAAAGAAAGTCACATCGTTTCAATATCTAGGGGATGTTCTGGATTGTACTGGAACAGTTAAAGCTGCCGTTTGAGCACGCATACGTGCAGCCTGGAAAAATGACATCTCCTTGCCTCTATATTGATGCGGCGTGACATCCCACTACCACTACGATCAAGACTTTATAAATCTGTGATACGTCCGGTGTTGTTATATGGTGCAGAAACATGGCCAAGGACAACCAAACTGGAACAACAACTTCATCGAACCGACATGATAATGCTCCGTTGCAACGAATTAGTCTGAAGGACCACATCAATACAACCGAAATCCTGCGTCGTTCTGGTTTAGGTGATATAAAGGACGAATGCCGGCAACACCGTCTGAGATGGTTTAGTCATGTCAAACGAAGTGAAAACAGTGCCTTAACTTCTCTTGCAGATGTTGAAGTACCTGGCACACGTCCTAAAAGTCGTCCAAATAAGTCCTGGTCGCAAACAATCGAGCAAGACATGAAAGCTCTAAATTTAAAAGAAATGGATACAACTGATCTTCTAATTTGGCGCAATTAGTTGATGGAAAAGAAAACAACGTCCTACTTCGGGGAACCGGGTCTCTGGACGCAAAACGAAGATTGATTGATTATTTTTACAATTTATTTAGGGAATTTGTATAATCTAATTTGCATTTATTGTTTTCAGTGACTTTGTTAATTTACAATCTTCTTAACTAATTGATATGGTTTCTTTGTTCGGACTAACTGTTTTGTTTTATTCTTCGATGTAAGGTTTTATCGCTTTAGAGTTATGTTTTATTGTGCTAATTACTTTGATGTTATATTTTATTGTGCTATATTTATTGGTTTCTTTTACTTGTTCGTGATATCACTTTGGTCAATTTTACTTTCTTCAGTGTCTTCATCGGTATGTTGTTGTTGCCCCATTCTGGGGGACCCCTAGGGTTCCAATCGAGGCCGGAGCCAAACCGCCACTGCAGTTGGGTTTCTCCAGAGGTCTATTGTTTGTAGTTTTGTGGTGTTTTGTGGACAGCTAAACAGATGCGGTACATCATCTGTGTGATTGTTGCAGAAAGGACAGATGTTGAGGTGCCCACTGTAGATTCTGTTTTTGTAGCTGTTTAGAAAAATACTATGGCCAGAACGGAGTTAGGCTAGGGTCCGTCTGTTTGCCCTGGGAAGTGATTCCTCTGTTGGATCTATTTTTGGTGTAGGTGGAGGCCATCCGTCAAGCAACAGCAACGGCGACTGATACGTCTCTGTGGCGGCTTTGATGGTGTTATTTGAAGTGTTTTTAGAGCGGACTTCAGAGAATCGCTATTTATGGTTGTTGGTAGAACCGCATGGGTTGTTGAAGCCCATTTGGAGAGGAGGGTGGTCTTTATGTTGCGGTGCGGGTGTTGTTGCGTAATGATATGATGGCAAGGGTAGCTAGGGTTATGGCATAGGAGTAGGAATTGTGATGCTATTAGCTCCGAATGCTGCCTTACCGTTAACATTTGACATTCTGAATGAAGGTGCCGTTCTGAAGCGATCACATGGCAACCTGTAATCAGACGCAGGGCGGCATTCTGGGAGCGTTGAAGACGTGAGAAGCTTGAGTCTGATGTCAATGATGCCCAGGCAGGACAGGCATACTCGATTGTTGAACGACCGATGGTTTTGTAGGTCTGTAAAAAAGTTTCCTTGTCCTGGCCATAGGTTGTACCACTTAGTGCCTTTAAAATATTATTCCTTATTGAGGCCTTGGATGCTGTTTCTTTATGGTGTTGTGAGAAGGACAGCATCGTGTCTAACGTGAGGCCTAATATTTTTGGATTATGTTCGAGTGGTAATAAACTGTTATTTATTTTTATTGCTGGATGATGTTGATACTGTGAAGTGTGAGTGGTGAAGAGGGTGACTGTGGACTTAGAGGTGAAAATCTCCAAGTTTCTGCTATTGAAGAAGTCGTAAAGCTTCGGAAGGTAGCAATTGAGCCGAAGTGTCAAATCATCTGCATTCGGACCTGTAGTGTAGATTGAAAAATCGTCTGCATAAGAGATAACTTTGACGTCTGGAGGCGGGCTTGGTATTTTGGAGACGTAGTAGTTAAACAGAGTTGGTGAAATACAGAACCTTGAGGCACTCCTGAGCGGATGGTGCGTTGTTTTAAAAATTGTCGACGGAACTCTGTTGATGCAGAGCGTCCATGCAGATAGTTTGACAACCAGAGGACAATTGACCGTGGAAGCAATGATGACATGGGGTCGGAGATTAGGATGCGATGGTTAACGGTATCGAAGGCCTTTGTGAGGTCCAATGCTGTTAAGATTGTTCGGTGAGCTGGCCTCTTCTGATTTAGGCCGTTTGCGATGTCGTGACCATCGTGGTGAGAGCTGTTGTTGTAGAATGAAGTGGGCGAAAACCATGCTGATGGCTCGCTAAGGTTAGGTGATTCGAGATGATCGGCAGAATGCATTTTTCAAATACTTTAGCTGCCGGACATAGAAGAGATATGGGACGGTATGATTTCGCGTCGTTAACTGGTTTGCCGGGTTTTAGTATCTGAATGATTTTTGATTTCTTGTAAATTTCAGGAATCCTACAGGTTCGTAGTGATTCGTTAAAAATATTTGTTAGGAAGGAAATTCCCTTTGGGCCAAGGTGTTTTAGATGAAATATTGTCAGGTTGTCTGGTCCTGTTGCCTTGGACGGTTTGGAAGTTTTAATAGCTTCTGTAACCTGATTGGGGGTTAGTGTAGGATAGTCGTTAAGCGGAAGTTTCTTAACGGCTTTGTTGGTGATTCTATTTAGTTTGTTTGATGAATGTTTCGTAGCTGATGTAAAAATTTTATTGAATGAGTTGGCTATTTGCAGGTTGTTGGTTAGTGACCTGTTGTTGAAATTAATAGCGATGTTGGGGTATTGAGTTGGTTTGCCGCTAAGAGCTTTTATGGTGCTCCAGAGGAGCTTGGTGTTGGTTATCCTGTTGAAAGTGCACAGGAACTCCTTCCAACGCGATTGTTTTAATTTGTTGATTTTGTGTTGAATTATTGTTGATGTGGTTGCTATGTCCTTAGATGTTGGATCTGTAGCTCTGATGTCATCTCGTCTTTTCAATAGGTCGGTGATTTCTTTCGATAGACCTGGAGTTCGTCCAAGTTGAATGTGCCGCAGCCAAAATTTTTGATTTCACTGGCTAGGGCTTCTCCTCGTGTGTCCTCTAGACCTGAATACCACAGTGGGTCGTGTGCATTGACATCTCCCAACAAGACGACATTTGGGATTAATAAAAATTGGAATATGGATGCTGTGAAACCTGTTTGGCAGGTGGATTTTGGGGGGATGTAAATGTTGATAATGTTGATATCTGTGTCGCTTGCGTTGATTGTGATGGCCTGACTCAATTGTTGGAACATCTGGTAACGACTTGATGCTGTAGGGAATGCTGTTGTGGATGAGTAGTATGAGACCACCTCCTCGACCTATTCCTCGGTCTTTGCGGTAGATAGCGTATTTTTTGAAGACCGGATTCTTCATCGGTATCATTAGTGTTATTAGTATATTTAATTATTGTCCTTCTTGTCTGGAGTACTGTTGAAATCTTATGCTGATTGTTCATCAAGAGTTGTTTTATGTCGATGAGAATGGCTTCGGCTAATTTCAGATGGGAATGACTGGAATTACCGTATATCATTTTACTATATAATCATATCATATCGTCTTATATGCTTAGTGCATTTGCTTTTTCATTGAAGCCTTTATTTAAAATTTTTACGTAGACTGTAATTTCAAAGCTAAGTTCATTGCAGTTGACGAGGACATCAAGAAAAAGTAGTGGTTTATTATTCTTTTGCTCAATGGTGAAGTTTGCATAGGATTTGTTGAGAACATTAACTTTATTAGAATCTTATATAAAGATGTCATCAACGTATCTCACATAAATGTTATTTTGAAAAATTGATTTTTCGAGATGACCAATATCTTGAAAGGCGAATGGAACACCTAGAGGTGAGCTCATAGCAATTCCATCTATCTCCTTGTATAGCTTCTTATTAGGACTGTAGGACGGTGTCTCCGTGATGCAAATTTGCAACAATTCAATCAATCAATCTTCGTTTTGCGTCCAGAGACCCGGTTTCCCGAGGTAGGACGTAACAAATTTGCAACAATGACTTTAGCATGTGTTCAGGTATTTTTAAAGATGTCTACCAATGTTTTCATCAAAGATACCATCAAAATAATAATCAACACCGTTTACCACACCAATCAAACCTCGAATCTTCCATCGTTCGGGCGCATCATCGTTCTGGAGAAAACTATAGTTACCTTATATATTTATTTATTATATATATTTATTATTTAAATATATATATATATATAAGTATTTTTAAAATATATTAAAACAATTAATAATATTACTTTTGGGTTTGAGGAAAGATTATTATTCATTTTATTAAAATAATTGTTTCATATGTATGTTCAAAAAGTTTCAATGATATATCAATATCTCAACTAAATTTTTTTAAGTTAAAGAGATATGGCGTTTTGCCTTGTTAACATGTAAAAATTTCAATGATATATCAATATTTCAACAAAAATTTTTAGATAAAGATATATGGCGTTCTACATTGTTACAAGTTTCGGACAAGACTCAAAAATTGTTAACAATGTCACACAAAATTCCTGGGCTTGAAAATAATTGAATTATTTTTTATAAATGATTTATTTTGTTGATGAAATAAATACATTCGGGTATTTATTGTTGAAATTAAAAAAAATTCGAAGCCGGTCGAGCAAAACCTTTTATCTTCATTTTATATACTTGTTTTTCGGTCTGTTTTTCATCTTACCTTTGTTGTTTTTATCAAAGTTTTATCCTTTATTTATTAAAATTCAAAGCCGGTCGGGGAAAAACTTTTATCTTCATTTTATATACTTGTTTTTTCAATCTGTTTTTTCATGTTACTTTTGTTGTTTTTATCAAAGTTTTATCCTTTGTTTATTAAATCGATGATAAGCTTATTAAAAGTCAATTTATTTGTTTCATTGTTGTAAACTCCACTATCGTCAAATTAATCAACCGTAGGTATACCAATTTCTGATAGTTAAAACTGCTTCAACAAGCAGCTTGTTTAAATGTTTGTGACAGTGCCAACAGAAGAAGAGCTAGTGAATCATTCTCGAATTTTTGAAACTCAAAATATTGGATTAAATTGATTATCTAATTTTTTAAAATCTACTTTAAAAATTTTTTTTAGTTTTTTAAAAAGCTCTTTGGCACCAGCCACAAAATTGACAAGGCGTTGTCTAAAAAAGAAGATTAATCAATGGTCTTTATTAAATGCCAATGGAGTTTATAAACCCAATTATTAGGAAAAATTTATTTTCAAAAATTGTTTTTTAAAAGTTACGACATTAAGATGGATTGAGATCAAATTTTGTTACACTCCTCAAAAAACATATTTTCAGTCAGGAAAATCTTGTTTGAACATAAATGTAAGGGAAACAAAACTAATAATTTTTATAAAGAAAAGTTTTGTAGAAAGTGAATTGAAACTTTCAAGATCCCAGTTACGTTTAATTTTTAACTCATGTTTCCACATCTTTAATTTGTCTCTGTAAATGAGTGTTACTTTTTTTCCCAAGTAATAAACAAGAATGGAGAACCGTTGCAACGATCTGTTTTTAGTTATCTACCATTGTTGTTATCAGCAAATTTTTATTTAAATATTATGCCTAAAATCCAGCACGCAAAACCTATAAACTTTTATAAACCCTAAACCCAGGCAAATAGTCTTATTGAACATTTTCTACATATTTTTTAATTTGAAGCCAGGAAATGATGTATGGAAAAAGGCGTTTATTGTCAAAATATTTTGGAACAGTATTTAATGTGTCGCCAATTGTTAAATACTTGTAAGTTTTTTAATAAGTTTTACAAATTGTTAAATATAGTAATAAATTATATTCACAAAAATCTTTTATTACATTTATTATTTTACAGAGGATGCTAAATTAATGTTTCAGTTAATAACTAAAACAAAACTTTATCTAACATCATTTTGCTAAGACTTGTGTAGAAAGAAGGATGAATAATTTTTAAAATTTGTGTGTATATGTGTTTCAATATAATTATAATAATATTAAATATATCAATATTACCAATATAATTTTTATAAATTGTAGTGTAAATGGCTCACGACGTGTTAAATTTCGTTAACTTACTAACAAATATGCTGACATTTATGTACTTTTCGTAAAGAAAGTAATATAAATAAATATAATATTGTTAAGATGTATCCGATGAGTAAGTTGAAGGCTCCTTACAGTCATCCTATATCTATATTTTGTTTGAAGTCAATGCACTGTGTTGTATAACGACTAAATAGCGCCAAAAATTGATGTAGGTCAGGCAAATTTGGTATTTTCTGGAAGTATTTAATTAAAATACTAGTAAACAACCGCATCCTAGGTAAAATATTATAAACCAAAAAAAAACTACCTGATCATCGTTTGACGATGTAATGTTTCCAATGGGCCGACCAAACGAGTGCAAAATTATTTTTAAACAGGGTGCCTTTAAACGATGGTGCTACAGCAAAAACTGATAATTTTTTGCTTTATCATAGTTAAATGCTGAATGATTGAAATTTAAACGTTTCAATCAGGTTGTCGGAGTCGGAAGACTTTGCCAGAATCGGAATTTTTTTAGAGACTGGAGTCTTTTTTTTCTTTACTTATACTTTAGATAGTGTTATGAATTTGAAGAAAAGTTGTTTGAAAATAATACACCTAAAGGGAAATTTTTGGCTCTACCATTTAATTGATTGAACATTTGATTATGAGGACTGTACATTGTATAAATCTACAATAGATTTTTAAATGCGCGTTTGAAAAATTATAAGAGGTGCTTTGTCTGCGCTCTGGTTTATAAATTTTTATTAAATGATTTTTATAGTTAGCTTACTATTTAGTTTTAGATATTTCAGACAGCCGTGCCTTAGCAAATGTTTTTGCTTGGATATAGTATTTGGTAAGACGGTAGAAACTGCATATCTAGTTGAGAACCACAGTGTAATCTCACTTCGGATTAGGTAAAATGTCCAAACTAAAAATGCAATACATTTTCCTCTGTTTTGATAAAAAGGAAGATGGTGAAAATCACCAAAGCCTTAATAACATGCCGTTCATGTTTGTTTATTCAGGAATATTTGGTCAAAAATTGTGTGAATTTGTTTTCGAAAAACGGTTTAAAAATCAAGACAAAAGGAAATTATGGGTAGGGACAAATGGAGAAGAACCTCTTTAAAAATGTTGGGGATGACATCATGTGGAAATTAAGCCAGTTTCGCCGTGCAGAAAGATTATGGGGAAGGAAATAACGACAAAAAAAATCCAGACAAGATTTTCCTGCAAACTCAACGTTTTGGCAAACGGTTGTTTAAACAACCAAAATCCGGTAAACTGATTGTTTTATAAATAGAACTTGAGGATCACTTTGCACATACTAACTCAACGAATACTGGTGAATTAGAAGCTAACATGTTAAAAACTGAGTATGAGCCCATGTCCAACTTCTACCTCTTCTTTAGGAAATCAATACCGTCTTAAAAGGTTGTTCCTTGTTTGCTCCTTGTTCAAATAGAATACCGTACCTGATTTAAACGAATGATGTTCCACGCAACAACATTTCTTTATTTACCGCTGTTCTAATTCATGGCATCCCCTTGTCTCTATATTGATGCGGCGTGACATCCCACTACCATTACGATCAAGACTTTATAAATCTGTGATACGTCCGGTGTTGTTATATGGTGCAGAAACATGGCCAATGACAACCAAACTGGAACAACAACTTCAACGAACCGACATGAAAATGCTCCGATGGATGCAACGAATTAGTCTGAAGGACCACATCAAATCTACCGAAATCCTGCGTCGTGCTGGTTTAGATGATATAAAGGACGAATGCCAGCAACACCGTCTGCGGTGGTTTGGTCATGTCAAACGAAGTAGAAACAGTGCCATAACTTCTCTTGCAGGTGTTGAAGTACCTGGCACACGTCCCAAAGGCCGTCCGAAGAAGTCCTGGTCGCAAACAATCGAGCAAGACATGAAAGCTCTAAATTTAAATGAAATGGATACAACTGATCGTCTAATTTGGCGCAAAATTTGATGGCAGAGAGAACAACGTCCTACCTCGGGAAACCGGGTCTCTGGACGCAAAACGAAGATTGATTAGAGGGTTGTTATTGTCTAAATTTTCTATTTTAGGGTTTGATTGAATTGATTTTAGGGAGTTGATTTCTATCAACTGTTCATTTACAGTTATGCATGATTCTAACTTGTATGCCTCTTTTTAAACTGGAGTTTTGCAGCTCAAATACTTTTCTATTGGGTTGAAATTTGTCTAGAAATTTGTTTTCTGCGCGAGTGAGCATTATCGAATTTCATTACTCTGAAACTTTTTTTGGAAACTATTTTGTTATTATGTTCCGCAACTCAATATTTGATTTTTTTTTTTTTGAATTATAAACGCCAATCACGATAATGAAAATCACGACATAACGTTATAAAAGTTGTTGAAATATTCAAGACAAAATGACTGCAAAGTGAAGAAAAAAGTTACGCAGAAAACTATATAAAACTCATATAAAACTTTTGTAATATAGCGCGGGGTCCAATAGACTAGGTTATTGGTGTCAGAATTTCATTCCAGGTAGTATATTTTAAAGTTTTTGGATTCATTATATGCATTGATACAAATAAATAAGAGTCACAAAAGTTTAAAAAAATCTAAAAATTGTTTGTTTCAAACATTTTATGGGTTAAATACGGTGATCGTTGCGGGTTTGTCGAATATTTAGAGCCTTTATCACAAACTTCGTAACTAGCAGTCTATAATTTTTATTGAATGATGGCGTTTAGTTGAATTAATTTCATTGTGATAATTTGTTTACTTTCCATTTAGGAGGTCTACTAGTTATACGTGCGAAGTCTGTAAAAGAAAATCGCATTTTATGAATAATGATTTCATTTCATTGAAGTAATTTTTTTATGTTTCATCTTAAACATAATATTTTATTTAATTGCTAACCTAAATTAATTTGAAAAATTTTTAATTTAAAACTTAAGTTAAATTTTATTACCAATACAAAGCGGTGTTTCTCATGAACCTTTGTTTTTAACATTACATTAATTAAACTGGATACTGCTTTCCTATAGATGAAAATTTAGAACCGGTATTTTCACAACCCCATGATATCTGTTAAATACTTCATGAATTAATTGAAAATGAATAAAGTTGAACCAGCAACGTTTGCAATCTACTAGCCAAATATGGTTTGAGCCATTAAAAGACCATATCGATCATGTATGGTGGCAGGTCGATCATGTCTGACAATATGAAATGCGAATACATCAGTGAAAAACGGATATTTATGTTTTACAAATGTACAATCTTTTGAAATCAACCTTTCGGTAGACAAACGTGAAATTTGATGTAGACAGGCATATTTTTTCAGATCATTCACTATAGAGCCAACTCTTTAGTTCTTTTATTTGGGTTTTTGGCAAATCGACAATTTACAAATACGAATTTTCAGAAAACCATCCTAAATTGTGGTGGTCACCACTTTTATCATTTATTTATCTTATTTGTATCATTAAACGTTCAATACAAAGTGTGACAAGAACTATAAATAATTAAAACACTCTAAACAATTTTTTTATTAGTCTTTATTATTGCAGCTCTGACATACGCAGAACCACTTACAATGTTACAGATATATTATGTTATCTATATATCTTTTATTATGTTCTTCTTTTCTTCATCTATTGATTTGAAGCAGCCATCTTTCGCCACAAAGGCTGTTTATCCTTTTCACACGCCGTACACATGTATTTATGTGCACGCGCAAGCACCGCATCATATACGCTGAGTATATGATAGCCATTGAGATGTTTTGACTCAGCGAGCATTTGAACCACCGAGCCATCTCGCCAGCCAACATGCGACAACTTACGTCGTCTACCCATTCACCAACCTCGAAAGGATGGACGGCTGGGTTGACCGGGGGTCGGCTACTCGGATGAATCTGTAGAAACTGCAGAATTCGAACCCGGGTCGTGGGAGTGGTAGACGGACACGCTAACCACTCGGCCACGAGACTCCTAACATAACATAACTTAATGTTTTTTACAAATGAGTGAAAATGTGAATCCTTTTTCAATTAACACTCTTACATTTATCAACATAAACGATTCGCAGAATTTTCAAATTTTGCAAATTTGTCAATAAATAAAGATAGAGCTGGCTGGCTAATATCTAGCTGTGGAAGAAATATCAAAAACTGTTTTTTCAGGATCTTTCGTAGTTTTTGTTTAGGTGTCAATGTGAAATATCCGTGTTGGTTAATTTACGTATTTTAGGCAAATTTATTTCAGTTCTTTCCATATTCTACTTGCAATTTCATTTTCTAGGAATCACTTGCGAAAACCCAAGTTTTACGGCGGCCGTCATTGTACAAAATTTTGAGAAAATAAGTATTAGCCGTTGTGTTAATAACCCAGTAAAAGAAGCAGAAATACATATATTGAGCCATTTTTTGCAGAAATACAAATATTGGGCCAGTATTTTGTTGTTATTTTATGAGTGGAAATGAACGCGCGTAAAATTAACAAGAACACATGGTAACATCGTAAAACTTCCATAACTTTTTTGTTGTTTTTACACTCATACCGATCTACAAAAATGTAATATCGTCGAACAGGAGAACTAGTGATAATTGTCGTCAAGCTAATATTAAATGTAGCGGTTAATAAATCTTTTTGTTACACGATGTCATTAAGGATGAAATTTTGACATATTCGTTATCGCAGGAACGTAAATACTGTTATAATCGCTGAAATGAATAAATTGCGCAATATTATTTATTATTTGATTATTGTTATCTTTGCTAAATTTGTAATTTGGGGATTGTAAACTACGGAAGATTGTAAAGAAAAGAAATATTGTATCTATGCTAAAAATCTAAATATGTCCTGATTAGTCATGTTTACAACCAGGTTTCCAGCAGAGAAAGCGAAATCGTAAAAGTGATTTATGTAGTTACTTGGATTAGTTTATTTGTTTCTATTATTTTTGGTATGTATTCAAATAAACGTTCAACGAAGTTTGCGTTCGAAGCAGTTGCGTTCATCTATCGGAAATCTTGAACCTAAGGAATAGCGAAAAATTGCCGAGCATTAGAAACTACAACACTGGTGTTGGATATATAGAGATTATGGAAGTTACAACATCGGTGTTGGTGGTTAGGACCGTCAAGGGTTACAACATCAGAAGGTCAGAAGTAAGATTTTTTATAGCTTGAAACTCTCTGCAGTAAAGAATGCCAGCGCTAAAAGAATTCAATACAACTAGTCTGAAGAAGAAACTGCGACACGAAAGAGGCTCTCTAATGAAAAATGAAATCGATCTGTATGAGTTCGATTTTCCGGATCTTATGAAAGAACAGTTCGTTAAAATTAATAGAAAATTTGATAAACGGACAGTCAAAATTAATAGAATATTCGATGAACATACAGCCGATATGAACAGAATGATCGATCAACACGGAGTGGAATGGATTAGATTAATACGATCAGATTTTTGAAAAACATCACCTAGTGAAGTGATAATCGAAAATAACAAAGAAACAATTACACAAAATCCGGAAGTTCTTGGCAGCTTATCACTAGCTTATTCAACTACGTACAATTACATTTGCGATTGCAAGTCTATCATTCCCATGGAAGCACGTGTTGACTGCGACGCACGTGTTAACAGCGATGCACGTGTTGTCGTGAAGAACCTAGAATCACCCTATTAATTAAGTTGCTAACGAAGACAAGGAAGTTTTCAAAAATATTCGAGAAGTTAGCAGTGATAAAGACACCGAAATTTTTGATATGCAGTGGTACTACTACTCGGATTTTTCTGCTAACAACTCGCCCTTTTTCATCGATAAAACAATAGCATTGGTATTAATAGCAACAACGATTACAATGCAACACCCACCAATGATTCAACTTTTGATGATGATTTGGATAAGACGTTTTCAGGGAAAGCATTAATCTGGAGATTTAACGACGTCAGTGAAGATGATTTTAATGTTAATGCGAGTATTGAGAATTGGGGCAGACGATAATTTCCGTTTTGAGGTATATTCCAACACGCACGTAAAATAAAGGCTTGGTTCTCGTCTACCTGGATGATAATATCAAAAACGGCTTAATTGCTGGTGAGGATGAGTTTTTTATCGCTCCACCACTGATCGGCAACGAATTTTACAATATGCATCAAAGATACCCGTCTGGTCATTTTACACCTCGTAAAATCAATAGAAAGAAAGCTAGAGGAACCGAAACAACGGAAATGCGGTATAACCTGACATGAAATACCGCATATATCAAGAACAAAGACCTGGTCTAGTTGTACGACCTACGGTTCGGAAAAAGGCAGTGCCCGACGAAACTCCCAAGGAATTGAAAAGATTGATGCAAAAGATACCCAGACAAACTCCCAAAGAATTGGAAAAGTCGATACAAAATCACCAACAAGATAAAGATAGACTTGTGATCCTGGAAGAAAATGGACAAAGATGAAAGTTTTCAATTTTGTCTAGATTATCTCTTATTTATCAAAATTAAAAAGTAACGCCTATGTTAAGGATTAACAGGCTGAGGTGGGGGTAATGTTATAACCGCGGAAATGATCAAATTGCGCTATACTATTTATTATTTGATTATTGTTATCTTTGCTATATTTGCAATCTTTTAATCTAGATTTTATTGTTTCTATAACTGTTGATATTCAAATAAACGTTCAACAAAGTTTGCGTTTGAAGCACTTGTGTTCATTCATCGGAAATCTGGAACCCATGGAATAACGAACACTTGACGATCGTTGGAAGCTACAATACTGGTGATGGAAATATAAAGATCATTGAAGTTATAAAATCGGTTTGTATAGTTTTGAACGTCAAGGTTTGCAACATTACCATCATGCTACATAGTTTAGCACCCTCTGCCATTTTTCTAAAAGCTTCTCCAAAGACAAATTATTTACATCAATTTACTCAAGGGTTTCTCCATCGCCGACGCAATACACAATGAGTTTGAAAATTTGTCCTTAAAATTTACTACATATTCGTCATCTATCTATTTCACCTATCTACTGGCCGCCAAAACAGGTTTTAAGTTAACCAGTTTCATCAACCAGCTTAGACTATCAGCGGTCAAGACCATCCATTTATTGTATGCAGCGACTTTACAACTAAGGTCTATTAATCAATCTTTGGCTGATTTAATCATTTTTTCCTTTGGTATACCTCTTATTTAAAAATAGATTCTATTAATCAATCTATTGCTTTAGCTGATTTAATCATTTTTTTTTCCTTTGGTATACCTCTTCGTCCTGGGTGTGACATAAAACTGCATCCACGCTGCCTTGCGTGCTTTTGAGCGAAAGGCTAGGCCCACTGCTTATAACTGGTGGTTGTCGTCAGGATGGGTGCCCGGATGTAAAAACTTTTCCCCAAATTATTCCTATGCCATCACAAAGAAAAACAACGGCCCCTAGTCCCCAGCAGGCCTTAAGTGATCAAGGGGTGCCAAGAATCCCTGGGAAGTATGCAATAGCGGAGGGATGTTGCAGAAAAATTCAGAATGGCCCCTCTATGGTACTTAGACTTGGAACGCTCAATGTTGGATCACTGACTGGCCGCAGCATGGAAATCGCAGAAATGTTCGAGCGTAGAAGGATTGACATCTGCTGCTTTCAGGAAACCCGATGGAAATCGAATGGTGTCTGTCATGTCAACTCAGACAAAGAAAAATATAAACTATTCAGGAATGGTCAAAAGACGGCCAAAAATGGTGTTGGAATTTTTGTCAGAGAACCAACCGCTAGCCCAAGAAGTACTGGATATTAAAAGGATTAATTCACGTCTCATGTGGATCAAGCTTCGCCTAGAAAAGCAAACAATGATTATTTTTTCTGCATACGCACCACAGACAGGCGAATCAGAAGAGATGAAAAATGACTTCTGGACTGCATTCTCTGACACCATCTCAACAATACCAAAATCTGAAACAATCCTGATTGGAGGCGATCTCAATGGCCACGTTGGCGAGAAAACAGATGGTTTTGACAACGTACATGGCGGTTTTGGCTATGGAAAACGGAATGAAGATGGCAACCGCATCCTTAAGTTTGCTGAAAGTCACGGGTTTTGTTTACTGAACACATATTTTAGAAAGAGGTTGGAACATCTCATAACATACAAAAGTGGACCATCAGCCACGCAAATTGATTTCATCACTGTCAAGCAACAGCACCGAAGATTATTCAAAAACGTTCCACCCATCGAAGGTCCGATTCCAGACATCACTGTAGAGGAGCTGACAGAAGCTCTGAAAGCTATGAAGAATGGAAAGGCAGCAGGGTCCTCTGGACTCACAAATGACATTATCAAAGCATCTGGTACTGCAGGTGTCCAAACGTTACTACAACTTTGTCGTGAAATCTGGAGAAATTGCTCAATGCCTTTCTGAATGGAACTATAGCATGACAGTTCTTCTATACAAAGGCAAAGGTGATCCATTGAACTGTTCATCATATCGGGGTATAACGTCTGTTAGAAAACTCCATGAAAATTGTCGAGAAAATCATTGAGAGAAGATTAACGTCGTGCATCACAATCGGAAATTATCAATTTGGTTTTCTAGCGGGGAAATCAACAATTGTTGCAATTCACATTCTTCGGAAACTGCAAGAGAAGTACCTCGCAAAGCATCAACAACTATCACACATTTTGAAGACCTTGAAAAAGCATCTGATCGAGTTACCCGTGAAGCAATGAGGACAACTCATTCCAGAATATCTTGTTCGACTTGTGATGGAAATGTATACGAATACTAAGACTCTTGTCAGCACAACGGTTGGAAATACAGATGCATTTGACATCGGCGTTGGAGTTCACCAAGGCTCGATTCTCAGTCCACTGTTATTTATAACTGTGATGGAAGAAATCAAAAAACCGATACGCACTGGTGACATTTGGAATCTAGTATATGCTGATGATATCGTTTTAACAGCCACCTCTGAGCAGAATGCAGCACAGATGTTTGAACATTGGAACACCAGACTCGCCGATCATGGATTCAAAGTCAACATCAGCAAAACCAAAGCAATGAACACTGGTGAACCCATCCAATCCACAGCTACTGGACGATGGCCCTGTTCAGTTTGTAAAGCTGGTGTAGGTAACAATTCAATCAAGTGTCAGCAGTATAACCAGTGGTGCCACAAACGTTGTTCAAAAATAGTTGGTACTTTATCTAAAGTGTCCAATTTTGTTTGTCCTGCTTGCATCAATGCACAACAACAAATTCGAAATAGCAATGTTTTTGAAGCCATTAAAATAGAGAAAGTCACATCGTTTCAATATCTAGGGGATGTTCTGGATTAT
>NW_008704902.1:8409231-8409610 GCF_000326865.2 Helobdella robusta | reverse complement strand
CTTTTGACAAGTCATATTTCCCTATATAAACAGCAGAAAGCACTGATGATGATTCATTCGGAATCGAAAAATGGCCTTATTTGCAGTATGAATTCGGAAAATAAGTCTATTTTGAATTTTAATAAACTAAACGTTCACCAAAAAACTTCAGTGAGAAAAATTAAAAAAACGAACTACAAACATATTAACGCCAAACATTCGGTAGAATTTATAGAATATTGTAAAAATTATGGTCTATTACCAATATATATACATATATATATATATATATATATATATATATATATATATATATATATATATATATTTAGGAACGAGGTTTTCAGAAATGCAAATTTCATTGAAATTGTTTGCCCATTTTGCATTAATTAACTTCTTT
>NW_008704902.1:8361078-8409181 GCF_000326865.2 Helobdella robusta | reverse complement strand
CCACTCTGTTTATGCATCGTAAGCCTTCTATTCAGTGAGGTAGTAGTAATCCCGATATATGAGTCATGTTGACGTGCACAGCCGTCAAAGGGACAATTAAATTCATATATTACGTGATTACGCTTTAACACAGAGTTATCTCTAGAACTACAGTTGTTTTTCAGTATTAGGTGAGACGTCTTTTTATTGTTGTGATAAATTCGGAGTTTAACTTTACTATTTGTGTTGGTTGGTGTGACATTTTTATGATAATACGCATAAGAATAATCATCCCATCCGACCAATTATTAGCCAAATAACAACCGTCACATACCCTGTTACAAAATTCTTTATCAAAATTTTAACCCCATATATTCCAAACAATTACACACTACAATTTTCCCGTGAGTTTATTAATCTCCTCAGCATTAATAAACCATCCAAATTTATTGCCTCTCACATCTGTCACTCGCTTCAGTATCACGCACTTAATCTTATAATTATTAAAAAACCACGGACTGGAAGCAACATATATATGTATTAATATTATATATATATATTTATTTATTTATTGTATTAAGACTGTCAGAAATGCAATTATTGATAAAAATTACAGCATGTTAACTTCTTATTTCTAAGTTCATGTTCCAGTCGATCATCGGGGTCGTCCACGAAGTTGCTTCCAGTCTGTTGTTTTTTAATAATTATTAGATTAAGACTGTCTGAAATGCAATTATTGATGGCAATCGCAGTATGTGCGGCATTAGTTAACTCCCTATATAATAGTTATATAATCACAGTATGTTCGGCGTTAGTAAGTTAGTTAGTTAACTTCATAATTGTATTGGAAGTTAACTAACGCCGAACATGCTGCCATTTTCATCAATATTATATTTATATATATTATTGTTCAATATATAATGGAGTAATGGACGAATTGGGTCAGCGGTTAATTCTAGAATGAGCAAAAGGTTCTATCCTTGATGAACATTTCCTTGCACATGGCGCATGTTCCGCAAATCAACCTCTATTATCACCACTTAGGGCCGTCTGTTTTGTAGAATTCTTTTTTTTTCAGCGAAGGCGGCAGTACGTGTTAATTCAAAAACGGAAACTGCCGACTGAGTAGACTTGCTCTATCACGAGCACCGCAGATCATCGACATTTTATCATTTTTTCTTTCAAGCTGTCTTTGTATCTACGTACAGAGCCACTTGCCAGTCGATTTTCTGACGCTAGTTTACTAAAAAAGACCTGCTTGAGAATTCTTTTGTCTGGCATACGTATTACGTGCCCTATTTAACGAAACTGAGCTTGATTCAACAGCGATTCTATACCCATTGTATCGCACTTTGCCAGAACCATTGTGTTTTAGACTTTGTCTTCGCACCTGATACCAGTAATCATACGGTAACACCTCATATGAAACTGGTCGAGTCTACGAATGTGACGACTGTAGAAGGTCCAGGTTTTGCAGCCATACAGTAGTGAAATGTATACCGCAATTTTGGTGGACAGAGTAACTCCGTGCTCTCTCCAAAAACGTCCGGTCGACATATCAAAAGCAGCACCTGCTTTTGCAAGCCTCGCTTTAATGACGTCATTTTTAGTAGCACCGTTGGAGATATATCCGCCTAGATAACAAAATCTATCAACAGAATTGAGACGCGAGTCGTCCGCCATTACATGGGCCATTGCCCCCAACGAGACTGGGTAGCTCTCAAATTTTTTAACTGTTATATGGAAGCGGTTGAAGAGCGTCTGAACCTCGTACCGCGTGTGTGAAACCAGTGTACAATCATCAGCAAATAACAGGTTGCGAACAATTGAGATCCGTGTCTTTGACTTTGTTTACAATCGTGTGATATTAAAGACATCCCCATCCATACGATAGCAGATTGGTATCTCCTCACTACCGTGGCAAAAAGCAACTTGGAGCATCAATGTTAATGTTACAGCAATGGAGCCATAACATAACACATCATTGTTAAGTTTTGTTTGTAACATCAAAATCCTGAGACCGTTCATCATTTTCTATCACACTCGCTTTCATTCTTTTATGGAAGGAACGAACAATGGTAACAAAAGCTGGGATGCAACCAATTTTTGACAAGCAGCACCTAAGTGCTGACCTATCAACTGAAGCCTTGGTCAGGTCAACAAAAACCATGTACAGTCATCGTTGCTGCTCAGTTGTCTTGCGGTGAATATTATATCCGTTGTGCTGCGTCCGGCTCTAAATCTACACTGACCTTTCGGAAAGACTGCTAGATCGTTGACATTGTTTTGTTAGACAGTCAGCGATCACTCTGGCTAGTATCTTTTGAGGTATGGAAAATAGAGAGATTCCTCTATAGTCGTCACAGTTCGATCGATCACCTTTTCTTTTAAGTCATTGAACGATCAAAACATCTTTGAACTCTTGAGGAACCACGTATATGTTGGTAATGGACCATAATTTATTTATATATATATATGTATATATATAGTGTTGTATGAATTCCGAATTGTTGGCATTAATCAATTTAAAGTTTGTCTATTCAATTTTCCTTACTAAAATTTTCAGGAAATTGTTCAAATTGAACAATTTTTAGAAATTATATTTTTTTATTATTCTTTAAAAATCAGGATCTGACAGACGCAGAAACTGTTACAACATGCAAGGTAGTAGTACAAAATTAAACAAATAAGTAAGTAAATAAATAAAAAAAGTATGAAAGAAAAATGTTAAAACATGAAAAATAAAATAAAATAGAATAAAATGAATAATAATAATAAAAAAAATAAAAGAAAGGTAATTGAAATGAAGTAATGGCATAAAAACGCAAATTAATAGACTGGATTATAACTTAGTGAGGTATTAATAAATAAAAACTAGTTGTGTGAATGATAAAGTTTTATTGTGAATATGCTTGAGGTGTCTTGTGATGAAGGTCTTTTCCTGATATGTAGATTGGGTGGCGACTTGATAGTTATGTTTGCGCTGACGAAGGTTGTGTGTTGTAGTTTTAATTGGTGGTAATAGAGGATAGATGACGTGGTGTTGTTATTTTCTACTTTCTTGAACAATCTTGTGTCTAGTGTGTTGAATATTTGAGTGACGGTAGGATATGATGCAGGTAGATAGCTGAAGCGGATTAGTTTTTTGATGAGAGATTGTAGTTGCTGAAGTTGTTGTTGTTTAGCAAAACCAGACCTGGAGGGAGCTGCATATTTGATGCGTGAGATTATGAGTGATTCAGTGATGTCGAATAATTTGATGCCTCTGAGACCATGTGAGCGGAGTGTTTTGAGTGCGTGAAATGTTTGAAAGCTTTTTCTGATGATTTGATTGAAATGAGGTGCCATATTAAGTGTAGAGGTGAATGTGATGCCTAATATTTTTATTTGACTTGTGAGAGTGATTGATGGGTGTTCTGGAGGTAATGTTATTTTCTTACGGCTATTGTGATTGATGAGTTCGAATGATTTATTGAGATTAAGTGACATTTTGACAAGACGATGATCAGACCGCAGAGTTGTCACTCGAATCGCTCTGATGAAACGAACGTTGCGTAGGTCTCTTTGTCTAGTGATGACGTAATCGATCAGGTGCCAGTGTCCCGATCGTGGTTGCAACCATGTTGTTTTCAGTTTGTTTGACTGTTGTAAGACCGTGTTTGTCACAACTATTTTTTGCATTGAGCAGAACTTAAAAAACCTGATACCATTTGAGTTTTCTTTCCCAGCCCTATTTCGCCCAATTACCCCACGTCATATTTATTTATTTAGGACAAAAAATCAAACTTAATTATATATATGCAAACAAAATAAGTACAAAATCAAATTCAATGCAACTTCAACGAAAATAAAAATGTCTTCAAATCCTTTTTAAATGATTGAAGATGAAGTTCAGGTTTTCTCAGTGATGCAGGGAGACTGCTCCACACAGTGGGACCGGCAATTGCAATATCACGTGATCCAATCTGTAACCTTGCCACTGGTACCCTTAAGAGATTCATATCATCTGACCGAAGGCAGAAACTAGATGCCGTTCCTTTTCTGGTAAATTTATTGGTTATGTAATCTGGTGACATTTCGTTTAAAGCCTTGAACATGATCACACCAACTTTAAAAATTATCTTCTTATCAATCGTCAACCAGTGCAAATCATTCAAAATTGGCGTAACGTGGTCAAACTTCAATTTACCAGCAACCAACTTTGCAGCTCTATTCTGGACCGACTGCAGAATAGCAATAGATTTATCAGATATTTTATACAACAAGCTGTTGCAGTAATCTAACCGAGATGTTATGATCTACTCGAACTCGTGCGTTGAAGTTAAACATTTGATGTTAAAAAGGCGTCGCGTTTACAGCTATATTGAGCTGTTCATAGAAACAATCAAGCATGGGCGCATAGCAGCTGACCAACGTGATGTGTCCTCCATCGAGATTCAGCTGCATCTTCATAAGACGCGGCTACATGCCACGAAAAGTCTCAAACAGACTTGAAAATGGTGCTACATATTGCGAATCCAACTCCACACGTTCGCACTTCTACTGGATTCAAATAAATAAATTTATTTATTAATTTATTATATTAAGTAATGTTCTGAATTAATGTAAAGATATCATTTAAGAACTAACATACAAAAAACTTTTTTAAAAATTTTTAAGTATTTTTGATTTTAAAATGTTTGAAAAAAATTCTTTGCTATTTAATAAGGTATTTTTTAAGCTAATTTTCAGAATGGTATTTTGACATTAGAAATTATCGTTATTGTTTTTTATTCTAACGCTATAGTATATTGTTCACTGTTTTAGAAAATAAAATATTTCATTTATTATGAATATTTTTTATACAAATGTCGTTTTTCAGGTTATAGGATTAACTCATCTGAATACATTCTCGAATATGGTGAACTTTTTAAAAATTTTTAAATGCGAATTTGAAACGTAACAGTTGATAACTTTCTACAGAGTCAACTTCATTCTTTATTGGAATATTTCCCTGTTTTTCCGTTGTCCATTGATTATTTGTTGAGAGGTATTTTTTAGATGTTAGATAATGTTGATTTTGCATACAAAAAATGATATATTAGATTGGTAGTATGCCGTGTGGTGAAATTACTAATACATTTGCTAAAACATAGTAATAATTCAGTGTTTAAATAGTATTCAAATACCAAATACTGCTACTAATAATTAAATACTGTCTACAGATAATTAAAAAAAATTTAAATACCATGCAGTTTTTTATTTGCTTAAGAAAAAGCTCATTACAAAATTTTTTATTTTTAATATTTAAATTAAGAAAGTTGATTAAAGAAAATTGAAGCAGTTAGTATAGACTATGCAAAGGTAAATAAATGATTGATAAAGCTACATTTTTGCTCAAAGTAATTAAATTTGTCAATTACTTCTTTCAATCAATCTTCGTTTGGCGTCCAGAGACCCAGTACTCCCGAGGTAGGACTTTGTTTTCTTTGCCATCAATTTTTTGCACCAAATTAAACGATCAGTTGTATCCATTTCATTTAAATTTAGAGCTTTCATGTCTTGCTCGATTGTTTGCTCGATTGTCTTTTTTCGTACGCTTTGCTTGTTTTGCTATACGATACAGAGATTTCATTTGTTCATCTTTGCTTTTAGTGAGCCACTCTTTGCACTGATCTGTCCGAGCCAGTGCAACTTGACGTCTTGCATAGTAGTTCTTCTCATGGAAAATTTTATGGTCATCAACAGACTTTGATTTTTGCCATTGCTTGTAAGCAACTTTCTTTTCAGCTATTGCTTTTTGTACACTGTCATTCTCAGTGTCCCGTTCATACTGACGTTTTGTACCAGTTTTCCCACTGTAGTCCTGTGTTAAAGCGTAATCACGTAATATATGAATTTAATTGCCTCTTTGACGGCTGTGCACGTCAACATGACTCATATATCGGGATTACTACTACCTCACTGACTAGAAGGCTTAAGATGCATAAACAGAGTGGTGCTATCAAATCTCATTTGGGCTCAACACACTCAATAAGTATTAACCGTGAAATCCTCGACAGCAACATCAAAGTAATATACCAGAACAGCAACTACACGCATCTTAAAATTGCAGAAGCAGTCCTAATTGACATCAATAAATCAAAAATAAATATACAACAAAAATGACAACCTCACTCTGAACCCGGCGCTTAATCAACAATGAAAACAAAGAGGTGATAAAAACTAGCATTGTATTAATAAATAGTGACAAAGAAGAATTTGATGCTATCGATGAAGAATAGGAGACCAAAGTAGATGACCAGCCAATAAAGAAACCTGACACCTAATTTCCATCTAAGTTCATTTTGACAAAGTGAATATTTTTCTATATAAACTAAGTCGCACTGATGATGATTCATTCGGAATCGAAATATGGCCTTAATTGCAGCATGAATTCGGAAAATAAGTTTATTTTGAATTTTAATAAACTAAACGTTCACCAAAAAACTTTAGTGAGAAAAATCGAAAAAACGAACTACAAACATATTAACGCCAAACATTCGGTAGAATTTATAGAATATTGTAAATATATATATATATATATATATATATATATATATATATATATATATATAATTTCATCGATATTATTCAATTTATTCAAATTAATAAAATTAATAATAAAACTTCCAATTGTTTTAGACTGCATTTTTATTATATACAATTATACATTTACATAAAAGGTTTTTTCGGTACATGTTCCTTATTACGTGTATATTGTTTCTCTCTCGTATTGTTTCTTCACACAATAAAACAACAGCACACGTTTAGACGACATTTTCCCCGAGTTCGGGGGTTGCCGTTTGGCTACTTATGATGAAACCGAAATACCCCTCGACGCCATTCACATTTGTCACTCGCCTCAGTATCACGCAACCCCGCTTTCACAATGTCCTTCTCCACCTGCTCTCTCCATCCCAATCGAGTCTTCCTTCAACCTCGAACTCCAACGCTCGCCTAATCCCGACCCTTTCATCCCTTCTCAACACATGTCCATACCACCGCAATCTCGATCTCCTTATCAATGTCACAATGTCCTCATTCAGTCCCATCATCGACATCAGCTCTCTACTACTACTATCCTTCACTTTAACCCCACACATTATCCTCACCATAGCTCTTTCAGTCCTCTGCAGTACACTTTCCTCCTCTAACACTAACCCTAACTCTCCTCAACACCCAAGTTTCACCACCATATACCATCGCTGCTCTCACACATGCTCTAACCCTCTCTTTCATCTACACTGACCATTTCTTTCCACACAATACCCCACCAAGTTTCCTAAATTTAATATATCCCACACGAACTTTAGCTGTAACAGCGCTCAAACATCTTCCATCCGCGTTCAGCTTAACTCCTAAATAAACAAAGCTTTCCACTCTTTCAATACCACTACTCAACCCCGTCTTTGCGTCCGTCCTATCAACTGCATACAAAATCTCAAATAACAACCCCTTCATTCGGTTTCCACACACAATATCCATCACAATTGCTATCAAAAACGGTGATAACACTGATCCTTGATGCACTCCTACCTTAACACTAAAAGCGTCCGACATCCCCCTTCCGACCCTCACCTTTGTCTTCGTCCTTTCATACAGCTGCATCACAGCTTTAACAAGTCTCTCATTCACTCCTTTCTTCCTCAACGCCCATTCAATGACCTTTCTCGATACGCGATCAAAAGCCTTTTCTATTTCCACAAAACACATGTACAATCTTCGTTTCTTCTTTCTATAATTCTCCTGCAACATTCTCACTATGAACAACTGTCGCCTTACCTAATTTCATTTCTCTAACTGCTTTCTCTACTTCCTCCAACGTCACCTTTTCTATGAGCCGTGTGTGACCACGGATTCCACATCTCCATCCCACTCATTTTCTTCATTTATCAACCTTTCCATATGGGCTTTCCACACCTGAGCTTTTTCCTTCTTATTCATCATCAAAAATACTGTTAGCAATTCTCATCATAACTTCAATTCCTATCACCCCACTCGCCTTTATATGTTCCGCCACCACTTCCGAAACCTCTGTCGCCTTGCCTAATTTCATTTCTCTAACTGCTTTCTCTACTTCCTCCAACGTCACCTTTTCTATGAGTCCGTGTGTGACCACGGATTCCACATCTCCATCCCACTCATTTTCTTCATTTATCAACCTTATGGGCTTTCCACACCTGAGCTTTTTCCTTCTTATCTATGCACAACTTGCCAGATCCATCTCAAACATATCCATTCCCTATAACATCTTTGACTGCTTTGCTACTTTGAAAATTTTCCTCGAACTCACATCAAATTTCATTTCCCTCATTAACCTATCCGATGCTTTCGTCGTTTCAGTTGCCACTGCCCGTTTTGCAACATTCTTAGCCTTCCTGTACTCAAACTCCGCTTTCCCCGTCATGTCCCTTCTCCACTCCTTAAACCTCTCCTTCTTGACGTCCAAAACCTTTCTTATATCTTCATCCCACCATCACGTCTCACCATGCCTACACTTTCCTTTCGTCCATACTTTATCTGCCGTAGTCAACTCACCACAGTCCCTATATCTCTCCCAAACATCTCCATCCTTACCACTCTCTCAACCTTCAGCCACCTTCACTTCAAATGCTTTCCTCACCTCTGCATCCTGTAACTTCCATGTCTTTCTCTTTGCCGCAAACTTATCCTTTTTCCTTCTCCCCATTTCATTTGATGCCGCATCCATCACAACCATACTATGCTGCAACATACCAGATATCGCCTTCACATTCCTTACATACTTTTTATGCTTCGCCCTTATCAATATAGAATCTATCATTGACCTATGCTCCCCTGACCTATATGTAATTAATTGTGCTGGTTCCCTTGTAAACCAGGTATTCCCCACCACCATGCTATGTGCATTCGCCAACTCCAACACTCTACGCCCTTCCTCATTCCATATACCATATCCCCATTCCCCATGCGCACATTCATATCCGTCTGTATCCGCCCCCACATGACCATTCAAATCACCCATCAACACCACAAACTCATCCAAACCCGCTTGCCCAATCTCGTCAGAAACATAATCATAAAACCCATCCTTCTCCTTTTCCTTCCTACTTTGTTGCGGAGCATATCCTGATATTACCTTCACTCTTACCTTTCCAAACACCATCACCACCACAATTACACCATTGCTTTTCCGCCTCACTTCCAACACCTTCTCCACCAACTTTTCTCTTACCATCACACCAACTCCTCCCGTTCCATCATCCCCCTTCCACCACAACTTATATCTTCCACCTTTAGCCCCCACAAACCTTGTACCTTCTCCCTTCTATCTGATCTCCTGTAATGCAGCCACGTCAACCATTCTCTTCTGCAACTCCTCCACCACTTCCAAACTCCTTCCTGTCAACGTGCCTACATTCCAGGTACCAAACCTCCAACCCCTTAGTCTACCTGAGGGCCATTGTCACTTCTGTCATCATAAGTTATTTTTTTTGGCTAATTTTTATACAGGACGCCCTTCCTTACGCAACGACAGTAATAAGCGGTGGGCCTAGCCTTTGATGATCCAACATCACTCACAAGGCAGTGAGGGTTTGTTTTATGTCATAACCAGGACCTTAACCTTTAACCTTTATATATATTATAAATATATATAAATATATTATTTATATATATTTTAAATATATATATAAATTGGTAACCTTTATATATATTATTATTATTATTATTATTAGATGATTTATATAGCGCTTATTAAAAGGTTTTCACAGGCGCTCTCCACGTATTTCGAACCTATTGCTGAAAATTGAATGTTTTCAACTGCCTTTTGAAATGAGAAAACGACAAATTGCGATCACGCAAAGTTAGCGGGAGATCATTCCACACCTTTACTCTACAAACCACGAAATTTCTTGACCCTAATTTCAATGCTCTCATCGACTGCACTAATAAATCACAATCATCTGATCTTGGACCAATCCTCTGGCCAATAGTTGATTTGTACAGAAACCTATTAGACAAATATTGTGGTACCAACCCATTAAAGCTTTTATACATCAAAACACATTCTTTTATGAACAGGCAGCCAATACAAATCCCGATGTACCGGGCTCATGTGATCAAACCATTGCCCACCAACAATGATTCTAGCAGTTCCCTTCTGAACCATTTGGAGCATAGCAATTTTACGCCTAGCAATTCCATTGAATAAACCATTACAATAGTGCAACCTTGAATGTATAAATGAATGGACGACCGTACACAATCAATCAATCAATCTTCGTTTAGCGTCCAGAGACCCAGTTCTCCGAGGTAGGACGTTGTTTTTTTTGCCATCAATTTCATCATAAGTAGCCAAACGGCAACTCCCGAACTCGGGGCAAATGTCGTCTAAACGTGTGTTGTTTTTGTTATTGCCATTAAATAAAGCTCAATCTTTAATGAGTACACAGCAGCCTTTGCCATCCACCTTGCTCTATGACCATTAGTCTAGCAATGATAAAAAATTCTTTGTAGTCTACTCGGGTATGTTGTTTGTCCAGTTGCTGAGAAATTAAGGTTTTCATACCGTCTTTCACTGGTATTAAGGGAGTCGGTGTCTCATGAAGAATAGGATAATTAAAATCATGCCTTTTTTCTGAAAAATGTAAAATCTTAAAAATCTGTATGTCTGGTCCGATAGGTGATTCAAAGCATTTACTAAATACGTCTGCCAATAAATTTTCGAACATATGGTGGTAACAAGCTATCCATGGTAAGATCTTTCCCAAGTTCTTTTCTGTTGTTGAATACATTCAGTCATTCACATAAGAATCATCGAAAGCTTTGAGAAATCCTTAAACTTTGTCCAAATGATATGAAATTGCACAGTTTACTTTAAATTGCCAAATTGCCACACAGAAACTTTTAAAGGGGTGAGATTTGACAATTACAAACTTTCATATTTTCTGAGACACCCTATATGTATGTATTACTTTTGTTTTGCTTTTGTATATCTAATGAGCTTAAATAATTGTAAATTTATCTATTTTTCTTTTATTATTATAATTTCTTTAAGCTGAAAAGTTGTCTCCGTGGGATTACACTTTTTGGTTTGCTAGCAAATTTGCAGGTAGTATTTAATATTAAATGTTCAAATTTACCTTATAATGTATTTTTTAATGTGTTTTTTAAAACTTTTTTTAACAAACTTATCTCTAATATTTTAATTATTCTTCGTTATTTTTCAGAAGATGAAACAAGTACGTTTTCTATTTATTTTTAAACATTGACACAGAAAGAGCTAAGCGCAATTAAGAAGTTAACAAACTCCACCTTATGCTTTTTCTGCGCCGTAGGTTGTATAATCAGACCAGGTCTTTGCTCTTGAAATCTGCGTTATTTTTTTTTCTGGGCACGCCAGGTTCCCATTGTTCGGTACCTCTAGCCATAAGCAGACGTCGTCGTTTTTACTTTATTTTGTTGACACTTGAAGCAAGTGGTTTTTTCTATTGAGTTCACGAGGTGTAGAATGATCAGACGGGTATCTTTGATGCATGTCGTAAAATTCGTCATTAACATCTTTCCTGTCGATTAGTGATGCAGCGATGAAAGACTCATCCTCATCAGCAATGAAGTCGTCGTTTATGTCATCATCCAGGTAGACGAGAACCAAGCTTTTTTTCCAGGTGCATGTTGGAGGCATTATGTCAAAACTTGGGTCATATTCTGTTACCAATTCGGGTTCGGTATGATTATTCGCATTAACATCACCATCAAGGACATCGTTACTATTTGAATAACCGTTGTCGCTGTTAGTAAGGTAAGTAGGCGAGTTGCTGGCAGCAAAATCTGAGTAGTAGTCCCATTGCATACCAAAAGATTCTTTGTCGTAGCCAACTTTTTCAATGTTTTCAAAACATTCATTTTTGTCTTTGTCATCATCTTTATCGTTATGAAAACTGGCTTCCTCTTTCTTCACGTTAACATGTGCAACGCAGTTAACACGTGCGTCGCTGATATTACGAGCGCCGCAACTGAAATGATCCGTAGAAAGGATAGACTTGCGATCGCTAATGTAATTGTACGTAGTTGAATAAGCTGGTGATATGGTCAGGATCTTCAGGATCTTGTGTAGCTGTTTCTGTGTTATTTTCGATTATCACTTTATTAGGTGATTTTCTTCCCAAGGTTGATTGTATTATTTTAACCACTTCGACTGTGTGTTGATCGATTATTCTGTTTATATCGGTTGTCTTTTTATCGAATTTTGTATTCATTTCTGCAAGCTGTTGTTTGATCATTGTCGTTTTGTTGATTCACAGGATTCGGATCGATTTTTTTAATAGAGCGTCCCTTAAGCGGATTATCAAAACTGTCTTTGCTGCTTTCGAGTTGAGATTTTTTGTTGTAGTTCTTTTCTTAGACTAATTGCATTGATCTCTTCTAATGCTGGCATTCTTTATTGCAGGAAGTTTGGATCAATAAAAAATCTTACTTCTGACACCAATCTTGTAATTTTTTGACGTTCGTAATTACCACCAACACCAATATTATATCATCAAGGATTTCTATATTTCCAACACCAGTGTTGTAGCTTCTAACGATCGTCAAGTGTTCGTTATTCCGTCGGTTCAAAATTTTCGAAAGATGAAAACAACTGTGTCAAACGCGAACTTTGTTGAACGTTTGTTTGAATGCCAACAGTAATAGAAACAATAAACTAATCCAAGTAACTACATAAATCACATTTACGACTTCGTTTTCTCTGCTGGAAACCTGACAATAAACCTAACGACGCAGGACACAAATATAGTCTATATTTTTAACATAGATACAATATTTTTCACAACCCTCTGTAGTTTATAACCTGAAGATTACAAATATAGTAAAAATAACATTATTAAAATAATAAATAATATAGTGCAATTCGATCATTTCCGCGGTCATAACATTAACCTCACCTCAGCCTGTTAGTCCCTAACATTGACGTTACCTTTTTATTTTGGTAGATAGTAGGTAATTTATTCAAATGAGCAACTTTCATCTTTGTCCATTTTCTTCCATCACGTCATTTATCTTGTTAGTGATCTTGTTGCCGAATACCTTTTCAACAGATTTTTCTAATTCCTTGGGAGTTTTGCCGGGCATTGCCTTTTTCTGCGCCGTAGATGTACCACCAGACCAGGTCTTTGCTCATGATTTCTGCGTTATTTCTTTTCAGGACATACCGCATTTCAGTTGTTTCGGCTCTTTTAGCCATAGGTAGACATCTTGATTTTGTTTGCGCTTGAAGCAATTGCTTTTTACTATGTGTAAAATGACCAGACAAATAGCTCATCTGCATGTTTTAGGATTCGTCGTTGACAACTTTCCTGTCGATCATTGATGCAGCAATGCAAATCTCATCTCCCTCAGCCGTGAAACCGTCGTTTTTGTTATTATCCAGGTAAACGAGATACAAGCTTTCATTCTACGTGCGTGCTGGAAGGGTTATCTCAAAACTTGATTCATTGTCTGTGCCTACTTCTTTGTCATCTTCACTCTCCCAAATTAAAGTATCATCAAAATTATCATAAATTGAATTGTTGGTGAGTGTTTGTTATAGCTATTATTGTCACTGCTGTCGTTGTTGTTAATGAAAACAGACGAGTTAGCAGAAAGATCCGAGTAGTAGCCTCACGTCATATCAAAAGTTTATCACTTCTAGCTTTTCGAATATTTTTAAAAATCTTCATTGTCATCTTCGTTAGCAGCTTCATTACATCTTCGTTAGCAGCTTCATTATTACGGTAACTTTCTTTCTTCACGACGACACTTGTCACGCAATTGCCACGTGCGTCGCAGATATTACATGCGTTGCAGATGTCACATGCGTCGCAGTTATCACGTGCGTCAAAGATAACTCATGCGTCAAAGATATCACCTGTGTCACAGTCGAAATCCGCCGTAGATGGGTAAGCCGGTAGGATGATTTCAGGCTCTTGTATAGTTGTTGCTGGTAGTGCCCGAAAGCCAGAGAAGATTTTTCCAAACCGCAACCGCCGCATCCGATGTCCTGGGCATAACATAAAACTGCATCCACGCTGCTTTGCGTGCTTTTGAGGAAAAGGCTAGGCCCACCGCTTATAACTGGTGGTTGTCGTCAGGATGGGTGTCCGGATGTAAAAAATTTTCCCAAAATGTATTCCATGCCATCATAAATAAAAACAACGGCTCCTATCCCCAGAAGGCCTTAAGTGGCCAAAGGGTGCTAAGAATCCCTGGGAAGTATGCAATAGCGGAGGGATGTTGCAGAACAATTCAGAATGGCCTTTCTATGGTACTTAGACTTGGAACGCTCAATGTTGGATCACTGACTGGCCGCAGCATGGAAATCGCAGAAATGTTCGAGCGTAAAAGGATTGACATCTGCTGCCTTCAGGAGAACCGATGGAAATCGAATGGTGTCTGTCATATCAATTCAGACAAAGAAAAATATGAATTATTATGGAATGGTCAAAAGACGACCAAAAATGGTGTTGGAATTTTTGTCAAAGAACCGCTAGCCCAAGAAGTACTGGATATTAAAAGGTTTTAACTCACGTTTCATTTGTATCAAGATTCGCCCAGAAAAGCAAACAATGACTATTTTTTTGCATACGCGCCACAGACAGGCGAATCAGAAGAGATAAAAAATGACTTCTGGGCTGCGTTTTCTGACACCATGTCAACAATACCAAAATCTAAAACAATCCTGATTGGAGGCGATCTCAATGGCCACGTTGGAGAGAAAACAGATGGTTTTGACAACGTGCATGGTGGTTTTGGCTATGGAGAACGGAATAAAGATGGCAACAGCATCCTTGAGTTTGCTGAAAGTCATGGGTTTTGTTTACAGAACACTTATTTTAAAAAAAAGGTTGGAACATCTCATAACATACAAAAGTGGACCATCAGCCACGCAAATTGATTTCTTTGATGTCAAGCAACAGCACCGAAGATTATTCAAAAATGTCAAAGTTATATGGCGAATCAAGTGTCGCCCAACATAGACTCCTTGTGGCAGACCTGGTTGTCAAACTGTCAGAAAATAAGTCTAAACAAATGCCTCGGAGAATCAAAACGTGGAAGCTGAAAAGCAATATTCATCGAGAAAAATTTCAACAGATTGTCGCCACACAGTTATACCACCAATCGCAATCCAGTACAGATTTGAGTACATACAAAACCGTTTTGATAAACGCAGCAACTACAGTTTGTGGGAAAACTGGTACAAAACGTTAGCATGAACGGGACACTTGGTCGTGGAATGACAATGTACAAAATGCCATAGCTGAAATGAAAGCTGCATATAAGCAATGGCAAAAATCAAAGTCTGTTGATGACCGTAAAATTTACCGTGAGAAGAACATTGCAAGACGTCAAGTCGGACTGGCTCGGACAGATCAGTGAAGAAAGTGGCTCACTAAAAGCAGAGGTGAACAAATGAAATCTCTGTATTGTATAGCAAAACAAGCAAAGCGTACGAAAAAAGACTTAGTTGGTGCCTCATGTATCAAAAACGACAACAATGAGATGGTTCTTGAACAAGATGAGATTAAGCTACAGTGGCGAAAATACTTCAACCATCTGTTAAATGAAACAAATCCCATCAATGTCAACTTTGGCGCTCCACCCATCGAAGGTCCGATTCCAGACATCACTGTAGAGGAGCTTACAAAAGCTCTGAAAGCTATGAAGGATGAAAAGGCAGCAGGGCCCTCTGGACTCACAAATGACATTATCAAAGCATCTGGTACTGCAGGTATCCAACCGTTACTACAACTTTGCCGTGAAGTGTGGAGAAATTGCTCAATGCCGACTGAATGGACAGACATGACAGTTCCGCTATACAAAGGCAAAGGTGATCCATTGATCATATCGGGGTATACGTCTGTTAGAACACTCCCTGAAAATTGTCGAGAAAATCATTGAGAGAAGATTAACGTCGTGCATCACAATCGGAAATTATCAATTTGGTTTCCTAGCGGGGATATCAACAATTGATGCAATTCACATCCTTCGGCAACTGCAAGAGAAGTACCTCGCAAAGCATCAGCAACTATCACACGTTTTTGTAAATCTTGGAAAAGCATTTGATCGAGTTCCCCGTGAAGCAATCAGGTGGAGTCTACGTCGACAACTTATTCCAGAATATGTTGTTCGACTTGTGATGGAAAGTGTTGTAGCTTACAACGATCGTCAAGTGCTCGTTATTCCTTAGGTTCACGATTTTTGATAGTGAAGAACACAACTACTTCAAACGCAATCTTTGTTGAACGTTTATTTGAATGCTAACAGTAAAAGAGACTATAAACTAATCCGTAAATCACATTTATGACTTCGCATCGAACCTCCAAAAAACCTGACTGTAGACCTGACTACACAGTCTAGATTTTTAGCGTAGATACAATATTTCTTTAGAGCTCTTTAGTTTACTATCCGAAAATTACAAATATAGCAAAGATAACAATATTTGAATAATAAATTATATAGCTCAATTTGATCATTCTTGCGGTTCTAACAGTAATACAAATTTTAAATATAGGTTTGCGCTATACGTAAAAATTTGTGGTACGTAAATTATTCATGCGTTTAATACCAAATAAAAGACTCCAAAACTCCAAATCTGTTTGTCGGGCCCCCATTTATCTAAATCTAGCATTGATGAATTGCCCTAGCCAATTGAACCACCAGTTTCACTTCCACTCTAACCCTACTTATGACTTATACTCAAGCTCATTATTTTAAAATAAATTGTTATGTTTTTTCATTTATTCTATTAATTACTAATATTTTGAAGTTATAAAATTTGAATCTTAGTAGATATAGCTTCCTCGAATTATTTCATCTTGAAGCTGGTGCTTATATGCAGTTTGTTATCTTGTTCCAGTGAGGTACGATTTTTTATTTATGAAAAGTTTTTGCCTATAAAAATTTATTATTACATTTTTGTATACCTACTTTTAATGGTTTTAAATTAAAAAATTTGTCACTATAATTCCAAATAACATATAAATTTTACGGTATTGTAAAATGGTTACATAATTTAACTAAAACTTACAGAAGATCCAATCCAGACTTGATTCAGTGGTTTTACTACCACTTAAAATGCTGATCATGAAGCAAAGTTTAAAATAGTTCTACCTATACAACTGTATAGTTATCACAATCGTCAACAAACCAGCCTTTGAGCAAATCCACATTACATCCTATATTTACTCCATTTGATGGCGGTTATTAGTTTTAAATTAAGTTACTTATAAGTTTGTATATAAACGTCCATATCTCTCCAACAACATTTTTTTTTCTCTAATTTTTAAAGTTGTGCGTGTTATTTTCCTATCCTACCCTACGCTCAAACCATCTCTACGATTGGTTTCTTCTAAGTCTGTTTATTATTAAAATTTGATAAGTGAATAATTTTAAAACACATATCTACACAAACATTTTATGGAAATATTTTTTGTGAGCTCAGAATATTCGGTTATATCTCATCAACGTCAATTCATCCAAAAATCATTAAGAACTTGATAAAAAAAATTTAAAACAAAGTTTAAATGTTTGAAATTTTTTAAATTTATTCAAAAGGTTGTTGAATAATAACAATAATATAAAAAAAAACCGTTTGTTGATTCATAAACGTCAATGATTTCACGCGCACAATTTAACTGCTCAGTACAGAAATACTCTACTTTTATAACACGGTTGAACTAGTTATGTTATTTTTTCATCGATAATCAGAAAAGTTTTTTCTTTACCGAATAGCTAGCTCTTTGTCTTTAACAACTTTACTTTTTGTACTTGTTTCTTTGTGTCTCAGTAATAAATTTAGTTTGAGATGTTTAAACTTATCAAATTACTTATCTTATTTTTTTATTGTATGATCATGTTTATTCACTGTTTTCTTTTTCAAATTTTTTTTAATCAATGCTTTTCGGAAACATTGTTATCAGTTATTTTCTGATATATTGTGCTTTGAACCTTGAACATTATAATTTGACATTTGAACATTAAAATTTTACGTTTGGCATTTTTTTTATGTTTTTAAGTTTCTTAAGCAACAAACCACTTTGTTTGTTCTTTGTCCAGATATTTCAAGTAAAATTTAAAAAATTTTAAAGTTTTCACCATCATAATGCTTTTTTACTTTTTTTACAGTCTGTAGCCTTCTAGGTAAAACTAAATTCAACTGTGTAAACGATTTGGAAATTTCAAATTAAGAAAGTTGATGAAAGTTTTAGATGTATAACGGCAGCACTCCCATGACTTTTGCACCCGTCATTTAAATTGCACTCTACACACAAAAGAAAATAAGATTTTAAACATACATTTCCTAGATTCAATTTTTTTGGGGTTTTCTTAAATTTTTCTGTGTTTACAAGCAATATATTTTATATATATTATTTTATATTAACAAGATTTTAAACATACTTTTTCCAGATATTGTAGTTTTTTCTTAAAATTTGCTGTGTTTTCTTACATTATGTTGAGAAGTTCATTTATATTCTTATTTTAAAAAAAAGAAATTTTCATATATTTTAAAATGTAAATTAATATCTTATTTAATTAAATTTTTAAGTTAATAATTTTCTGTTGTGTACTTCTTAACTTTTTAGTTGAAATTTCACTGTTGTTGAAATTTCACTGTTGCTCAAATTTTTATAGAAATATGTATAGCAATAAATATTTTATATATTATATTATTTTGTTGAATTTTTTTCATCCATTCTTTCCATTTACTAACTTTATTTTTGAATATAACAAAAATAAAAACAAATGTGTTGCCTGCAAGAGACATATAATTATGGAGGGGTTACTATTAAACAATTTGCTGCATAAAAAGTTATTTATACGCTCAAAAAATTAATTTAGATAATTTGGAAAAATGCATTTGTTTACAGGTAAAAATAGCACAATTCAGACATTTAATTTTACAGAAGTTGCTAATAACAATACTTTTTGACTCATAACAGAAAATTTATGAAAATTAATTAAATGTGGGAGATATTAATTTTCCAAGTTTCAATTATATCACGATATAATAATGAAGAGAAACAACCTCATTAATGAATAATGGCAAAAAGAATGGAGCATTATAACAAATTTCCTTGAAGTAGTCAAGCCAGAATTAAGTTCAAAAATGAATCAATGAGCTAAGTCAAAACAAATGCAGACAGCCCGTTCGTTTTCATCTTTGTTTCATTTAAAATAAACATGATAAATAGATGAAAATTGGTCATTCCCAAAATAACCCATTCATGGATATAAAACAAAATTAGTAAATGTGAGAAATTTAATGCAAAACTATAAATCCAGCATATTGAAATAATAATGAAATATTAAGGTTCAGGCCCACAGGATTTGATTTCTTTTGAAAAGATTTCCTTTGAAGATAACATATAAAATTTCAGTTGAAGATAACATTCAAAATGTATTTCCTTTTAAATCCTAAGTTTTAAAGTTAAAATAGTTTAGGTTCTATTGTTATGGATACCGTTCCACGTCTGGACTCCGATAAACTATAAAGGTAACTACATCGAAATGAACGATTACCTTAACAAACTTTATGCCACTACCTTGTTAAACAATGACATTAATTTTAAGAATCATACGAAAAAACTCGTGAAATCACAGTTCTAAAATTTTCAACAGAGCCACTGTTATGTGCATTCGGTCGTTAAAATTTAAAAACAAAAATATAAATTTTTGTATAAATCTGCCGATCAAGGTGATTAAATTTAGAAAAAAGTTGTAGAATCAATACATGGTCTATAAAAATTTCGCGCTTTTTGAGGAAATCGAAGCCTTAAAAAAATTATACAAAAATCATTTACTTCAAAGAAAGGCATGAAACAAGTTTAATAAGGAAAATCATTCCTAAAGTTTTTTGGCAGATTATTAATAAATTTAAAAAACACATTTTCTCAGCATTATGTGGAAAATAATGATGGCGCTGGCAGGGGTTTCAAATTATATCGACTAACGCTGTTGATCAAGCAAATTGGTGCTTGGGGTTCTTTTTCAGTTGTTTTTTCGATGTTTTAAAGATTGTACTGTAATAGTGTTTACTGGGAAAAAAATCACTTTAAATCGTTTAACAAAACGTCGTTGTTCATAAATGCATATTATTATGAAAATGGTGAAAGTATGTGCTGGCAGAAACTGAGTAGACATGTTAAAACTTTTAGATCTTCCGACAATGGCATATTTCAGGAACAGGAGTAGCATGATCTACGTGTACAAAGAATCCTGTTGATGCGAAGCATGAAGATGACAGAACAAGAGGCCACAGTTTTAAATTTAGAGCTAAAGCAATACCACAAAATCTCGGAAAATTTTATTTCAGCAAAATAGTCGTTGGTTTGTTGGAGGATGTAAAAGTTGAATGAATGTTGGATTAATGTACTTTTAAATTAATGTATGTCTTGAAAAGTACATTGCTTTTTTATTAATAATAGGATTTTCACTTAATTTTGTTTTGATGAATGCGATTTGTTTGGAACTTTTCTACATTAATTGAACCATTTACTTTATATATAATGTTAAAAAATGTTTGTTATCTGACAATAGATTACAAAAAGACGATAGCAGCTGGAATAACATTTCTGACTGGATTTCTATGTTAAAACATCAGTTTTTTCAAGAATGTAATTGCCTTTTACACCTCAACATTTGGTTTCAATTGATTACAAAATAAATAAAAAACACGTGAACTAAAAAAATATCAAACTTCGAAATATTTGCATCGAAATTTTTTCTAAACAATGGAAATCTAATAATATTAAAACACGGATTGAAGATAATACGTTTATAAGCTGATATGATATAACTCATAGACCCAAATAGGCTGAAAATTGCTTTCTGGATCAAACGCATTTTGTTAATAACTGTCATTACTGTTTTTTGTTACTTTTTTTAAATAAATTTTTAAAATTTTTTTCTGATTGCATTATTATATTACCTTATATCATGATATTATTTTATTTAGTATATTTTTTACTATATTTGTTGAGAATTAAATTAAGTTCATGAAAAGATTGAAGACTTGGTAATCGCTATAACTTTGAAAGAAGTGAATCGATAAGAAAAGAACCAAAATAATGTATTTCCAACAACACTGACTTTTTACAAAAGTTATCGTAGACTTATGAACATATAATTTCCAGTCTGAGTTTTTTTGACTTTACGGGACATTTCAGTTTCAGTTCAAGCGACTTCATCAATAAGAACGATGTTTATTAACTTTAGGTGTTTATACTCTCTCAATTAATAAAACGGTAATTTATTTGTATTTGTGGTTTATACTTTCACAAACTTTGCTGGAAAATTGTATATAACTGAGTAACATGTATTTAATCCAGCCTATTACACATAGATTTGGTCATTTCAATTTACTTTTTTCTATTTTTTCTAATTTCCAGCATAACACTGGATTGAATATTTTAGCCATTGATTTTGATAGTGGAATTTCCAAACGACTCATGAAGTACATTGGTCAATGTTCTACTGCCTCCAGAGACGTAGATTACGATATGTTTAATAATTTGTCATTAAATCTTGAAAGTATTAAGAGTATGTATTCATTTTTATATTTGTATTTCATGTTCTGATTCATTCTAAATATGAATTTTATCAAATTATAATAATTAAAATTTTTTATTACATAAATCAATATTTTACCCATATATCTAACATATATAAACATAAACAAATAAACATATATATATATATATATATATATATAATTTCTATATATATATATATTCAAACATATATATATATTAAATATATATAATGTGAAAATTTCCAGCCTAAGGACGGTCGGCCAATACAAGTACATAAAATAAACCATCTCTCACCACGACCAAAGGTGCATTACTGTGAACATCTAACTCGTTCTAGGCTAGACGCGTTTCGTCCCACAATACGAAACGACGATCGTACTTGCAGGATCAGGTCGGAAATTATCACACTTGTGAAATTATCACTCACGTACTTGTAGATTCAAGTCGTTTCACTCATAATAACGTGGATGGGTAGAAAAAAGTTTTTAGATGTATCGAGTAGAAATGTAATTGTTTCATGTGTGTAAACTGTAGGCAGGGCTTAGTAAATATGTTACACATAAATTATGTAAATGTTTGTATATATATATATATATATATATATATATATATAGAGAGAGAGAGAGAGAGAGAGAGAGATTATGTAGAGGCTTTATTCTTCATCATATTATGTAGATGGTGTTATTGGAACATGAAAGTAGTGTTGTGGCGGACAAGAATGAAGGAGGTTGTTGAGCGCCAAAGATTTCGAGGATTACTTTTACAATAATTTACGTTTTAGCGATCATTTAGTTTTCTCATATGCAATTTTAATGATTTCGAAACATTTAAACTGTCTTTAACTGCACCAAATGAAAGTTGATGTTTTTTATGGACAAGTGCTGCCTCGTAGAGATAAACGTCTATAAAGTGCATATTTATTTAGATGATTTGGTGTCGGTTTGAAGATTGCAGATGTAAGTCATAAACATCATATATGCTGGTGATGACAAGGTCTAATACATACCGTGAGAATAGGTGAAAAAGAATTGAGGTGCTGTTTTTGATTCGAATTGGTGTTGAATGAAGCTATCCCGAAGCATTGAAATCACCGCAAATGATGAACAGGGTATCATCGTGATAACTAAATTCATTTTCAGAATCTGTAGAAACGTTGCCTGGTGACCTGTAGATTGAACTGATAATGAAAAATGATAAAGATGTGATGTTTTCAAAGCTTAAATATTGCGAGTCATTAAAAACTTTATGAACTTTGTTTGTTTTGTAACTAGCCACGATGATGAGCCGTGAAACGTTTTGAGCGTCGGAAGTTAATAAATTATTGAGCGAACGGGCTTTCTTTACAGCCGATCTCACATTCAACGGTCTGCATTTTACCATCCTCTAGATCGTCTGCCGATGTTTACTTTTCTTAAAAACTGAGGCGTTTTGTACGTGGCCAAAAACGAACATGGTTTTCAAATTCTGAAAACAGAATCTTCCTACATGCCCTAGATATATAGGTGAAAGAAAATTCAAGAGCTTCAAGTACGAGTTCAGGCAGGGGCGATGATGAAATGTAAAATTTTGGGAAATGTTATTGGAGAATTAAAATTAGTTTCAGAATTAATAACGTATTTAACAATTTTACAAAAAAAACGGTTTAACGACCAATTCCGAAAAATTCAATTTAAATTAAAAGTTCATCCAAAAAAAGTATCCTTAATGGCTTCGGGTTTTTACAGAAAAGCAGCTAAAAAACGGTTTTTTACATCTTATGTAGTTCCAACAACAATTTAAGTTTGATGAGTTTGCTAAAGAATGTTCAACATCAACCGTCATTTTTGCAACTACCAATTAATAGTGAGAAGGAACCGGAGGATATTCCACATAGTGAGCTGCTAAAATGTTTTCCGTGACTATCAATAACATTTTTTTATTATTATTCTTTAAAAATCAGAATCTGGCAGACGCAGAAACTGTTACAGCATGCAAGGCAGTAGCACACAATTAAACAGATAAGTAAATAAATTAATAAAAAAAACGGAAAATGAAAAATGTTTAAACATGAAAAATAAAATAAAATAAATAATAAATATGAATAATAAAATAAATAAAAGAAACGAGAAGAGATTGACAATATAATGAAGTAATGGCATAAAAACGCAAATTAATAGACTGGATTATGACTTAGTGAGGTATTAATAAATAAAAACTAGTTGTGTGAATGATAAAGTTTTATTGTGAATATGCTTGAGGTGTCTTGTGATGAAGGTCTTTTCCTGATATGTAGATTGGGTGGCGACTTGATAGTTATGTTTGCGCTGACGAAGGTTGTGTGTTGTAGTTTTAATTGGTGGTAGTAGAAGATGGATGACGTGGTTGTTGTTATTTTTTACTTTCTTGAACAGCCTTGAATCGAGTGTGTTGAATATCTGAGTGACGGTAAGATATGATGCAGGTAGATAGTTGAAGCGGATTAGTTTTTTGACGAGAAATTGTAGTTGCTGAAGTTGTTGTTGTGTAACAAAACCAGACCTGGAGGGAGCTGCATATTTGATGCTTGAGATACGAGTGATTCAGTGATGTCGAATAATTTGATGCCTCTGAGACTATGTAAGCGAAGTGTTTTGAGTGCGTAAAATGTTTGAAAACCTTTTGTGATGATGTGATTGATATGAGGTGCTATATGAAGTGTTGAGGTAAATGTAATGCCTAATATTTTTAATTGACTTGTGCGAGTGATTGATGGGTGTTCTGGAGGTAATGTTATCTTCTTACGGCTATTGTGAATGATGAGTTCGAATGATTTATTGATATCAAGTGACAGATTGCATCTTTTTGATCATGTAGTTAATGAGTCGAATTCTGATTGGATGGTGTTTGAGTTAGATGATGGGATGATAAGGTAGGTGATGATGTGATTAGAGCTATGAAAAGTTTTGAGAGTAGAAGCTTTGATGATAAAGGTAGATGGTCCAAGAACAGAACCTTAAACTACGCTAGAATTAATAGGTAGAGTAGATGAAAGAGTAGAGCTAATGAAAGTAAAATGACTCCTAATAGAAAGAAAATTTATTATAATATTGTAAATTTTGTCAGGTAGAGGAAGAGTGAAAGTTAGAAGTGATTGAGAGTGTCATAAGCTTTAGAAAAGTCGAGGGCAATAAGATGAACATAATTATTATTTTTAAGGAAAGATGTTATTGTGGAAGTAAGAGAGATGATGGCGGATGTAGATGAACCTGTAGGGCGAAATGCAAACTGATCTTGTAATAGTGGTTGAAACATGGATAGATGAATGGCCTAACGATGAATTTTTCTAGAATACGTGAAAGTATGGAGGTGATAGATATTGGGCGATAATCTATTGGTGAGGATGTGTGTTTTGTTTTAGGAATTGGATGAATTGTGCTGGATTCCCATGATGAGGAGATGAGTGAATGCATTAAGCAGTGATTGTAGAGTGAACTTAAGGTGCTGGAGATGAATGGAGCGATGATTTGTAGAAACCATGCTGGTAGATTGTCTGGACCTGTACCGGATGGACAGGCCTTCGTTAGCATGTGCAGGACCGAGTATGGGGTAAATTGTTGGTGTTGACGATTATTGATTATTGTTGCTTTTGTTGGTGGAGTTTTGTAGGTCGGGTTGGTTGACATGGAAGCAAAGTGGGTGTTGAATGTGTTTTGCATCAATTTGCTGTGAGGTTGACGTGTTGAATGATTTGTCAGAGCCTCTAATCTTGTTGACTTGGTCCCACATGGCTTTGCTTCCACGCTTACTATTAGTGAAAGTTTTTGAGTTGAAGTTGATAATTAATTTATTGATGTATTTGGTGATCTTGGTTATTGCTGCGGCCTAGGGGATGGATCCTGATCTCATGAATTTATTTTTTGGCGAAGTAGATATTTGATGAATGGGCTGATGAATGGAGGGTCTGATGATCTGATCGTGATATTTGATGTTGGGTAGTACGTGTTGTAAGTTGAGTTGATGATTTTATAAAATTTATCAAAACAGTGTTGCGAAAAATTGTTAATAGAGTTAGTTATGAACGTATTATCGTTAATATTGTTATTATTATTATCATTGGCACCATTGTTAATAATATTATTATTGTTACAAGTATTATTACTATTAGTAGGACTATTGTTAGCACTGTTATTTTTAATATTATCAAAATTAATAGTATTATTATTAAAAATTGCTGGTAGAGTATTGTTGGTGGTGGTGGTGTTGAAGTCGAAGATATTGAAGTCGATGTTTTTGAGATATTGAAGGCAAGCACTACTCTGTGAAGGATGACGACGGCGAAATGAGATGACTTTTCTCATAGTGTTGTTACTCGATGTTGAGTTAGTTGGTGGAGGTGGAGGAGCAGAAAACCCAAGATGATGTGTTGAAACGTGTGACCTATAAGTGTGAGTGATGTCCAGGTTTACATTAATCCCATATATTCTGTCAAGGTTGTGACCTTGGTTGGTGGGGCCCAAGAATATAGAGTGTAGACCTGTTTGAAGGATGGAATGGTGGTCGAGTTGATTGAAGATTGAGTTGATGATGAGTTTTGAGTCGCTCTCCAAAGCAGTGTTAGAGGGTTCATCGATGTAACTCATCAAGGTGGAGACTTTGTATGATGAGGGTTCATCGATGTAACTCATCAAGGTGGAGACTTTGTATGATGGATGGTTTGGTGGATGATAGATGGCGCAGATGAAGTATGGTTCACTGTCAATAATGCACTTGAGACAAAAGGTTTTCAGTGCATCATTGATAGCATGAAGCGAAACGATGTGAATTTGAGATGTGATGGATGACTTCAAATAGATAACAACGCCTCCTCCACGCCGCCTGCCAGGGCGGTCTTTTCTGAAGTGTGTGTAGCCATCTATTGCGATCAAACCATCAGGGTGATCTAGCCTAAACCATGACTCGGTGATGGTGATGATGTCAGAGTGGAGATAATACACATCACATCTCAAATTCTCAATAGCGTATGGCTTGACAATGCTAGTGACATTAAAAATGTAGATGGTGGGTGGATGATGACATGGGGTGATTTTGGCTGGTTTGTAAGCCAGGGTGAATTTGATGTTGATGAGATTTAGATGATTAGGTGAAGAGCGTCGACTGGGGTGGTTGCTTTTTTTACGGGTTGATGAAACTACTACTGGTATTGCTGACGATGAATTAGTGCTAGGTAGATGGGCTGGAGGTGTTGATGTTGTTGCAGATTGCTGTAGCGATTGAAATAGATGGCCAGGGGGTGTTGATGTTGAAGTTGTTGTAGAGCGCTGTAGCGATTGAAGAAAAGAGAAGAGGTGTTGATGTTGGTGATGCTCTTGCTTCCTAATTTTATTGAGGAAAAGAGTTTTCTTAGCGGTCTTCTGATGACGAATTTGTCGGGTAGAAAATCAAGCAGTTGTTGGCTTGTGTATTGGATCATTCGATTGAGGATGTGAGCAATAATTAGTAACGAGTGGTGAAAACGGATAAAAAAAATAAAATTAATAAAACAGAAAACTAGAAACTTAATTGAAAAAATTGAAATTAGTTAAAAATAAAGTGAAATTGTTATTTAAATTAAATTAAATTAGAATAAGAAAAAACCGTTGAAATTTGAAATTAAAATCGGTTACTATGACGACTATGATGAAAATTTGTTGAATTCATAATAAATTATAAAAACGAACTGTAATACAGCAACGAAAACTTTTGCAAATTTTAAAAACGTTGTCAGAAAAAAATTATTATTGTTTTATTGAAGAAAAAGGAGCAAAAACTTTAGTTTATAACGGAAAATTTAGAGATTGAAAATTCAAAACACGATATCGAGTAAATCATAGACATCGCAAACGTAGAATTAAATAAATAAACATAATAATATTTATATAAGTAAAAAATTTTTGCAAGATAAAACGAGTGTACGTGTGGAATTTGCACGAGGTAGAGGTATGCAGTTTTGTTTTATTTTATTGTATTTAGTTGAACAGACAGTATGAATGTATATTGTCGAAATTGATATAAGTTTTGTACATGTGTAGGAAAGTATCGAAGGAATATGAAAGTATGCATGATACATGTGTATACACGTGTGTAAAAACAGTATTAATATTAAATATCAAATAATGAGACCAGCGACGTAACGACTGTTGTTTTAGGACGTCGGGTCAAAATCTGCGCATTAGCCGGTTTGAATGCATCCAACGTCGAACAATACTCGTATCGTTGTTGTGCGCTTTGACGACCTGGATCTTCATCGAAAACAACAATGGGTGTGAGGTCGCGGTATTGCGAAAATAGTTGAAGAGTGTGGTCAAAACAGCTGAGTTGTTTATTTAGTGAAGGTTGAAGTTTATTGATATGAAGGGCCTCTTTAATTTTTAGACGGACTGGATAACATTCAAAATCGAGCACAGTTATGTTTGGATCCAGTATTGCTCTAGTAAGGCAAACGATGTACTTGTTCAATATGTTCTTTAATGGCGCCGTCTTGTGTATGTATGATGAGTCTTCCAGAAAGAGTAGTTCTTGTGTGACCGATGTAACTCTCCACAACTTTGTGTGGCATAGGGCAATCAAATCAAATCGTCTTCTCTAGTTTATTTGATTGTCGAATGTTATTCTTAATTATTAAATTAGACGTCCTGTTAGTGTTATAATAAATTATTAATTTTAACCAACTGTTGTTGTTAGGAATCGAGATGTTTGTCTTAATGATACGTTTAAGTTGTGAATCATCGATTTTGTAATTATCGTGCATTTGATTTAAATAATATAAAGATATAACTGTCTTTGATTAAGGTGGAGTTATTGAATTTTTGATTTTTTTTAAAATACTATTTAATGGTACTGCTAGCATTGTGAATATTGACAAGAAGAATATGATTCTATCGATGAAGAAAAGGAAGCCAAAAAAGATGGACAAGCCAATAAGGAAATCTGACACCTAATTTCCATCTAAGTTCATTTTCAAAAAGTATATATTTCCCTATATAAATCAACTTGCACTGAGGATGATTCATTCGGAATCGAAATATGGCCTTATTTGCAGCATGAATTCGGAAAATAAGTTTATTTTGAATTTTAATAAACTAAACGTTCTCCAAAAAACTTTAGTGAGAAAAATTGAAAAAAACGAACTACAAACATATTAACGCCAAACATTCTGTAGAATTTATAGAATATTATATATATATATATATATATATATATATATCAATCAATCATCGCTTACCATCCAGAGACCCAGTTCCCCGAGGTAGGACGTTGTTTTCTTTGCCATCAATTTTTTGCGCCAAATTAGTTGATCAGTTGTATCCATTTCATTTAAATTTAGAGATTTCATGTTGCGCTCGATTGTTTGCGACCAGGACTTTTTTGGACGGCCTTTGGGACGTGTGCCAGGTACTTCAACATCTGCAAGAAAAGTTATGGCACTGTTTCCACTTTGTTTGACATGACCAAACCACCTCAGACGGTGTTGCCGGCATTCGTCCTTTATAATTTATATCATCTAAACCAGCACAGCGCAGGATTTCGGTAGATTTGATGTGGTTCTTCAGACTACGTCGTTGCATCCATCGGAGCATTTTCATGTCGGTTCGTTGAAGTTGTTCCAGTTTGGTTGTCATTGGCCATGTTTCTGCACCATATAACAACACCGGATGTATTACAGATTTATAAAGTCTTGATCGTAGTGGTAGTGGGATGTCACGCCTCATCAATATAAATATAAATAAATATAATATATTTAGGAACGAGGCTCTCTTTAATACAAATGTCATTAAAAATGGTTGCCCAGCGTGCGTTTATAATCTTTTTTATTAAAACCTCAACACTTCTGAGTTTGTTGAATTCATAGTCATTGAGAGGAAAATTATTATTGAGCTTGGCTGACTGTTTCGGAGTTAACCATTGTCGGAGCCTATTAGATCAAAAACACATAGTCAGAAATGCAAAATTTGAAATAAAATATTAAGTGAAATTTAAGTAAATGAGCAGTTGAATTAATAAATTAAATATTAAATAAGTTAAAATATGAGAGTAACCTTCGAATATTAATGACATTATATATATATATAAGGAAATATAAATGAAATTACCAAGATAATAATTTACGATAACTGAGAAACGAAATGAAATTATAAAAATGGAAAATAATATAGTGAAGTTAGTATTAAAAGCAGGTGGACGTATGTGAATGCAAAATATGATGTAATTATGGAAAACCGTTTGATGTGAGAAATTTGTGAGAATTGAAATTATTGAAATTAATGAAATTAAAGGAGATGGAAAAATATTGTAAATTATACGTGAAAGTAATGAATTAAAATAATTAAAAGTGAACAATATTAGCATGAAAGAAAACATAAAGTGTTAAGAACATGAATCATTTTCGAACAGAGAGGCCAACGGAACCGTAACACCGGTTGCACGGCAAAAAGTCACATTTGCGACGTTGATCATTTTTACATCGTTCGGCGTAGGTTGAAGATCGAAACGCCGACGTTCGTGGCTAATACCGACAACAACGGGAATTGACCCTAGTGTGATGTCATCGCGGTATTGGGAATAGAGATGAAGTGTATGATCGAATTTGTGAAATTGTTTGTTAATGGTAGGTTTGTTAGTGTAGATGTATAGTGCCTCGCGAATCTTAAGGCGCAAAGGATAGGAAACGCGATCGACTATTGTTGTATTGGCATGTAGTACATCCTTAGTTATTTGTATATTATGAGAAATATGCATATGGTCCTTGATAGCACCCTTTTGCCAATACAACAATGCAATAGCTGAAAAGAAAGTTGCATACAAGCAATGGCAAAAATCAAAGTCTGTTGATGACCATAAAATTTTCCGTGAGAAGAACAACTATGCAAAACGTCAAGTTGCACTGGTTCGGACAGATCAGTGCAGAGAGTGGCTCACTAAAAGCAAAGGTGAACAAATGAAATCTCTGTATCGTATAGCAAAACAAGCAAAGCGTACGAAAAAAGACATAGTTAGTGCCTCATGTATCAAAAACGACAAAAATGAGATGGTTCTTGAACAAGATGAGATCAAGCTACAGTGGAGAGAATACTTCAACCGTCTGTTAAACGAAACAAATCCCATCAATGTCCACCCATCGAAGGTCCGATTCCAGACATCACTGTAGAGGAGCTTACAGAAGCTCTAAAAGCTATGAAGGACGGAAAGGCAGCAGGGCCCTCTGGACTCACAAATGACATTATCAAAGCATCTGGTACTGCAGGTATCCAAACGTTACAACAACTTTGCCGTGAAATCTGGAGAAATTGCTCAATGCCGACTGAATGGAACTATAGCATGACGGTTCCTCTATACAAAGGCAAAGGTGATCCATTGAACTGTTCATCATATCGGGGTATACGTCTGCTAGAACACTCCCTGAAAATTGTCGAGAAAATCATTGAGAGAAGATTAACGTCGTGCATCACAATCGGAAATTATCAATTTGGTTTCCTAGCGGGGAAATCAACAATTGATGCAATTCACATCCTTCGGCAACTGCAAGAGAAGTACCTCGCAAAGCATCAACAACTATCACACATTTTTGTAGACCTTGAAAAAGCATTTGATCGAGTTCCCCGTGAAGCAATCAGGTGGAGTCTACGTCGAAAATTCATTACAGAATATGTTGTTCGACTTGTGATGGAAATGTATACGAATACTAAAACTCTCGTCAGCACAACGGTTGGAAACACAGATGCATTTTACATCGGCGTTTACCAAGGCTCGATCCTCAGTCCACTGTTATTTATAACTGTGGTGGATAAAATCACAAAACCGATACGCACTGGTGACATTTGGAATCTAATATATGCTGATGATATCGTTTTAACAGCCACGTCTGAGCAGAATTCAGCACAGATGTTTGAAGATTTGAACACCAGACTGGCCGATCATGGATTCAAAGTCAACATCAGCAAAACCATAGCAATGAACACTGGTGAACCCATCCAATCCACAGCTACTGGACGATGGCTCTGTTCAGTTTGTAAAGCTGGTGTAGGTAACAATATAATCAAGTGTCAGCAGTGTAACCAGTGGTGTCACAAACGTTGTTCAAAAATAATTGGTACTTTATCTAAAGTGTCCAATTTTGTTTGTCCTGCTTGCATCAATCCACAACAACAAATTCAAAATGGCGATATTTTTGAAGCCATTAATGTAGAGAAAGTCACATCGTTTCAATATCTAGGAGATGTTCTGGATTGTACTGGAACAGCTGAAGCTGCCTTTCGAGCACGCATTCGAGCAGCTTGGAATAAATGGCATCTCCTTGCCTCTACATTGATGCGGCGTGACATCCCACTACCATTACGATCAAGACTTTATAAATCTGTGATACGTCCGGTGTTGTTATATGGTGCAGAAACATGGCCAATGACAACCATACTGGAACAACAACTTCAACGAACCGACATGAAAATGCTCCGATGGATGCAACGAATTAGTCTGAAGGACCACATCAAATCTACCGAAATCCTGCGTCGTGCTGGTTTAGATGATATAAAGGACGAATGCCGGCAACACCGTCTGCGGTGGTTTGGTCATGTCAAACGAAGTGGAAACAGTGCCATAACTTCTCTTGCAGGTGTTGAAGTACCTGGCACACGTCCCAAAGGCCGTCCAAAGAAGTTCTTGTTGCAAACAATCGAGCAAGACATGAAAGCTCTAAATTTAAATGAAATGGATACAACTGATCGTCTAATTTGGCGCAAAAAGTTGATGGCAAAGAAAACAACGTCCTACCTCGGAAAACCGGGTCTCTGGACGCAAAACGAAGATTGATTGATATATATATATAATATCATGAATATTCCAAGGTTACTCTCATATTTTAACTTAATTAATATTTAATTTATTAATTCAACTGCTCATTTACTTAAATTTCACTTAATATTTTATTTCAAATTTTGCATTTTTAACTATGTGTTTTTGATCTAATAGGCTCCGACAATGGTTAACTCCGAAACTACTGTCAGCCAAGCTCAATAATAATTTTCCTCTCAATAAATAAAAATTCAACAAACTCAGAAGTGTTGAGGTTTTAATAAAAAAGATTATAAACGCACGCTGGGCAACCATTTTTAATGACATTTGTATTAATAAGGAGAAATAATGAGCTTAAAGGTAAGTTATATATGCCCATATCAAAATAGCACTAAAAGACAACGAAAAGCAATCAAACAACAATGTCAATTTTATGATCATAGAGAAAATCTTTGTTGGCCATAAATTAGTCAAAATTCTTCTTGAAGTTGGAATCAGAATCTGATTCAACAACGCATGTCGGTAAATTGTTCCAAATAGAGATCACTCTGTTAGAAATCGAATACTTTCTTATATTTGTATGGAACTTTTGAACATGTATTCTATAGCGATGCCCTCCGGTACGTGGATACGCATCAAAACACAAAACTGGTGAGGAATCTCTATCTACCATACCCTTCACAATGTTGAAAATCATTAATATATCTTCACGGACTCTTCTAAATCTTTAAGTTGGCAAGCCAAGAAACTTCAATCGATCTGAGTAAAAAAAGGCCTTTGCAATCCCTGACCATCTTGGTTGCCCGTTTCTGAACCCTTTCCCAATCGTCACTTTTTTTTTATTTTCCAAGGAGACCATACACTGAAACCATATTCTAACTTTGACCTAATTAATGATTTATAAATCAAAATAAATGACTCTTTAGTTAACTTTTTAAAGTTTCTGTATAACAATCCTAAAAGAACAAAACATTTATTAATGACATTATGTATATACTTAGAGAGGCTGAGTGAACGTTCAAACAAAACCCCCAAATCGTTTACTTCACCACAAAAATCCAAGTTGGAATTATTAATATTATAACACCAATTATTATCCAAACATGAATGACCAAATTTTATAACTGCATACTTTTCAATATTCAAATCGATTTTTCATAACATACACCAATCATACAATTTATCAAGATGTTTTTGTAGCACTATTCTATCATCCACACATCTTATAAAATTAAACATTTTAGCATCATCAGCATACAAATACATTTGAACAGAACTATCTTTCACAATATCAAACATGTCATTCACATACACAATAACCAAAGCCGGCACTTTGGGGCACTCCACTACTAACTTCAAACCTTTTAGACAAACAATTATTCACTCTTACACTAGAAGTTTTACCACACAAATACTCCTTAATCCATTCAACCAAACAATCATTCAAATCATAACCACGCAACTTATTAATCAATAACACATGTGGCACTCTATCAAAAGCTTTTAGTAAAGTCTGTGTAAATAACATCGACATCCAAACAATTATCAACTGCACCAGTCCAAAAATCCATCACTTTCAACAACTGGAGAGTTGTTGATTTCCCCTTCACAAAACCATACTGCCTATAATCTAGTAAATTGTTTTTATAAATATAACTCAATAGATGATCTTTAATAATGGACTCCAAAAGTTTGCAACAAACACAGCTTAGAGCAACTGGTCTATAATTCTCAACCAAACGTCTATCCCCTTTTTTAAAAATAGGAAAAATAATGCTGTGTTTCCAATCTTTCGAAATTTTTCCACTATCTAAAGACAAATTAAATAATTTGCACAAATAATTTTCTACGGCCATTTTTATTATTGTAACTTGGTCTGGGGATGTGCTAATACAACAACGATGAACAAGTTATTTTCGAGCCAAAAAAAGATTGTCAATTCTCTGTTTCGGAAGAATTATTATATATCGAATTTAAATGTTTTCAATGACAATAAAATTTTAACCATATTTGAAATTAACTCATACAAATCATGTCTATTTATTTATAAAATTGTTAATAATATCGTATTTACTTCTGACATTCATTTACAACAGACTTTCACATTTTCCAATAATTCTTTTTCAACTAGGCTTAATAATAAACTTTTAATAAATACGCTTTTAATTAAGAATAAGTTATTAGGTAGAAATTTTTGTTTTTATGGTCCTCGTCATTGGAATAAACTGCCATTCTTTATTAAATCTAATCTAAATTATAACTCTTTCAAAAAACAATTAAAAACATATTTTTTATGCTGCTCATAATATATATATATATATAATATATTAAATTTCATTCTTGATTCATTCATCCTTTATTTCTTATTATTATTATTATTTTTTTTTTAACAATAATTTAGATTGAATTATTCATTATAGGTTTTATCACAGATATAATGTATGCAACAAGGTTGTTTGTAGAATATCTGTGGTGTGTATATATCTATTATTTTTTTGTTTTTCTATTATGAGGCCACCCATAAATTAGTATTATATTGCTAGGGTTAACCTTTTTACTTTGGTAAATAAAATCAGTTTAAAAAAAAAAAAAAATCAGAAACTGAATTTTTACATCCTTTTAAAACCGTTGAAATATAGAGGGAAAGAGATACCATTTATTCCAGGCTGCACTTATGCGTGCTCGAACGGCAGCTTCAGCTGTTCCAGTACAATCCAGATCATCCCCTGGATATTGAAACGATGTGACTTTCTCTACCTTAATTGCTTCAAAAATGTTGCCATTTTGAATTTGTTATTGTGGATTGATGCAAGCAGGACAAACTAAATTGGACACTTTAGATAAAGTACCAATTACACTGGTTACACTGCTGACACTTGATTGAATTGTTACCTACACCAGCTTTACAAACTGAACAGGGTCATCGTCCAGTAGCTGTGGATTGAATGGGTTCACCAGTGTTCATTGCTATGGTTTTGCTGATGTTGACTTTGAATCCATGATCGGCCAGTCTGGTGTTCAAATCTTCAAACATCTGTGCTGAATTCTGCTCAGACGTGGCTGTTAAAACGATATCATCAGCATATATTAGATTCCAAATGTCACCAGTGCGTATCGGTTTTGTGATTTTATCCACCACAGTTATAAATAACAGTGGACTGAGGATCGAGCCTTGGTAAACGCCGATGTAAAATGCATCTGTGTTTCCAACCGTTGTGCTGACGAGAGTTTTAGTATTCGTATACATTTCCATCACAAGTCGAACAACATATTCTGTAATGAATTTTCGACGTAGACTCCACCTGATTGCTTCACGGGGAACTCGATCAAATGCTTTTTCAAGGTCTACAAAAATGTGTGATAGTTGTTGATGCTTTGCGAGGTATTTCTTTTGCAGTGGCCGAAGGATGTGAATTGCATCAATTGTTGATTTCCCCGCTAGGAAACCAAATTGATAATTTCCGATTGTGATGCACGACGTTAATCTTTGCTCAATGATTTTCTCGACAATTTTCAGGGAGTGTTCTAACAGACGTATACCCCGATATGATGAACAGTTCAATGGATCACATTTGCCTTTGTATAGAGGGACTGTCATGCTATAGTTCCATTCAGTACCAGATGCTTTGATAATGTCATTTGTGAATCCAGAGGGCCCTGCTGCCTTTCCATCTTTTATAGCTTTCAGAGCTTCTTTAAGCTCGTCTACATTGATGTCTGGAATCGGACCTTTGATGGGTAGAGTGTCAAAGTTCACATTGTTAAGATTTGTTTCATTTAACCCTTAAACACCGAAGAAAAAAAAAACGTTGAAGTCGTTATGGGTCGAATCGACCCACAGTACATAAAAATCGTTTTTTGCCACAAAAAATTAATAAAAATATTCTTAATTACAAACAAATTAAATTTAGCAATAACTTTAAACAAAAAGTTATTAAAAATTAAAAGAATTACTTTTAAAACGTTAAAGATTTAAATACATAAATTTTCTTTTTGCGCCTGGATATGTTAAAACTTGTTTATATCAATCATACATTTTTCTTTCTGTATCAAATTAAAAATATATGTGATTATGTCTCGTCGCGTTTTTGCTCAAGAAGCTTTAGATATTATCCTTGATGATGATGAAAAAAGTGGAATTGAAAGTCTGGGAAGCCTCTCTGATGCAGAATATAAAAACAATGAAAATGTAGATTCAATGTCCAGTTTGTCATCAACATCAATCAGGTCTGTTGAATATGACTTAGAAGAGAAATTTCATGCTGGAAAATTTGCAGATGAGGAAAAAAATGGAAATAACAGAAATGATGATGACATCCTGGCTTGTAATTTTTGTGAGGATGATTTTAATAGTGGTTCATGTTTGCTGATATGGAAAGGCATATATATGAATGTATTGATTCGGTAATTGAAAGTATTTGTGGAGCATATGTAAGTGCAGACGGCACTGTGTGGAATTCTAAGCCTTATTTGACTGGGAGAAGACAGTCTGTGAATGTAATGAGAGCAGCTGGAGGACTGAGTGCTTACGGACGTCGTCATTGCACCAATACTGCTCTCTCTATTTGGCAGATTTTCATGGACAATTCTCTGATCGATATAATTGTTGGTTGCACTAACGACAAAGCTGCTAGTTTGGGTGCCAATTTTGTTACGAACAGAGAGGAAATCAACACTTTCATAGGTGTAAATATTTTAGTTGGAATATATAAAGGGAAAGGAGAACCCGTGCGTGCACTTTGGTCAAAGTCAGAAGGCCGACAATGCATCAGAAAATTTATGTCAAGGACTAGATTTGAAGAAATGACAAAATTTATTAGATTTGATTTTACTAGCAGCCGAAGTGCTCGACGAAAACTATCAAAGTTTGCACCGATATGTGTGGTGTTTGACATATGGCAAGAGAATCTTGGAAAACCATTTATTCCATATGAGTATGTAACCGTAGATGAAACACTTTTACCATTCAGAGGCCGCTGCAGTTTCAAACAATATATGCCTTCCAAACCTGCAAAATATGGCTTGAAGTTTTGGTGTTTATGTGATGCCAAAACCGGCTACTGCTTGAAAATGAAACCGTATTTAGGCACAGATAATGGAGCAGCGCGGGCAAAAAATTTAGGAAAGTAAGTAGTGTTAGATTTGACGGAGAACTTAGACATTGGCAAAACCGTTGTTATGGACAATTTTTTTACATCTTTGGAAGTACTACGTGAGATGCAAAATTGTAATTTAGGAGTCATTGAACCATTCGTAAAAAATCGGAGAGAACTGCCACCAGAATTTGTAAAGAAAAAAAGCGAAGGTGGCACCTCTTTATTTGGTTTTTTACCTGAAGCAACCCTAGTTTCTTATGCACCAAAAAAAAAACAAAAGAGTAGTTTTACTGTCAAGTGAGCACAGTAACGAAGAAATACATGACCAAAGTAAAAAACCAGAAATAATATTAGTTTACAACAAAGGTAAAGGAGGAGTTGATCATTTGAACTCGAAAGCGAACCTTTCGTTGGCCAAAATGTGTTTTTCAACACATGGTGGACGTCACTGCATATAATTCATTCATCCTTTGGCAAGAAGTTACTGGACATAAAAACAGAAGGCAATTTTTAAAAAGTTTGGGAGCAGAATTATGCGGTGGGGAAATTGATGACGATGGAAATATAAAGTTGATCCAATCTCAGTTAGCACCTGAATGTCAATCATCTGCTAAATCTGGAAAACGGTTGAGATGTAGAAAACGCGTTTCAAACAAAACGGTCCAACGTTGCAACAAATGTTTGAATCCATTATGCATCAACTGTGTCAATTACCAATGTCATGACTGTTAATTTTATATAAATTTGATACTTGAATATAACAAAATGTTCATTTTATGTAAATTTGGTGTTTAAAATCAATAAAATGTTCAATATTATAATATCGTTTCAATTTTATTCACATGGGTCATTTCGACCCATGCGGTCGCGAACGTAAACACACATTTTTTGGAAGACTGTTTTTATATACAAGATATCTGATTATTTAAAATCAAGCTAAATTTATGAAAAGCTTATAAAAAATTAGACAAAGTCAAAAAATTTTAAATTGTTAGATTAAAAAATAAGCGAAATATAATTTTTTAAAAAGTGTGCATGGGTCGAAAAGACCCATGTTGGTGTTTAAGGGTTAACAGATGGTTGAAATATTCTTTCCACTGTAGCTTGATCTTATCTTGTTCAAGAACCCTCTTATATATATATATATATATATATATATATATACAAAACATGAAATTTCTCCATGGCTCCAATGGTTAGACGTAGTTATCTTCATTGTTAACGCACACGGACACGTGTTGAGTTGCATAGATAACTGGCATTTTGATCTTTTAAATTTGGTCATCTATATGTTGTTTTTCTCATTTTTCCATTCCCGCCCATCATTCTCAATTCCCGGACAGTGATTCCCCATTAAATTCCCCATTTCCGAAAATTAGGTTTTACCAACTCTCATGGGAACCATGAGATTCCCGTTTCCATTCTAACTAATTTTGAGAACAATCTTTCTTGACAACCGTTACAAGTAATGCTAACAAAATCCGCATTTATACGTCTATGTCATTATTTTAAAATTGTTTATAAAATTTTAGATGGTCACCTTTTATTGTACTAAGGTTTACCCTGCTGGTGCAAGTAAAACTTATGGTTATAAAGGCTGTGCGTAAATTCGCGTTACTTTTGAGCACTGCATGATAATTTTTACTGAAAGCGCTAATAACTTCTAAGCCAATTGACTCAACCTATGTCAAAATTTTATATTTTTGTTCAGTTCTTTTCTTTGGTTTTCAGTTTTAACATTAATAATTTCTTAGCCAAAGAACCACCGTGTTCATCAGTAGTTTATTATATTCCAGAAAATGATTTAATAAATGCTTTACAAAAAAGACATCTAAATCGTAAGCATTTTAAAATTTTGTATAACATCTAAATACCAATTCGTTTCATTAAATTACTTCATAATGTTTACATTTTTTAATTAGTGCATTTTATCGTTATTTCAACATAATTTGTTTACTAAATTCTTTATATGATTTGTATTATTTAAATTTTATTTTAAATAAACTGTTATGTAGATCAGTTTAAAAGTAAATCGAAGTATAAGAGTATACCTGTTTTGCTTCACTGTATTAAAAAATTATGCTAAAATTATTTCCAAAGGTGTCATAGTAAAATAGTTTAAAGGCTTCCAGTTGTTTAATGTAACAAAAATTACAAATTTTTTTTATTTTCTATTAGGGATGCACCGGATTTAGGTTTTTCAAATCCGGCCGGGGCCGGGGCCGGATTTTAGTTACTATTTTACATACGTTAGAAAAAATACTCACATTTACGGTTATCTACATGTTGAACACCAAAAGATGAGTAATCAAAGAAGACGTTGAGAAACTTTTGGGGTTATCAGGCTTACCCCGCGACAATACTGCATTGCATTCCTTACAAACTGCCTTGGATTTATCGTTTGTTTTAACGTCAAAAAACGCCCATACTCCGGATTTTTTTTCAGCCATTTTTATAAAATTCACCAATAATAAAAAATGCTTAATAAATATATTGTTCTTAAATTATGCGCTTTATAGCTGCATCATCGTCATATACTATTATATATAAGTGCACAATTTCTTGTAAACAAAGATCAGCTTATAATTTATGCATAACCCATGTTATAGCACAAAGAAAATTGTCCAGCTCAGCTCACAATTAATGATGCTGTTATTATGTGCCATGCATGCACGTGCACAAGTTCTTTTACACAAAGATCAACTTATAATGTATGCATAACCCAAGTTAAAGCACAAAGAAAATTGTCCAGCTCAGCTCACAATAAGTGATGTTGTTATTATGTGCCATGTAAGCCATGTAAGCCTAGCCTAACCTTTAACATAACATGTTCTTAAATTATATATATTATATAGCTATATATATTATATAGCTATACACAATTATGTAGTATATATCACGTGCACAAGTTCTTTTGCACAAAGATCAGCTTATAATTTATGCATAACCCATGTTATAGCACAAAGAAAATTATCCAGCTCACTTCACAATTAGTGATGTTGTTATTATGTGTCATGTATGCTTAGCCTTTAACTTATTGACATAAAATTAATCGAATTCAATAAAATTTTTTTTTTCAATTTATAAAATTTTTAAATGTTGATAGACGCTTAAATCCGACCCTAAATCCGGATTTGAAAAAAAGGCCGGATTTTGACCGGGGCCGAACTTCGGTGCATCCCTATTTTCTATATATATTTTTATAACCGTGGAAAGGATCAAATTGCGCTAGGTTGTCGTAATTTTGGTATCTTTGCTATACTTGCAATCTTTTGATTGTAAAATCGGCCTATATATACACCCTGCGTAGTCATGTTGGCATTGAGGTTTCCAGATGAGAAAGCCAAGTCGTAAATGTGATTTGCACAGTTGGATAAGTTTAGTGTTTCTATTATTGTTGTCATTCAAATAAACGTTCAACAAAGTTTGCGTTTGAAGCAGTTGTGTTCATTTATCGGAAATCTTGAACCTACGGAACATCGAACACTTGACGATTGTTGAAAGCTACAACACAGTTTTGGAAATATAGAGATCTTTGAAGTTATAACATCGGTGTTGGTAGTTACGAGGTCAGCATTGGTATCAGAAGTGGGATTTTTGAAAAGATCGAAATTTTCTGCGATAAAAAATGCCAGCACTAGATGAACTCAATTTATCGATCTACGACAACGAAAGGTGCGAAAGCAGTTTTGATCAACCGCCTAAGAGACGCTTTAATTAAAGAAAATATCGATCCAGATGAGTTTGACTTTCCGGATCCTTTGAAGCCTGTTTGCCTGCCAAAATGAATTGAAAACTAGATCAACGGATAGCCGCTTCAATAGAATTGAGAAGCGTACGAATTACGAGCGGGTAGTGGAATAATACCATCAACCATTGAAAGAATATCACCTAATAAAGAGACAATCAAAACAGGTATACCAGCTATGGCAAGAGCCTGAAATTATCCTACCGGCTTATTCATCTACGGATGATTTTGACTGTGACGCACGTGTTAACTGCAATGCATGTGGTATCTGCGACGCACGTGACAACTACGATGTTCCTGACAGCTACGAAGCACGTGTTACCGTTGAGGAAGGCAGTTATCGTAATGATGAAAATGGTGAAAAAACGAAAATGAAAGTTAAGGATATTGGAAAAGTTGGCAACGACAAAGAAACTTTTGATATGCAGTGGGACTACTACTCAAATTTTTCTGCTAACAGCTCGCTTGTTTTAATCGATAACAACGACAGCATTAACATTAAGAGCTCTCATCAACGGTTCAACTTTTGATGATGATTTAGATGAGACGTTAATCTAGGAGCGTTAATCTCGTATCTAGAGATTAACAATGTCAGTGAAGATGATTGATTCTAATGTCAATGCAAATATTCATTCAGGACAAGAATTGGTGACAGAGGACGATTCAAGTTTTGAGATAACCCTTCCAGCCCGCACGTCTACCTGGATGATGATTTCAAAGAGGTCTTCATTGCTGATGAGAGTGAGATGTGCTTTGCTGCTTCATTGGTCGACAGGAAAGATGTCACCAACGAATCTTACAAAATACATCAAAAATACCCGTCTGGTCATTATACAATTCGTAAACTTAATAGAAAGATAGCACTTGCTTTATGTGCCAACAAAATCAAGAGAGGACCACGACGTCTACCTATGGCTAGAGGAATGGAAACAACTGAAATGCGGTATGACCGGAAAAGAAAAAACGCAGGTATCAAAAGCAAAGACTTGGTCTGGTTGTACAACCTACGACGCAGCAGAAAATGGCAATGCCCGGCGAAACTCCCAAGGAATTGGAAAGATCGGTACAATAGATTCCCGGCAAAACCCTTAAGGAATTGAAAAGGTTGGTACAAAATTACTAACAAGATAAATGACGTGATTTTCAAGACTTATGATCATGGAAGAAAATGGACAAAAAAAAAGATGAAAAGATAAAAGTTGTCCATTCGAATAGATTATCCATATCTACCGAAATAAAGTAACACCTATGTTAAGGACTAACAGGCTAAGGTGGGGGTAATGTTATAACCACAGAAATGATTGAATTGCGCTATATTATTTGTTATCGTAATTATTTGTATCATTGCCATATTTGTAATTGATTGTAAAATCGGCCTATATATACACCATGTGTAGTCAGGTTTACAGTAAGGTTTCGAGCAGAAAAAGCGAAGTCGTAAATGTGATTTATGTAGTTACTTGGGTCAGTTTATTGTTTCTATAATTATTGGTATTCAAATAAACGTTCAACAAAGTTTATGTTTGAAGCAGTTATCTATCGGAAATTTTGAACCTGCAGAATAACAAACACTTGACGATCGTTGGATGCTACAGCACTGGTTTTGGAAATATAGAGATCTTTGAAGTTATAACATCGGTGATTGCTAATAAAGCGTTATAACAATATAAATACAAATCTTTATATCATAATATAAAATTTTAAATTTGTAGCATTTTTAGTTTTTAGCTGTCTAGTTTTATTGCGTGATACTGAGGCGAGTGACAGATGTGGATGACGTCGAGGGGTATTTCGGTTTCATCATAGGTAGCCAAACGGCAATCCCCGATCTCGGGGAAAATGCCGTCTAAACGTGTGTTGTTGTTGTTGTTTGTCTAGTTTTATTCAAAAAATGATTTTAATTAAGTATGCGAAGGTTTTAAATATTGAGATTTGGATTTGTCAAATCAAATGCTAGAGATTCTGTAAAACCGAAATAATAAAGTAAAATTTTTTTTTAATATTTGTTGATTGTTTTCGGTTCTATACCTTTTAGAATGCATCTTATATAGTTAACATCAGCGGCAATTGCTTCTAATTTCTGCGTTGTTAAATTTTACTGCGTTTCAAACTGTTCTTCAACTTAAATTTCTCCAAAGTTAGTTTGAAACAGAAGGTTACCATGTAGGTATTTCGTTAGTTCAGTTCAAATTTGTTGTTAAGTACAATCTACATAATAAGACCTATTGTGAAAATTATGAAAACGCAAAACGCAATTATGAATTCATGTCAGTTTCTTATAATGTAATATTTTTTTGCTTATTGTTATTTAAAACACAAAAATAGTTTTTAAATATTTTTCATCACTGTTAAATAGTGATGCAGTCGCTTAGTAGGATGAAACTTAGTTTGAAATATGCATAACTATGAGTGGATGATAATTCGGGCCCGAATGCCATGAATCTTGATTTTTTTGGGTCCATCCCATTTTAAGTTTTAGTTTAGAATAGATGTAGATAATGTTTAAGGTTTATCTTTTTATTTTTTTCAGCTTTTTTTACACAAGAACTATTGAATATGATCTTTTCCTTTTAAATTTAATTTTTTTTCATAAAAGTCTAAAAAAAGCGTCTCCAAATGACTGGGGTTGACCCCACTTAATGTTTGTGAGACAATCAATCAATCAGTCTTCGTTTAGCGTCCAGAGACCCAGTTCCCCCGAGGTAAAACGTCGTTTTCTCTGCCATCAATTTTTTGCGCCAAATTAGACGATCAGTTGTATCCATTTCATTTAAATTTAGAGCTTTCATGTTGCGCTCGATTGTTTGCGACCAGAACTTCTTTGGACGGCCTTTGGGACGTGTGCCAGGTACTTCAACAACTGCAAAAAAAGTTATGGCACTGTTTCCACTACGTTTGACATGACCAAACCACCGCAGACGGTGTTGCCGGCATTCGTTCTTTATATCATCTAAACTAGCAACGACGCAGGATTTCGGTAGATTTGATGTGGTCCTTCAGACTAATTCGTTGCATCCATCGGAGCATTTTCATGTCGGTTCGTTGAAGTTGTTGTTCCAGTTTGGTTGTCATTGGCCATGTTTCTGCACCATATAACAACACCGGACGTATCACAGATTTATAAAGTCTTGATCGTAATGGTAGTGGGATGTCACGCCGCATCAATGTAGAGGCAAGGAGATGCCATTTATTCCAAGCTGCTCGAATGCGTGCTCGAACGGCAGCTTCAGCTGTTCCAGTACAATCCAGAACATCTCCTAGATATTGAAACGATGTGACTTTCTCTACATTAATGGCTTCAAAAATATCGCCATTTTGAATTTGTTGTTGTGGATTGATGCAAGCAGGACAAACAAAATTGGACACTTTAGATAAAGTACCAATTATTTTTGAACAACGTTTGTGACACCACTGGTTACACTGCTGACACTTGATTATATTGTTACTTACACCAGCTTTACAAACTGAACAGAGCCATCGTCCAGTAGCTGTGGATTGGATGGGTTCACCAGTGTTCATTGCTTGGTTTTGCTGATGTTGACTTTGAATCCATGATCAGCGAGTCTGGTGTTCCAATGTTCAAACATCTGTGCTGCATTCTGCTCAGACGTGGCTGTTAAAACGATATCATCAGCATATATTAGATTCCAAATGTCACCAGTGCGTATTGGCTTTGTGATTTCTTCCATCACAGTTATAAATAACAGTGGACTGAGAATCGAGCTTTGGTGAACTCCAACGCCTATGTCAAATGCATCTGTGTTTCCAACCGTTGTGCCTGCGAGAGTCTTAGTATTCGTATACATTTCCATCACAAGTCGAACAAGATATTCTGGAATGAGTTGTCGACGTAGACTCCACCTGATTGCTTCACGGGAAACTCGATCAAATGCTTTTTCAAGGTCTACAAAAATGTGTGATAGTTGTTGATGCTTTGCGAGGTACTTCTCTTGCAGTTGCCGAAGGATGTGAATTGCATCAATTGTTGATTTCCCCGCTAGGAAACCAAATTGATAATTTCCGATTGTGATGCACGACGTTAATCTTCTCTCAATGATTTTCTCGACAATTTTCAGGGAGTGTTCTAACAGACGTGTACCCTGATATGAACAGTTCAATGGATCACTCTTGCCTTTGTATAGCGGAACTGTCATGCTATAGTTCCATTCACTTGGCATTGAGCAATTTCTCCACACTTCACGGCAAAGTTGTAGTAACGTTTGGATACCTTCAGTGCCAGATGCTTTGATAATGTCATTTTGTTGAAATGACATTATCAGTCCAGAGGACCCGGATGCCTTTCCGTCCTTCATAGCTTCCAGAGCTTCTGTAAGCTCTTCTACAGTGATGTCTGGAATCGGACCTTCGATGGGTGGAGCGTCAAAGTTGACATTGATAGGATTTGTTTTATTTAACAGACGGTTGAAGTATTCTCTCCACTGTAGTTTGATTTCATCTTGTTTAAGAACCATCTCATTTTTGTCGTTTTTATAAATGAGGCACCAGCTATGTCTTGTTTCGTACGCTTTGCTTGTTTTGCTATACGATACAGAGATTTCATTTGTTCACCTTTGCTTTTAGTGAGCCACTCTCCGCACTGATCTGTTCTCAAGTAAACATTTTTTTCCTAGCCTTATGTGCTGTTTGATGACAGAGAAGAAATCAATTTGTGTGGCTGATGGTCCACTTTTGTATGTTATGAGATGTTCCAACCAATTTCTAAAATATGTGTTCAGTAGACAAGACCCGTGACTTTCAGCAAACTCAAAGCGAAGAGGAAGGGAACGAAGGAGAAGGATCGATGACATGAAGGATGGATGGATTTTAAAATAAAAAAGTTGCTGAGAAAGTCACCAGACAGATTAACTACAGAAAATGAAGTTCAAGTTTAAAATTTGATTTACAAAGCTACAGAGTAAGACTTGACCAAAAGCAAAAGTTCAAGGTTGGGACAAAGAAGATCAATAACATAAAGTATTGGAAGGATTTAAAAATGGAAGAGTTGCTAAGAAGGGCCCAGGACATAGTTAACTGGAGAAACCAAGAGCCATCCTACAACATTGAATACTAAAATTCGCATGCTGTATGGTATTGCCGGTAACAATTTGTGACTTGGAAAGTTGGACTTTGAAAAAAAAGATGAAAAAAAATTGAAGCATATGAAATGAAAAGTTTATGAAAAATATTAAGTGTAAGATGTAAAATCGGAAAAACGAATGAATGGGTTGCTACTTGAAGTTAAATAAAAGATATTAAGCCAATAAACTCGATGTGTTTCGTTATCTCAGAAGCTCTCGATATCACAACCCGGGTGACAACAAATATTTACATCGTGAAGACATCGTACGCAATATTTAAGCAAAAATAATTATTAAATAACAAATTTAATAATTATACATAATCACCATTATCGTTAATAAATTATTTCCATTTCAAAGTTATCATAAACAAAACTGGAATAACTAGTGAAAATTTTTATCTATATTCATCACATTTTGAATCGTTAATTCACACTTATCTATTTACGTTAGATAAAGAAAACCAGAAAAGCATGAAAAAATTGCGACACAGAATATTAAAAAACACAGTAAAATATGCTTTAATCGAAATCCTCAATTTTGATAGAGTACAACAGCAACATTTTCATTGACACCACCGCTTCACAAGCTATGCAAGTCAATGCAATAGATCTGTAATTTTTTATCTCTTTTTTATAAATCGCTGCCGCTTGGTTGGTTGGTTGGTTGGTTTGTTGGTTGGTTGGTTGGCTGGCTGGTTGGTTGGTTGGTAAGGTGGCCGGCTGGCTGGTTGTTCTTTGGATGGTCGTTGGTTGGCTGGCTGGTTGACTGAATAACTGGATGACTGCATGAGCCAAAAAGTAAAAAAAAACTGAATGAGCAAAAAAAGATTTGAATAGCTTTATGTGTTGCTTCACATTTATAATTTCTGTCACCAAATATTTTCAATGTTTTTATTTGTTTTATTCTAAAAAAATTTAAGTAGATAGGAATGTCCTATCTTTTTTTACCGTTATAAGCTTTAATCGAATGCAAGAGCAGCATTTGTCAGACATTCAATATGTTTTAAACAGGGAGTCATCAAGCAGCAAATGAACATTTATTGCATGTATGATAACCCCAATGCCTTTATATCAACGTTGAATTCAAGTACTATTATATGCAATTTTATATGCTAAAATTTTACACTTTAAGCCATTTTGAATCGTTTGTTTCAATCAATCTAGACTGTGTGATGTTTTAGTTAATTTTTTTTTACAGTCTGTAAAAGGTTATCAATGAATTTTAAACTTTGGTCTACTATAACTGGTGACAGGATTAAAACTTTTTACAGATTATGCGAGTATGATTATTTTTATTTGATTTTTAATATAAACTAACTTAACGATTATTTATTTAAGAATGTTTTCTGCGGTGGTATATCAAGATAATAATGAAACATCATGTAAAAACATATTTATTAAAATGTTAACTTTTGCTGCTGATATAAAAGACAGAATTACTTTGAAGGACTTTAAACAAGTAATCTTTTTATAAAAAGATTTATGGAATTTCTTAACATTTTGAATAATGTCATTTTAGTTTCTGCAGCGAGTCCATATGTGTAAACTAAATATATCAGAATGCAGCCAAACTTTAATAAAGAATTATTTTATGGCTAACAGAATCAAAACAAGAAATTTAGCCAGTAACACAATGCCTTGTTCATCTTTAACTTTAATGTTACTATTTTATTTTATCGTAATATTTGAACGTAATTCATTATAAAAATATATTATTTATGTAATTAAATTATTTAATTATATATATATATATATATATATATATATATATATATATATATATATATATAGTTAAATTTGTATTATTTGTATTCCCACTCTGCGTTCAAAAGTTTTTTGATAAGAACTC
>NW_008704902.1:8359257-8360319 GCF_000326865.2 Helobdella robusta | reverse complement strand
TAGATTAACGTCGTGCATCACAATCGGAAATTATCAATTTGGTTTCCTAGCGGGAAAATCAACAATTGAAGCAGATCAGATCCTTAGGCAACTGCAAGAGAAATAACTTGCGAAGCATCAACAACTATCACACATTTTTGCAGACCTTGAAAAAGCCTTTGATCGAGTTCAGATGCATTTGACATCGGCGTTGGAGTTCACCAAGGCTCGATTCTCAGTCCACTGTTATTTATAACTGTGATGGGAGAAATCACAAAACCGATACGCACTGTTGACATTTCGAATCTAATATATGCTGATGATATCGTTTTAACAGCCACGTCTGAGCAGAATACAGCACAGATGTTTGAAGATTGGAACACCAGACAGGCCGATCATGGATTCAAAGTCAACATCAGCAAAACCAAAGCAATGAAAACTGGTGAAACCATTCAATCCACAGCTACTGGACGATGGCCCTGTTCAGTTTGTAAAGCTGGTGTGGGTAACAATTCAATCAAGTGTCAGCAGTGTAACCAGTAGTGTCACAAACGTTGTTCAAAAATAATTGGTACTTTATCTAAAGTGTCCAATTTTGTTTGTCCTGCTTGCATCAATCCACAACAACAAATTCAAAATGGCATCATTTTTGAAGCAATTAAGGTAGAGAAAGTCACATTGTTTCAATATCTAGGAGATGATCTGGATTGTACTGGAACAGCCGAAGCTGCCGTTCGAGCACGCATACGTGCAGCTTGGAATAAATGGCATCTCCTTGCCTCTATATTGATGCGGCGTAACATGCCAGTACCACTACGATCAAGACTTTATAAATCTGGGATACGTCCGGTTTTGTTATATGGTCTGCGGTGGTTTGGTCATGTCAAACGAAGTGGAAACAGTGCCATAAATTCTTTTGCAGATGTTGAAGTACCTGGCACACGTCCCAAAGGCCGTCCAAAGAAGTCCTGGTCGCAAACAATCGAGCAAGACATGAAAGCTCTAAATTTAAATGAAATGGATACAACTGATCGTCTAATTTGGCGCAAAAAGTTGATGGCAAAGAAAACAACATCCTACCTC
>NW_008704902.1:8351028-8358140 GCF_000326865.2 Helobdella robusta | reverse complement strand
TGTGTCATGGAAAAATTTGGAATGGTTCCTGTCGCGGGTCCTAGTTTTGACATTAATCCGATGATTCTATTTCTTCTAGTTTTGTTCTCTAAGCATATAGTGCAACTTTTACAAAATTCTTCAATTAGTTGATCAAAGTTTTTGAAATAATAAAATGGTCTTATTTTCTCTTTCAATGTTCCAGCTCCAATATGTCCATAATATTCATGTACCTTTTTTATTATTCTTAAACCAAATTTATCAGAAACAAATATCCTTGATTTGTCCTTCAATTTTTTGTAAATAATACCATGGCGTTTTTCAATCTTCTTGGCACTCTTTAATTCAGTCATGTTATCATTTTGATCCTGAAAAATTTCAGGTCTTTCAATTAAATTTACAACTTGTACTGCATCCTAATTTTCAAAATATTCTAATACTGGTGATCGAGAAAGTAAATCAGCCATTATATATTCCTTTCCTTTCTTATAAATAATTTTAAAGTTGAATTGAGACAAATAGTGCACTAAATCGCCTAATATTTCATCTGTTCTACTTTAAGTTTTTAGATTCTCTAGAGGTTTGTGGTCACTACAAACAACAAATTCACGACGAATCAAATAATATTGCCAGTATTTTATTGCGTCTTTAATAGCTTTGCATTCAAGATGGATAATGTCCATTTTCTTTTCTTTTTTTGATAATTTTCTTGAGAAGTATGCGACAGGATGTAACATACCATCAGGATGTAGTTGTTTCAAAGTAGCTCCTATTCAGTTTCAATATAAGTGTCTTTGGCTTTATCGTAAATGGCTAAGATTGGCTTAGAACATAAATATTCTTCTATCAAGTTGAAAGAATCTTCACAATCTTGGGACCAATGAAACTTAACATTTTTTTTTCAAGAGCTTATGCAGTGGTTCAAATTTTTGAGCACTATTTTCGATGTATTTAAGGTAGAAGTTAATAGATCCTAACAAACTTCTAACTCCTGTTTTATCTGTTGGTCTCTTAAGATTCTTGATGGCGATTAAATTTTCTTGAGCTGGTGCTACTTTATTTTCTTGAATAAAATGTCCAAGATATTTAATGGTCTTAGCAGCAAACTTACATTTTTTCTAATTTTAATTTAAAACCTGTGATAATTTGTAGAGTTTTTTCAATATGAATAATGTGTTCTTCCCAAGAGCGTGAAAATATAAAGTATGTCATCAATATAGTTAATGCAAAAATTGTCCAGATTATTTCTTCTTATGATATTGGATAGAATACGTTGAAAAATTGCTGGAGAATTTTTAAGACCAAAGGGTAAAACCTTAAACATGAATTTTCCATACTTAGTGATAAATGAAGTTTTTTCTCTATCTTCTTTTTTTAATAATATACACCAAAATGCAGAATTTATATCAAGTACAGTGAAATATTTGCAATTTGGTACTTTATCTATGACATCATTAATAGTAGGGAATGAATAGCATTCAGGAACTACTAATTTATTTAATCGTCTGAAATCAATGCAAAGTCTTGTCCGACGACCATCATCTTTTTTAAAAGCAAGAGTTACTGGCGAGGCATAAGGGGATTCCGATTCTTCAATTAAATCAGCTTTTTATAACTTCTTGACTTGAGTCTTGATTTCCTCTTCATCAACTATGGAACATTTATATGGTCTTGCTGTTACATATTCATCTCTAGTTAATTTTATTTCTGCTTCTTTCGACTTCACTTTTCCTACATCATATTTATCTTTTGCAAACATATGTTAGTACTTGTTTATTAAATTTAAAATATCTTTTCTTCTATTTTCATCTTCAATGTGGTCTAAATTTCACACATTGTATTATTCATATTTTCGTTAAATCTGACTTCTGAAATTTTAATTAAATTATTTTTTTCTGCCTTTTGTAGATTAAATTGGTTGTCAGTCAGTTCATCTGATTTAACCATGTTGTGATTGTTATTCATCTTATCTCTTTCTTCTATTTTGATGATCTTGTTTTTATTAATTCTTTGTAGAATGTTAAAGTTTTCATCTTGAATTAGTTTGAACTTTTTTATTGCATCTAGACCCAGTAATAGGTCATAGGAAAAATTGTTATTTTTGACTACGTATGTATTTAAATTATCCGTTAAATTACCAACCTTAACAACTATATTTGCCCGGGCCGAACTAAAATTGAACCCACTGATGGTTTTGAAAGTACTTTTATTATTCATTAAGCCTAGTTTTAAAATATCTATGATTTTCCTATTTATTAGACTTATATTTGATCCACTATCAAAAACCGCTTTAACTTTTAATTTATTATCGATTATTACGTTTACTCTTATCAGTGCATTCAATTTTCCCGGGCTTTCTAGTTTAAAGATTTCTTGTCAATTTCAATTTTCATCATATGTGCTTCGTCATCTGTTTGTAGTTAGTATCATGAATATTAATTTCTCTTTTTGATGAGTAAAGAGCCTTATTTTTACATTCATTTGTTGGATGGTATCGATTTTTCCAGCCCAAATTTTTACACATAAAACATGGTTTATTTGCTGTGGTATTAATATTCTTCTCTGACCTGATAAAATTTGGTCTAACAAAATTTTCTTTATTTAGAGTGTTATTTTCAAATTTTTGATTTTGTTTATTTTAGAGTATTATTTGTCTTTGCTTCTACTTTGTATTTTGGTACCAAAATTTCTTTGTCTACATTTTCAAATCTCTGTTTGTGTTGATAAAGTTGCTTTGTCTTGACATCCGTATTGTATGGTATGTCATTACTTAAAAATTTATTGTCATATTTCGGCTTGATGTTAGAAACGCATTCATCAATTTTTGTTAGTTTTTTGAACAGTTTCTCAATGGTCGTTATTTCTTCTCTATCAAGCTGGTTTTGTATTTCTACAGGAAGGCCCATAACGATCATGTTTATTCTCGACATTTCAATTTCTAAACATAGGTTTTCCTTCGCTAAGGCATAGTCTATTAAAGAACCGTCTAAATATTTGTAATTATATGCGATTCTTATTTTTTTCCAACCTCTATCTGCAAAAATGGTCAGAAAGGACTTTCTCCATTCTGACCAATTAGTTAAGCCGACCTTTTTTAAATTTGATTCGTACCAATCTTTCGGTGACTCAGATAAAAAGAAGCGTAATGTTTCTATGACATTAGTAAGATTTAGTATTTTATGCCTTCTACATTCATTTTCAAATTTCTCTATCCATTCAGTAGGGTTTTGCTTTTTGTTGAATTTTTCCAGAATAAATTTTTTTTCATCGTCTTGCAGCTTAAAGTTATCATTCAAACTTAGCTTAGCTTCTAATTCCTTAATTCGTTCATTTAAAAAATTGTCATCTGATTCATCTCTATGTTTATTATCAGTAATTTTTTCTTCTAACATATTATCTAATAAACATAGATTTTCGTCTTCGTCGTAATATTCTTTTCTCAATTCATCATCGAGTTTGATGCAAATTTTGCGATAACCGTTGATAGGTTTGATAGAATTAATTGTATTGATTATTGCTCGCTTCGTAGATAGAGCTTCGTGCAAACTTAAATCTTTCTTCTCTTCAGATAGGACATACCATGTTTCTTTATTTTCCGATATGCCCGCTAATTCAAATTCGTCATTATTTCTTTTAATAATATGAAAATACAACTTACTTGTTTTTGAAGCCATCTTCTTTTTGGAATTTAATTTATAAGTTTGCTTTCGAATAACCTGATTTATTAATCTAAAATAGAAAATCCAAATGAGTGAATAAAGAACATAAATAAAATCAATTGAAACAATATGAAATATTACAGAAATTATAAATGATTAACCAACTTAAAATAGAAAAATTAAATTCCATGATCGTTTACAAAGCCAACAATAATAAAATATAACCACGTGCAATAATAAAATATAACCTCGTGCTATTTGCATTTATATATAAGATAATACCAAAGTAATGAAACATAATTTACAAACATAGAATAGAAATTCAAAGTATACCTAAACATAGATAATTATATGAAATATAATTTACATATATATATATATATATATATATATATATATATATATATATATATATATATATATATATATATATTTTACAATATTCTATAAATTCTACCGAATGTTTGGCGTTAATATACATTCGGTAGAATTTATAGAATATTGTAAAAATTATGGTCTATTACCAACATATATATATATATATGTTCTTACCTATTGGTCGCGACACCTCAATTTGAGTTTCTTGGTTACAATAATTGAGTTGTGTTATCTTAAACCTTATTCGGCAGGCTACTGACGAGTCTCTTGGGAGACGAAACGTACGTCTGGCCTATGGCGAGTAATGGTTTACCAATAATATATATATATATATATATATATATATATATATATATATATATATATATATATATTTACAAACATTGAAAACAAGAATCAACTATAAGATTGGTGTGACTATGTATAAGGCTATGAACGGGTTGTTACCAGTATATCTAGTAAATAAAATCTTTCAACGTAGAAAATATGACCTTGTGACACCCATTTTAAGAGACCTACATTGGCTAACAGTGAAAAAAAGAATCACCTAAAAGATTTGTGTGACTTTGTATGTATAAGGCTATAAACGGGTTGTTACCAGTATATCTAAAAATCTTTATAAAACCAGCTTCTTCAACAGGTGAAAAATTGAGATCAGACTATGCCAACCTACTGACAGTGATAACTACTCAGTGATGACGTAAGTACTCAAAAAATGTACTTAAGTATAAGTACTAAGTACTCAGTAATAAAAGTACTTAAGTATAAGTACTAAGTATCAAAACAAATTGTATACTTGATACTTATAAGTACTAAGTATAAGTACTAAGTACATAAGTACCTAAGTACATACCATGGTTAATTTGAAATATTTATAAATTTATTAAACTCAGAAATCAACTCATTATTTACAGTAATTTATTTACATCAATAAAAGAGTTTGTTCTTTTTGAGTAAAAGTAAAGTTTCAAATGATTCATCACTTAAACGATTTCTTTTAGGAGTGAGAATCATTCCAGCCTGGCTAAATATACGTTCCACAGGTGCTGATGATGGCACAGTGGTATTGTACTTCAAAAACACTTGTGCGACAGCAGGATACCTAAGGAACAATAATATAGTTGTTAACCGAAATAGCAAATTATTAATTTGTTATTAATACTTGAGAATAAAAATGTATTAGAAAATCAAGCATATACATATTATACATATATAATATATTACAGAAAAATATTGATTACCTTTTGAGTTGTTCCATATCATATGAAGGATCACTAAGATATTGCAGTCCTTCAACTTTTTCATTCGATCGTGATTCGGAACTTGGTTCGTGGAAACAATAAAAATCTGCACTAGTACAACCTCTAGTATTTCTGTCTTCATAAACTGTTGAAGAATTGCTTATTCTGACCACTTCTGCTAGAAACAAGTCTTCAACTTGCTCACGAACTGATGATTCTATCCACCTGATTTTAAAAAAACGGATGGCTGATCGAAGCCACAACAAATGCTCTCATCTTGCTGGTGCTTGAAATATCTTTAAAGTCAATTATATCGTCAAAGCGTTTATCCATGCCACATTGAAGAGCAGAAACAAGAGCTGAAGTGTACGATGGAGTAAAAGATTGCAGTTTTCGCTGTATAACAAATATAGTTGGTAAGACAGCACCAAAATAAGACTCCATTGAAACCTCACCTTGGAGCTTGTCCAATGCTAGTGAAATTGGTCTCATCAGTTCCAACCACTCATTAAGAAAACTCAAATCTATATTGCTGAACTTCGGCAGCTGCAAACGTTCCATCACAACATTTACTTTATCGCGAAGACTATATATAATGCTATAACAGTCAAATTCAGAATTCCAGCGTGTCCCATTCGGTTTGGGTATTGTTCTGCCTAAGATTTCATGCACAATTTCAGCAGCTTTTGAACTCTGGTGTGATGCGGTGCTGAGAGAGACACACTTACTGGATACTGATCTATATATTCTTTTGTAGTTTGAATCATTATTCAAAGCTTTACTTGCATCAGTTGTAGCAAGCAAGTTTAGAGTGTGTGAAAAGCAAGATACATGAGAAGGAAGATAAATTCCGGAGCTGTCATCTATATTACTTTCCAAAAACTTATCACCAATCTCAACTGGAGTCATTTCTGTATCATCATCATCATCAACATCTATGATATAGATATATAGATGTCAGAGTGATGTGAGTTAACCACCTTTTAATGACTCAATTAGCCAATGGTTATCTTAACATCCCGCTATCCATGACTAAACAAGAACAAATGTTGATAAGAGAGATAAACAAGAATGTCAATGTGAAAATGTGTGTGTGTGTTTTCATCACAGTTTTCAATTTTTAAATGTTGACATTATCTTATTTTTGCTTAAAATTTTTCTGGTACTTACAGGAAAAATTTATTACTTATAAGTACAAGTACTGAAAAATGTACTTAAGTATAAGTATTTAAGTACAGGTTTTCATATGTACTTAAGTATAAGTATCTAAGTACTACATTTGTACTTAAGTACAAATGTAGTACTTAGATACTATGAGATAGGAATATATAGATCAGATATAGATATAGAATATATAGATCAGTATCCTGTACTTAAGTACAAATGTACTTAAGTACTCGTCATCACTGTAACTACTCAACTACAAACTGCAACTAGAAATATTTCGTGTCAGGACCAATTGCCTGGAACAGTCTTCCGCAATCGCTCAGAATGCCTGAACTAAAAAAGCTTGATGATTTTAATAGGAACTTAAAAACATATTTATTTTGACATAGAAATACTTTATCGATTTGTACTTTATTGACCTTCACTGATTTAATTTATAATAGAGAGCGCTTTCGAGAAATTTCAATTTTATAATGCGCCTAATAAATTGTTGATAATAAAATATATATTTTGGTACGAGGTTCTCAGCGATACAAACTTCATTAAATATTTTTGCCCATTTTGCGTTGATTAGTTTTTTACTAATAGATTCAACATTTCGTATTTGGGTTAAATCATATTTATTAAACAGTTGTGTCATATTGCGGCTTACAACGTTGTTTCGGCGTGAGCGCCATCTTCAGAGCCT
>NW_008704902.1:8335467-8350978 GCF_000326865.2 Helobdella robusta | reverse complement strand
ATGATTTATTTATGTTGAATCTATTATTAAAAAACTAATCGACGCAAAATGGGCAAAAATATTTAATGAAGTTTATATATATATATATAATTTTTAATAATTTATGCATATATTCTATATATATATATATATATATAGAGAGAGAGAGAGAGAATATATGCATAAATTATTAAAAATTGTAACCCGTTTTGAGTTCAATAACTTTTGTTACGAAAGACTCAGCATGACGAAATTTTTGTAAATTGGTACATTTGTGTTTTTTTCAATCTTTATCTTTACAACATCTTTATTTAATCCTTTGTCTGTATCAAAATTTTAAAAATGTGTTTTATTTTTTTTCAAATCTGCTTTTTTTCACATCTTTTTTTGATTTCACATTGATGGTCAGATGCAATATTCGCACTACGGAAACTTCGACAACGTGACAAACAAAAGTGATCACTTTTATTTGTAGTTTGTCTTTGCAAGTCTTTTTTCACTTTTCTGCGCTTAGAAATATTTGTAAACTATGTAAAGAGCGTTCAGTTTTGCTACATCTAAAAACTGGCCACCACGTGCATTTCTGCACCGCGTTCATTTCTGTTTCATATTCCGTGTTTTTTCTAGCATATGGCCTTAAACTTCATGATATAGTTACTATTTATGAACTTATCAAAACAATTTTTTTTTGTTATTATCACATGATGAAGCTAATGACGACTTGGACGGCTTTTTAAGACGGCTTTTTAAGATTTAAAAGTTTTTTATGATTTTTATCGTTACCGCTAGATAATATCTAGCGGTAACGATTTTAATTTCATTGAATTAAAATTGAATGATTGTACCGGTACACAAAGAATTACGCTGTTTAATATTTAATCTATTGTAATTGCACATTGTTTTAATTTTAATATCATTTCTAGAACTAATTTTACACAAAGAATTACGCTGTTTAATATTTAATTTATTGTGATTGCACATTGTTTTAATTTTAATATCACTTCTAGAACTAATTTTGCAATGTCCATTGCAAAATTGAATTTGAAAACCGAGGTTGAAGAATGCGATGCTTTGTTGGCTATTTATATTTATGAGCACATTTTCAACTCCTCAAGTTATATTTTATGAATTTCATTGAATTGCTCACCTATTATTTATTCAATAATTGATTTTTTAGGTTTAGCAGACCTCTATGAAACTATGTTAAATTTGAGACAGAATAAAACAATAGAAGTAGGTTTAACAAAATTTTTTCAGATTATTACTCAAAATAAACGTTCTAAAAAATAGTTTTGTTTGAGCAAAGTAGGTAATCTAGAAAGGTCTACCAAATTCATGTCTGGTCTGTAGAAGAAGTGAGAACGTGAATATCCTGTCTATGGTAGACCTACCAAGCGTGAAGCCACTTTGTTCTCTACGGCGCCGAGACAGCAAAAGAGGACGGATGCGATCAAGAAGGATGCGGGCAAACACCTTGCCTGGAACTGACAGCAAAGTGATGCCTCTGTAGTTTTTACATTCACGGCGCAATCCTTTACCCTTGTAAAACAGAATGATGATACCTTTCCTTCAATCATCCGGTACCGCACCGGACTGCCACACCAGACGGAGTGGAGCCAACTAGCACACATAGGTCCACCTGATTTATGCATCTCCGGATGAATGTTAAAAAAAAGGCCCGGTGCCTTGCCGCTCTTTAGCGTTCTTATAGCTGCCACAATCTCAGCTACGAAAGGAGGTTCAGTTTCAATCCCGGAGTTTGGGGAAGTGGATTCAGCAAAATCCAGCAATTCCTGCGAGGGCACCAACTTTGAGCGGTTGAGCCACTGGCTTAAGTATTCTCACCATCTCTCTTGCTTTCCGCTTCCGTCACTAATCAACTGGCCAGTACCACTGAGAATAGGGCTAGAGACAGCTCTATCACGGTCTATCTAAGTTTCCGGAAATGGCCAAAAGCGTCCTTTCTGCAAGGCTATTTCACCATCCGCCATGTCGGAGCAGGATAAAAATTTGTCTGACTCTGTCACCTTGGTTCAGAGAATAAATTTCAATAATTCGAATAGTAATTGGTACAAATATGCACCACCGTTATTTTTATTGTCTTCCTAAATAGGTTAATTATTGGGCCGTAATTAACGTAGTGTCGAAGTTCTGAATGCAATGATATTTATCAACACGTTGTTTTCACGATTGTTCATATGCAAGCTTCCGGCGAATTCTTGTTTCCAAAGAAAAGGTTTCACTGTAATTGTATTAATGTATTTATGATAGTTAGTTAATTTCCAATTTAATTTTTCGATATTTCTAATGGTTGATCGTAAATCATTTTCATGTTTCTTTAGTTCAAAACCAAAATTTTTGTTTATTTTATGCATGATAGAACAGAAAAGCTTTTTTCGGTATTCCTATACTATCTTCGGTGTTCAATGTTGTGGTTGTGCCCTTGTTGAAGTTCTGAATGCAATGATAACTTTATTGGTAGGAAGAATTCCAATTGCCCGTTGTTAAATATTTATTATCGGATGTCTTTGTTCTATGAGTATTGATTCGGCTAGTCGTAAATTATAATGGTTGTTATTGTAGTGTAAGATTTCAAGTGGTCCAAGATTTGTCTAGTAATTTTAGTTTTGTGTTTCTCTTTCATGAGATTCTTTATAACGCCAGTTTGTACGTGCATCGTGAGTCTTCTCGATAACTTAGTTGTCGTCATACCAATATATTCAGAATTACGGTGCTCACACTCACCAATATTACATTTGAACAAATATATTAGATGGCTATGATCCATTATCGATTCTGGTTTACTAGTGCAGTTGTTTTTTATCACAAGAGATGACGTTCTTTGGTTGGAGTAGTATATTCGTAGTTTAATACTATTATTTTCGTTGATTGATTGTACATTATTTTTTATTATTATGAAATTTGTTTGATCGAGATGCTTCTTTTTAAATCATATTTTGTTAGTATTGTGCATTCGTCAGAAGAAAAAAAGCTTGTACAGCAGATTGAATAGCAAATTTATTTGGAGAATTACGCACTTTATATAACCTTTATATAATCTGTCAAAAACATGTTCTTGTTATCGTTTTTATACAATCTTGCATCGATAATCTGGAATTCAGCAAACAACAGTTACTTTGTTGCAAAATCTAATTTTACCATCATCTATTTCCTCCGAAACAAAATTAAGTTTTGTAAACTGCTGCCATGTTCCAATATCAAAATATTTTGACTTTTGTCGGTTTAATTTAAGACCATTGCTAGACATCCACATTTCATTACCGTTTAGACACTTGACGAGTCCATTTGATTCACATTGTGCTAATTCTGGCTTATTATTAACTATTATTGAATATCATCATTAAAACCGAAATCATCAATTACTTTAGAAACCCAAGCACGACAAAAAGAATATGTCCACGCACCGAGGTCCCAGCACACACGATGTTAAAACTATTAATATTAACTATAACTTTATTTTGTAAAACAGCCTTCTGCTTCCTGCCATCCAGATATGATCTGAACCATTCAATAACTACACCAGAGATGCCATAATCATAAACCAGTTTATCCAAAAAATTTTATGATCAACACAATCGAATGCTGCACTCAGATCTAGGAAAGTTGTCAGGACTATATGTTGTTCAGAAAAAACATAAAGCAGTGCTGTCTCAGTCAAGTGATGTCGATGATATTCAAACTGATGAACAAACTATTTAGGGTCAAATAATTCAGAACAGTTTCTGAATTCTGTTTAGCAACCAGTTGTTTGATTACTTAAAAACAAATAATGGAAATTGGCCAATAGCTGGTCAAGTCATTTCAATCCATATTCACTTTTTAATACTGGACAAACTACAGCTTGCTTACATTTAAAAGGAAAAACCGATGCCAAACTTCATTTTTAGCCTTTCTAGAAGTATTTGATGATTTATTGTGTCAAAGATCGCAGACAGGTCCAGACAGATCAAAGCTGCACAGCTCCGGTTACCACAAATGTTAGTGAGATTATCATATAATTGGAGAAGTACAGTTTCACTGGAGAAGCCAGGACGATAGGCAGACTGGAAAGGTGGAAAATTTGAAGAAGAGGTGATTCTGTTTAAAGCCAAACGTTCAAGAATTCTAGAAAAAATATACAAGTTTGAGATGGGACGATAGTTTGAGGGGTCCGATGGATCAAGATTAGACTATAAAAATACTTTGAAGTTTGGCGCTGGGATAATTTGGTTAATCAGTATAAATTTCATTACTTGAAGGGTGCTTGTTTTAATAAAGCGATTATAGATCGATTTCGTTTGGGCCCGTCTGTTACAATTTTCGTTATGTACTCGAAATGAAAATATGTCATACTTTCTTTTTTATTAATGTCTTTTATTGTTATTTAATCAATTTTAACTCAATAAGTTCGATAATAACAATAAACTCGATATGAATACAAAAAATGCCGTCTGCTAAATGTCTTTTTTGCCTTCGCCACTCGCGCTTATTGAATTGCACTCTCGTCTAAGTAAAATTGTGCCGTTCGCAAGTCTGGAACGAAACAGAAATAAAAAATAGAGATGGCTCAACAGTATTTACCTAGACCATGACAGAAAGCATACTGTTATAACCGACCCCTTGAACTTGTAGGGTGTGGTTATTTCTCTCTACGTGGATTCTTGATTCCTAGACAGACTTATTTCAGATGACTTTATTAAAAATAAAACAGTGCTGGCAATCACTTGTGTGTATTGCTGTGATCAATCACTCGTTTATTCAATCGATTAAATTGTTAGAATACCGCACAATAACTAATCGATAGATAAATCATGGAATACAACTATTCGTCAATAGTTAAGTTTCTCTTGTCCGACTAATTACATTGAGTTCTCTAGTCCTGGTATTCTTTACTGCAGTGGGCTTTCAGCCATCGAAATCTTACCTCTGTTACCAGTGTGTAATCTCCTGAAGATCCCACTTCTAACACCAGTGTCGTAAGTTCTTCAACCTCGTAACTACCAACACCGATGTTATAGCTTCAGTACTCGCTATATCTCCAACACCGTGTTGTAGCTTCCAACGATAGTCAAGAGTTCGTTTATCCGTAGGTTCAAGATCTCCAATAGATGAACACAACCACTTTAAACGCAAACTAAGTCGAACGTTTATTTAATACCAGCAGTAATAGAAACAATAAATTAATCCTAATAACTACATAAAATCACATTAATCGTGATGGCGTGATGGCTCAATGGTTAAAGGCGCCTGGTCTTGCTATTGCTATGACTGGGTTCGAATACAAAGAGATCCCCGCCTATTATATGCAATGTGTATGATGCGTGGTTTGCACGCGTATTCATATACGCTGTGTGTGTTTGTTGTTGAAACCTCTGAAGCAAACGCAAAAGAGAGAGAAACCTTTAACCTTTTTAAATCACTTTTACGTCAACTGTCGTTCCGTCTTCTTTAACTGTATCGTGTTGGTCTCATTTTCCTCGTGTTGTCGGTCTTCCTCCTTATACAACCGTTTTAATTAGCTCCACCTCTTAATTAAATTCTCAAGCGCTTCACTGAATTTCTAACTACTAATTCTAAACTCGCCTTCACTTCTGTTACAATACTTTCACTAGCTGTTTAAAGCTGTCGTAGGTTCAGTTTTAGCAAGGTTTAAAAATGACATGGTGTGCAACAATTAGACAAAGCAAATTACATCAAATAAAATCGAGAAAAAATTAGCTTCGTCTGAGAAATAAAAATTGTTAGAATACTTGAATTCATATAGATTTTCGTTATATGCATTCGATATAATGGATATGGCAATAATTGTTACATGCCTAATAATTTTTCTTAATTCTATGGAATTTAACGCGTAAACAAACATTTTTTCGTAGTAATTGACATTTTATTGATTTTTTACGATCAAGCGTCTTACTATCGTCAATTAATGTCAATAAATTGACAAAAGAAGCAACTAAAACGATAATCACTAAACAACCGGCAAAAACTGATTGTTTACTTTAATTTAAATTCACTTTTCAACAAATATTTTTTAGATTGACCTTGATATATATAAGCAATGTATATATAACGCGTCTGCCATATCCATATTATATTGTTAGTGACTAGTGACTAGATTCTAGCGTATTCTGGAATGTTCTCGTGACTGGAGCATTCTAGAGTATGCTAGAATCGGACCATCTAGAAGAATCTAGAAACGACGCTTGCGAAGAGTATATAAGCGCACGTCGCAAGAAGATTAGCGATTAGTGAAATTCGTGATTTTGTAAACTCATGACTGTGATTTCGTGAATAGCGATTCGGTGAATTATTTAAAGCGATATTTGATTTGTTTGTTGACGTTGTCTTAGCGATAGATTTTGAACAATTTAAAAGTTAATTGTTGCGTTAATTTGAATATGCTAGAAATAAACGATTAGTTGATTTCTTCTGTAAATAAAGTTTAATAACTAATAACTGTTTGGAGTATTTTATTCAATCGAAGATTTGAACCCGTCGCATCGTAAGTCGGTTACGACAGCGAGTATTATAACAATATATATCCATTGTTATAACGCATTTTGTATGCAACGTTGCACTGATACGATTGTATGATCTATTTCAAAAATCTATCGAAGTATTTATTTATTTTAGTTGATGTGCGTTTTATTATTCAATTCGATTCTTTATTTTTATTTTTACAGGTTCATGAGTTGTATCATGCATTTAAAAACAACTTGCAAGATTTTCTGTCGTCCTAATAAAATTATTTTGTTCCATGACATTTTTATTTAATTCATGATTTTATTCACTAAACGAAATTCGGTTTGAATTTGTATTCTTATTTGGAGTCACACATGTTTGAATTTTTTAATATAAAACTTAGTTTGTCAGTTTTTGGCTGTGGGTGTTAAATTTCGCGTATAAATAAATTGATTCGAACTCTCGAATAGTACATTTCTAGGCCATTTTGTTCCAAATGTTGGCGGTTTCTTAACGTTTGTCGGGATCTCGATATTTTCGTCTTGATTGTTTTGATAAAAACTATGGCAGTTTATATAAATTAAACTGAAGGTGCATTCAGTAGTGAATTAATCCACTATTTAAAAAAATTTTTAATTGAAAAAATAATATGGAATTCGTGTTTATCTAGCGATTCTCTATTGAAATTATACTCTTGTTCAAATTGAGATGTTAGCAATAATAAAACCTATATTTCAAATCCAAAGAAAAGCAAAGTATGAGATTTTAATGTGGGAATTAAACTTGACTTTGACCTGGGAATGTTTGCTCCATTATGTCCGACATCCAACCAAAATGTAGTGTGTTATGTAATCACGTAATTGCTTCCAATCACGTCCAATATTAATTATATTGGATGCGTCATTGATTCTCTTGCTCTTAGTAATGGCAGCGGAATACAAGGCACGTCCAGATTAAAATTTCGTGCGACATCGTTTATTATTTACAAAGTAGTTGGAAACTAAAAATATAAGATAAAATTAATTTTTAAAAGTTTATAGAAAACTGGAATACAAAGAAAAATTTTTGTTTTAGCATGTAGTTGTACTCATTTATAAATTTTTTTTGATAAATTTCTTCCCATGTAAGTTATCAAGAAGACTTCACTGAATTTCAAAGTTGGTTTGTTGATTAACGATGAAAAATTACCTTGCAAAGAGCTTGTTTCGCTTTTGCCAGCAGTATTGTTAGTGGGTAGACCAGATTTCATGTCTTTGTAATCCCTCAAAGCGGTTTTGTAAAATGCTAATATTTTGAGCATTCCAAGTTCTAATGATGCGTAAAAAAATTTTAAACGCGAGCCTTATAAGTGCAATTGGTAATTGCTGTATAGGTGTTGATTAAATAAATTGATTCAATCTTTCAAAATATCCAACGTTTTGTCGGAAACTTAATATTTTTGGTTTAGATTGTTTGATTAAAAACGTCCCCCCACAACATTTTTAGGTTAGGAAACAATATCGGCAGCAAATGGTTTTCTAAATAACGAACTGCAATTGCTTGAAGGAGCATAACAGTGGCTGACCTGACTATCTGGAATTCGTTACCAGTGATTCTGCTTAAAGTTACTTAGATGGATGTGTTTAGTAAGGAAGTTGAAAACATACCTTTTCAAGAAAGCCTATTCAAGTTTTTCGAGGATTTCTGTGTTCTCGCAAGTTCGTTTCTGCTTACTTAGAAGAAAAGTTTAAGAACTGAGATACAAAACTTAAATAATCCTTTGAACATTTTAAAAATGCGTTATTTTATTTTCTAAAAACAAATATAAATTAAAACATCAACTAACATCAATAAAACACTTAAAATTAAGCTTTTACCGAGGTCAACAATTATAAAATTTGAAATTGAGCAAATTTGGAGCTGAAAATTCGTATTCAAACGTGTATACTATACGTTTGGTTACTTTTTAAAGTAAATTTAAATAGCATCTTTTTCAAAAATAAATAAAATTATTCAAGGAAAAACTTTTATTTCAAAATCGTTATTGTATGTGAATAACAGATTAAAAATAAAAATAGGACTTCTCCCAAATAATTATAAAAGTTTACATCATAACATCAACAGTTCATACCCAGTTCAAAATTGTTTACTACTGGATTTACCCAAAACATTTTTGGTTTCATAGAGTTTTCTCGTGGAATGATTCTGCAAAATTATAATAAGATTCAATTTACACATGAATACTCGTATTTTTCAATCTACAATTTTTCATAAGTAAATTAACTTGCAAACTTGATTGTTTTTTTTATTAAAAATTTAACTTATTTCAAAAAAACTACTTTAGAAAGCTGTCAAAATAGTTTCCATTTACTGTTTAATAAATTACACGTTTAACATAATTTTGCTTGCACTAATTAATTAGAAAATTAAATGAATTAAATCATTTCAAAGACGTTGATAAAAAGTAAGAGTTTGCTGAGTGAGCATTCTTAAATTAAAATAGCGTTCTTGGAGCAAAAAAATTGTTTAAAACTGCTCCTGACGCTATGCATTGGCTGCTGTATAGATTACATGTTATTATTATTAAGAAAAACATAGGTCTTTAAAGTACAAAACCTTATACAATTATGTCAACAGAGGCGGATTTGAAAATCTACCGCTTTTGGGCATCGTTGTTGGCCTCATGCCTCGTGCCCCTTTCACACAAACAATCATGCCTCAAAAAATACTTAAAGCAGAAAAATTTTGTTGTTCTATTTTTCGTCTTTTAACACGAGTCTGATGATAGACAAACAGTTCCGGTATAATGTAAGTAATAATATTGTCATATCTGCTAGAATTGCGCTATATAATTAATTTCAATTTATCTTGGTTCTATAATCCTATGCTTTAATCAGATTGTAACGCGCGATTGATTGTAAAATTGTAAAAGTAGAGAGGTTGGAGTTGCGCTGTGAATTATTAGCGATCGTGCGACATCGAACATAATTATTGGATTAGTAAATGATTCTTTGGTTCTTTTACTGTTACCATTAAAACGAAAGTGAATAACAAGGTTAAAAATAAAGCAAGTCTGTGTTTGAAGCAGCTGTGTATCTATCAGAAATTAGTGGATAAGTGAAATTAGATAGCGCAATTTGCAAAATAGCATTTTGACCCTCCCAAAAAATTAAAGAAAAGTAAATAAAAATTATGTCTTCAAATTATTATAACTTATCCAGTAAAATCTAATGAAATATAGGGTACAATAAAATTCAATGAAAATTAAATATCAATTTAAAAGACACAGTTCAATATTTTGTCTGCTACAGCCTTAAAACGGAGATAAAGCGTTATGACGAATCTAAAAATCTGCTGCTCCTCGGGCATCAATATAAAGCCACCGCATTTTTTGTGGGCATCGCTGTAGGCCCCAGACTTCTTGCCACTTTCACACAACCAATCAAGCTTTAAAGCTGTAAAACTTTGTTGTCCTAAGTCTCGCCTTTTAACTTGGGTCTAATGATAGACAAACAGTTCCAGTAATGTAAGTAATATTAGCATCACTAAATTTGCTTATATGGTAGCTTGCACTTGTCACAAGTCAAATTAGTCAACTTTAAAAATGTTCTTGGGGCATCACAGAAAGAGTTAATCGAATTTGTTAATAGCCATGTTTCAAAAATAATTACTTTTCAACGTCAGTTATAAAAGTTTGGATCAACTGTTTGCCACCACATCCTACATACATGCTATGCGATCGGTCTTAGATTGTGTTGTGCTATTCTTTTCTAATTCTACAAAACAGGATTTTCTAGTTTGTACGTTTCCAAGTTTAAATAAAAAATATTTGATACTGAAAATAAGTTTTGTTGAGCTCTTTCAAATTCTGCTTTAAGAAGTTTTGATATGATGCAACAAAAATAAGTTCAATCTGATGATTGACAAGCTTTTTGTGTGTACCTACATTTTCAACAACTTTGAGATAACTCACTCGGTCAAAGTGCAAAGTGTGATGGTACGGCTCAAATATTATCTGTCGGAAACTCAAAGACTATCACACCCGTATGATGCAGGGCTTGCGCGTGCATACATAATGTGTATGTGCATCGTGTGCTGTTGATAGGCGCTAACGTTTAGTTATAAGCATACAGTGAAAGATCTAGACAATTTTGACAGAGGAACCAAAAATTTAAAAATGTTTAAATTTTCAAGGGGGGGCCAAAGTTTTCACGAGAGAGGAGGATATATATATATATATATATATATATATATATATATATATATATATATATATATGCGGGAGAGGGTAACATGACTTTAAGTTGAATGTACCCCCATTGTTAGTTATGCTAAAAATCATGAAAAATATAGGCCAAATATATATATATATATATATATATATGTATATATATATATATAGTACATTATTTACGGGAGAAAGGGTAACATGACTTCAAGTTGAATGTACCCCCATTGTTAGTTAGTTATACAATAAATCGTAAAAAATTCATAAACCAGCATTTGTCAAGCTTGAAGTGCATCTCTTTAATCAAATTCTGCAGTTTCACCTAATATCGTATGTTGTAAAATTAGACCACAATTGACGCGCATAAACTTGTAAACTTGTTTTTATGTTTTTCAGATATTGCAATAAATTAAAGAACTACTATAATTGCTATTTTGATTCTGATTATGGCAGCATCAATAAGAACCAGAGGAAAGACCTCCACTCATCTTAGTCATTATGTGGGGTCAGACAGGAAGATCCTTACCTCAGAGTTACCAACTGTGAGTGATTTATTAAGATACGGTATTCTGCTAAAGCAGTTGAGCAAGAAAGACAAAATTTATATAAAAAAAGAACTAGCCAAAGATATTATGACTGCCCTCTTTGATCAGTGGACCAAAGCAAATTCTAAGTTTATATATTCTGTTGTCATTCATGAAGTAACAATCCAGGAAAGAATCGTTAATTTGTGAAATAAAGAAACTGATGTATCACTTGGTAGATGAACGCTTGACAAAAAAAAAAGTTTACCGATGGTCTTGACAAACTCTTCAACATTCTTCATTGTAAGTGTCCAATTCTTCTGTGTTCTGAATATAGATGTAATAATCTTGAATGTTTTCAAAAAGTACACATAAATTGTAATTGCGCAAGAAGATCAGAAGATTCCAGTGATCGAACTGATGTTTATTAGTGCAGAGAGCTAAGCAAGGAAGCATCAGCACTCACATGATTGCAAACAAAGATGTGCCAGAGACAAGAAGGCAAGAAGCAGAACTTTAGAGACAAGAAAGCAGATGCTTTTCTGAGCAGAAAAGAGCTGAGAAACTAGAAGAAAATGCCAGGAAAGAGAAGGAAGAGAACTTAGTAGCTGCACAGTTTATTTCTGGCGAAGACAGTGATGACTCTGAGAAATCTGAATCGAATGTAGAGAACAAAGTTCAAAAGGAGAACAGTGAAATGACTGAAGTGTACAATACTCAGGATATAAGAAGCAGTGCACTAGCCAGTATGAGAAATCACACTGGATTAAGGGAGACAGCTGAAATAGCAACTGCTGCTTGGATTATTGCTGGCTTCATCACTGATATAGACAAACATCTTATAATTGATCATAATAAAGTTAAAAGAGCTCAGCAAAAGTTGATCAAAGAATTTAAAAATAAGTTTAAAAGTGAAATAAAAGAGCATGCCATCAGCTGTTTACTCTTTGATGGAAGAAAAGATGACACCAAGGTGATGCTTGACATTGTTGGTTCTTCCAAAAAATTTTCAGGTATAGTAAAGGAGAAGCACTATTTGATATGCAGTGAACTAGGAGGAAAATATTTGAGGCATTTCGTTCCTGGGAAAGCTACTGAGTCCAAGAAACCAGCGGAGATAATTGCAGATAACATTGTTGAGTGGCTGAAAGAGAAAAATATTGATGATAAGCTTCTGACAGTACCAATACAAACACTGGCAGACATGGTGGTGTGATGCAGTGTATTGAAAGAAAGCTTGGCAGAAATCTTGTTTGGTTAGTATGTGATCTTCACACAAATGAATTACCACTGAGACATCTTATTCAAGAATTGGATGGTCAAACACTGAGCAATAATCGATGGTCAGGACCAATTGGTAAGATGCTTGATAATGCAATAGACCTGGAAATAAATCCAAATTTTATCAGGATAAGTGTTGATTTTCTACTGATTGAGTTAAAACAGAATGTGATTGATGATCTCAGCAAAAACCAGTATTATGGATACATGATTGTTACTGGTTTCAGATCTGGTTCTGTGCCTGACAGGCTTGCGAACTTACAGATTGGACCTGTCTGTCACTCAAGATGGTTGACTACAGCTCTAAGATGTTGCAGATTATGAGTTTTCAATCATGGTCTGAAAAATATGCCACTTAAAAATTTGAAAATGATTATTGAATTTATAGTCGGAGTTTACATGCCTAATTGGTTTAAAATCAAAGTGAAGCATAATTGGATTGATGGTCCGAGACATGTTCTTTTTCAGTTTGAACTTTTGAAAAGTCAAGACAAAGAGGTGATTCAGATAGTGATGCCTATAGTAAGATGATCACCCTGGTATGCACATTCTGAAACTGTCATACAGACACAGATTTGTAGTGACCAGGAGGAAGAAAGAAAAGTTGGAATTGAAAAGATTCTTGAGATCAGAGGAAATGCAGAGAAGAATGTTCAGATATGAGTTTAAGGCAAAGGGTAACACCAGAGATCAATCCTGATACCAGCAGCCTACTTGAACTCATTCATTGGGATTCTGAAATGCATGAATCTCTTCTAAATTGTAGCTTAACAACAGCTCAAGTCAAACAATTTTTGCACAATCCAATGATAGTTCCAGACTGGCCCTCACACATTTAAAGTATTGAGAGATGTGTCAAGATGGTTACAGAGGCAAGTGAGCATGTCTAGTCAGGAAAGAAAGGATGGATATATTAAATCACTGATCGTCAGCAGACAACTAATGAGTAGAAATGCGACCAAGAAGGACATGTACAATTTCGTAAAGTTTGGAAATAATTGAAACTTGCTGTAAGTTTACTTTGTAATTGACATAACATTGATTAGACATTGTATATAATGCAAATACTATTTCAGTATTTAATAGAAATATAAAATTTTTCTTTGCTTAAAATTAGTTTTCTTTTTTCAATGATTTTTATAATTAATTCCTAAATTCTGAAAATAAACATTTTAGCTAAAATTTCAACGTAAAATTTACCAAGCTTAAAATTTTCAAATCTAGAATCTGAAAGTTCAGCTGGATTCAGCATACAAAAATGTATCTTTTTGTAACCCCTGGTTTTTAAATTTTCGGTATACAATTGGCACGCCCTACGCGGTACCTTATTTATGTTATTTATCAAATTTATCAAAGTAAGGATCATGAATTGAGTTATAACGTTGTTGTAGTTAACTGAATTTTCTTATATATATATATATAAGAAACACGCAGTTTGTGACCCAGCGTCATCCGACAACCGTCATTGCGTCGGTGGATGTATTATGTGATACTTAATATTTGATCTATACATCGATATGTATCTTGCATGTACATATATGTATTTATATTTAACTATGTATCCGTAGGTCTGATGTGGAAACTCGTATCACACATATTCAACCGCAATAGTTGCATTCACAACGCATACACAGCAATATTATATATCTGGCGCACATGTCATTCGTAATTAGTTTTCACTAACGTTTTTCAACCATGTTAAAACTTTTATAAAATTTCTATATTTTAATTATTTTACTAAACATTTTATTTAAATTACATTATTTTATTTATATAATCTACATAAACTTTAGTTATTATGATATTTACAACAAGGTTAATTTATTTCACAATTTAATACATATTTTATTTTCTATATTTACATATTTTATTTTCTATATTTTCACATTTTACATTAGACATTTATTTTAATTAAATTATATGTTTAAACAATATTTAGGCTCTGAAGATGGCATTACGCCGAAACAGCGCTGTTAGCTTTATTCCAGTTTTAGATAAATATGAACTCAAACAATACCGCCTCGTTGAATGTCTTATAAAGAAGTTAATTAATGCAAAATGGGCAAACAATTTCAATGAAATTTGCATATATATATATATATACATATATATATATATATATATATATATATATATATATATATATATATATATACAATTATTTATAAAGATCACTGCGTTTTCGGCATTATTCAAATTGTTGCTGAGTTTCTGATTTGTAGTGAATTCTGATTACTGATTACAAGTTGAATAATTCCGAAAACGCAGTGATCTTTATAAAAAAATATTATAAATAAAATATTTATGATAGTGTAAATCCAATATATATATATATATATATATATATATATATATATATATATATATATATATATCCTAAACAACTGTATATATATATATGTGTGTGTGTGTGTGTGTTGTGTGTGTTTTATAAAAAAAAATAATTCAAAAGCGGTTCCAAAAAATATATTTATATATGTATATATATATATATATATATATATATATATATTATATATATATATATTATATATATATATTTAGGTGCAGACATTTATTAAGTTTTTCAATTTTTAGTAAATTATTTAAATTACTCACACAAAAAAAAACAATGGAGCTTTGTTAAGTTCCTTTGTTAAAATTACTATATATTTATAGATTACATATAACAATATCACAAACTCTACTACACTGATGATAGTAGAGGTACCGAAAAAAGCTTTTATTTAAATGTATATATGAAAAAGGCTGTCTCAAATAATTAGAAATATTTTATTATTAATTTGAATAAATTGAATAATATATAGTTTGGCACGGGGATTTCGTTATAACAAATTTGGTTGAATGTTCTTGCCCATTTTGTATTAATTAATTTCTTTTGGGTTCGTTGAATAAGACGCAATTGTTGTAACTCAATTTTATTAAACTCGTCAAGCATTTCGAACGGCTGACGACGTTGGTTCGTTTATTCTTCTTGATTTTACAATTTTAAATATTCAATTCATATTTAATAATTTAAACGTAGGCTCTGATGATGACATACACTGTCGAAACGACG
>NW_008704902.1:8316448-8335178 GCF_000326865.2 Helobdella robusta | reverse complement strand
AATACAAAATGGGCAAGAACATTCAACCAAATTATATATATATATATATATATATGTATATATATATATATATATATATATATATATATATATATACACACATATTGCTATAAACTTTGACGATCTGACATCAATGTTATAACCTCAAAAATTGGTTAATATTGAGCTACTACATGTCAATCGCATTTAAAACGAACGATTCAGTTCTAAAGAAAATTGTTTTCAAAAAAGTGAAGCCTAGAAATACAGACGGTAAAGTAAATCTTAGCACCTCTCATTATCAGAATGCAAAACCGGCAAACCTGATAATAAAGAATAATTGCATGCCTCCCCAAAATTCAAACCTGGGGAGAAATCATCTAATATATGAGCTTATATACCCTCTTGAAAGATGCACTTGTCAGCTACACAGACAAAGATGTAATAAATGGAGAAGATAAAATGAACGGACAGGACCAAACAGAATAAAAACACTTTGCACAGGAAAAAGCAGAATAAAAGCGCTATATAAGCGCTGATGATGAGCAAAATCGAAATATGGCCTATAAGCTTCACCATGAACACCAACAATTTTTTTATTTGTTTTAATAAATCGGATAATCATTATAAAATTAAATCATAAACTTTCAAAAACTAAAAATTTGACAAAGTAGAATAAAAGCACTTTGCAGGGAAGGCAGAATAAAAGCACTCTGCACACACAGAGAATTGCAAAACGTTGACATATCCCTATATAAGCGCTGATGACGAGTAAAATCAAGATATAGACTATATGCTTCAATATGTACCAACAATTTTTTTTATTAGTTTTAATAAATTAGATAATAATTATAAATTTACTGTTAGAAATATTAAAAAGCTCATTCGTAAACTTTCAAAAAAAAAAACTAAAAATTTCGTAAATTTGATCAAATAATTCACACACACACATACATATATATATATATATATATATATATATATATATATATATATATATATATATATATATTGTATATTGTATTGCAGAATTTGTATAGCGCCTCTTGTGAGTTGACTTCAGAAGCGCTCTCTACTTTCTTCGCTGTTGAATGATGAAAAAATGAGTCTTTAGCTGTTTATTGAATTCACTTCGACTCATGATGTTGAAATTCTTTAGATCAGCAGGCAACGCATTCCAAATCTGGGCAGATGCTACTAAAAATCTTCTTTTTCCGAAATGAGAAGATATGAACTTAGGAATGTGTAGGTCACCGCGGCTTGATGATCGTAGTCGACCCCTATATTGAATCTCTGATACTGAATGAATCTGTTACCTCAGGTAGATTGTTGCATCTCCAGTCAAACAATCTCTTACAAGTAGAGCTAGTTTAAATGTTACTCAAACCTTGATCAAACCTTGATACGCCAGCAACCAGTCTAGCAGCGGCGTTCAAAACTGGTTGAACATCATCTTGTAGCGAAAGGTTGATCCCATACATCATCACGTTACAAAAATCAATCCTGTTACAAATGAAACTGCAAACAAGAGCTTTTGTATAGTCAACTGTCAAATATCGTCTGATGGCTCTTAGTTTTTGTAGCTGGAAAAAACATTTCTTGCATAGTTTATTTACATAAGACTTCATTGAAAAGTCTGGATCCATAACCACATCTAGATTTATCACTGGATCTTTGAACCCGTCAACCTGAAGGAGTTTATGAGGTGTTCCTAGCTACATGTATTGCGTTTTGTTGATATTTAGCTTTAATTTATTTACTGTCATCCATTCTCCTACTGCTTTTACAGCATCCGTGACAGTTGTAGAGAGTTGATAGGACAAGCTCGCAGACCCAGATCCGTATAGTTGAATGTCGTCAGCGTACAAATGGCAACGAGCACCTGATGATTCCACAACGCTGACTACATCGGCAGTGTATAGTATATATAACAGAGGGCTAAAGACGGAGCCCTGTGGAACACCGCAGGTAATTTCTGACATAGCTGTGTCTGCCCCTTCCCCAACGTTGACAACCTGTATTCTGTCTGACAAATAGAACTGAAACCAGCTAAGTGCGTCCCCTGTTACACCATATGAGACTGAGAGTCTTTCTAGCAAAACATCATGATCAACAGTATCAAAGGCAGCACTAACATCCAGCAGTGCAAACATGGCTATATTGCCCATGTCAACTGCATCACATACATCAGAAACCACTTTGAGGATCGCCGTTTCGGTAGAGTGAGCTTGACGAAAACCTGACTGAACTTTTGGCAGCAATGAATTTTTGTTCAGGCATAAAAGAAGTTGACGAGCGACTATTCTTTCTATAATCTTTGATATAAATGTTAGGTTCGATATCGGTCTATAGTTGTTGACAGCATCAGGTGTGAGACCAGACTTTTTTAATTTAGGTCTTACTATAGCCGTTTTCTGAGATCTTGGCATGATTGACATATGGATGGAGCTGTTGACCAGGTGGCACAAAAATGGCAAGAGCAAGTCCAATTGTTCTTTTAGAAAAAATGTTGGGAGCGGATCAAGACTGCATGATTTCCCATTCGACGATAGTTTTTTTAAATCTTCAGTAGAAAGAGGTTTAAAGTGGTCGAGCATATATGCATATATATATACATATGCTTTTTGTAGTAAAGGATTATGTCGTTTCATTGTTGTTTTTTAATAATATAGCGCTTTTATTCTGCTTTGTCCTGTGCAGAGTGCTTTTATTCTGTTTGGTTCTGTCCGTTTTTTTATCTTGGTGCTGTCTATTTATTACATCTTTGTTCTGTTCATTCTCTTTGCTCATAAAGTCTTTATATAATTTATTGCTTGTAATAGTGTAAAGTATAAGCCTAAGATTTGTAGTAATAAGGTAAAGTATAGACCTAAGCTATATATATATATATATATATATATATATATATATATATATATAGTTTTATATATTATTATTTAAAAAAAATTTATATAGTGCCAATTAAAACCTTTCAAAGCCACTATCAAAATAATTTAACAAAATTATTATTGTGCGTAATTGTCACAAATGAATAAATAAGTATGCACAATATCACCATAACAACAAACCGAACGATATCCAAAATTTTTAGTAAGAAAAATTGAAAAAACAAACTATAAATTGATTAATTTTTAATTTGGTAGAATTCATAAAATACTGTATAAAACATTGACTCCTTCCAACCTATATATTGAATTACTTTAAAAAAATCTTTCAGTAATATTAATCATAATATGTAGACCTTAATACCTACATTATTTAAGAAGTCGGAATGAAATTATAGCTTCTGTAGTTCTTATTTTTTATCCAGAAACTCGAACACTTATATACATGCATATATGTATATATATTTCACATATATTATATATATATATTATATATATATATTATATATATATATACTTTATTATTGAAACCGTTTTTGAATTATTTCTATAAAATCTCTAAATAATATTAATCTTAATATTATATTTTACTTCATGCAAGACTTCGGGTAGAAATTACATATTTTCTCTCTAAATTTATTTTGCTGGAAACTCTCGGCTTCATTTGAGATAGGCATGATTGAACAGTTAGGTGCATTTAAACGATGTTGATCTTTTAGTTCATAGTCTCGAGAAATTATTTTGTTATTATCTATTTTTTCACTAGCAAAATTGTTCACACATAAAGATTCAGCGTTAACTAATTCAAAATTTACAGCATTGTTCATCCCAATTGGATTTGATATATTTGCCACCCTGTTGTCTATTGGTTCATTTAGTCGATATAGATCGTTGCCGTAACCTATTCGTTAAAAATGTTGAAAAATTTAGATAAAAAAATGAGGCAAAATTTTATTAAAAAAAACTAACAATTTTTAAACTCTGTACAATTGCAGATTACGCCATTCAAGTTATCCTTGTTATGGAGCGGATTAGAACACATTTGCGAACATTTACCAAAATTATTTATTGGCAAATCTTGATTTGATAAGTTCACGTAACTAACAAAATTGTTGCTGCTGCACAGAAAATTGTTATTTGAAGAAGATAGTTGTAAGCTTCCATGATCTGTTTCCTTATATGCTAATTGCTGAGCACCTATATTATTCCGTTCAATATTGAACGTTTTTTGGTCTATGTTTGCATTTGCGTCATTGCCATAAATTGAGGTAGCATAAGAAAAAGAGTTTTCATAATTGCAAAGTTTTTCTGGTCGAGGTGGCTTAAAATTGTCCTGTCTAAAATTATACTTAGTTTTATTAACTCCAAAATATGGTAACACTGCTTCATTTTCATTTTTACGAACGTAGTTTTTAGTGATGCAGTGATTAAAAATTTCATTTGTTGGTATATTATTTGATAGAAAAATTTTAGAAAACTCATTTCTAGAATTCACATATTCATAATAATCATTCAATTCCCAATTTAAAATATTTTTTTTCTTGTACTCGCCATTTGAATCAGAAACATTTAGACATGACCTACACGGGGCAATTTCAATTTTTGAAAATAATTTCTTATTTTCGCATTCCATTACCATTTTAGAGTGCGCACCAAACTTATTCTCATTTAATAATTGATAAGATTGTTCAGCTGAAGCATGTGCAAATGAAGGGTGATGGTTGAATAAAACGGAATTTTTATTTTGTGAAATTTCGATACACGAACAAGCATAACGAACATTTTTTACTGAAGTATTATTGGTTGAAGCGTTATCTATATTTTTATTTTGGATAACATCTGAAAAATTATTTTTAAAATCTTTTACAAAAATAGTCGCGGTGTGATGATCATTTTTGCTACTAACATTGTAATGGGAATGTGGTGACAAATTATGTCGATATTTATTCAACAATTTACTCTCATCAAATTGAAATAAACTTTTCGATATTTTTTCGAAATCAAAATAATTTGAAGAGATTTTATCATTAACAAACTTGCATTCGTTATTTCCGTTCAAGCAAATTTTGCGTTGATTCCTATTAATAAATCTGAAGTTATCATTTAGATTTGACATGCCTTTTATACCACCCACTGATTCACAGTTATGAGTCGAATCTGAAATAGCTTTTGTTTGCTTTAAAATAGATAAAATATTTTGGTCGCTGTAATTTATTGATTTAGAATTTGCATGCCATAATTCAGGATTAAAACGAATAGGTGGAGTATAAGTTTGCGGGAGATTAGTATTTGAATTTAATGGGGTCAAATCACAATTTATTTTTGCTAAACTAGCGACTGATTTTTGACGTTGATTACTTAAATGAAAATTAAAAAAACTAGATGATGGTAAAATGCAAGATTTTAATAGTGCATTACTTAAATTAACTTGGGTTGAAGTAAAAGTCATTGTAGATATATTTTGCGTTGTCAAATTTAACGTCGTTGGCAAAGAACATTCATAAGTCTTAATATTACTAACTAAATTAACATTAGAAATTTGGTTGCTTGATGAGCTGACATTCTTCGAAGTATTGAGATATACATCAAAATTCTTCGAATTAATAAAATTTAAATGCTGTATCGTTGAATTTAATTCAGGTTTTCCTAATAAAGGACAACTGACGTTTTTTGTTTTTGCCTTTAAAATATTTGTGTCGTTACTGCTTGTTTGAAGACGGTTGGTTGATGTGTTAGTTACAGATGGTAGCAGTTGAGAGGTCGAACATTTGAGGACAGCGCAAGAATTCACCATAAAGCCGTTGCATAATTCATTCTCTAACGTCGTTACCCCACATTCTTTATTTTTAGAACTAATCAACGAATGCTTCAAGATTGGAGATATTTGAGAGACAACTTCTATATTTTTGGATTCGCATCTTAAATTAGAACTGTTACGAGGAATACTGTCTTCAATATCAAAATTTATATTGTTGTTTTGTTTAACTGACGAACTTGAATTTTTACAAGAATTTTCGCAAAATGTGTTTATTTTATTAACTTTAGAAATTGTTTGAAAATTCGTCAAAGTTTCGTCATTCGTCTTCTTGTTTAAATTATTTTGAAAATGATTTTGACGTGTTCCATAAACATTTTCAAAAAAAAGTTTTGAAACGTTTGATGTAAACGTAATTTCTTTGTTGCAGTTGTTAGGAGATGAGCCATAGCATGAATTTTTGGGAGGGAATTTTGACGATGCACACTTCAATTCTGTCTCAGTATTTAATTTAGCAGATTTTTCTTGATAATAATTTTTTTCTATATTTGTTTTGTCCTTTGCTGTATAATTGCAATCGCTTTCGTGTTTGATGAATGGCGTATAGCTACAATGATTTGATGGCACAATATTAGTGACGCAATCCTATAATTTATTTAATTACAAAATTTAAATGTTTATTATTGAAATAGTTTGATAATTTCCGCAAGAAGAAATTACAAAATATTTTTAATAATCAAAATTCAAGAATTTCTATTTAGTATCAAAAAATTTGAAACAGAGAACACAAAAATTTTACATTAGTTAAAAACCGAATGGCATGATGACTTAATGTTTTGAGTGCTTCGTTATGCGTTGTGCTGACATGGTATGAGTGCTAAAATTCCCCAACTATCATGTGCTAAAGCGTGTTATTTTTCAAAAAAGAGTAATATGTTAAAATTTTTATTTATCTGTCAATTGGTGTGATTTATATAGTAGTATACCTTTTGATATTTCACAAATATGCAGTATATGCACGAGTGTGCACCATAAAAAACTTTATTCAAACAAGTCACAAAATTTATAAATATTTTAAAATTTATAAACTGAAACTAAGTTCAACTAGGAGTTGATCTCTAATTTCAAAAATTCTTAAACTAAACTAAAAAAAATTTGTCAAACTTTAACAACTTTTTCAATCTTTTTTTCAAACATCTAGCTGCATATTTTTTTATTCTTTAAAAAAATTAAAAAAAGGATCTGACAGACACAGAAACTGTTAAAGCATGCAAGGCAATAGTATAAAATGGTAAAGAAAAAAATAAATAAATAAATAAAAAACGAAGAAAGAAAAATGTTTAAAAATGAAAAGGATTGACGATAAAATAAAGTAATAGCATAAAAAGGCAATTTAATAAAGTAATTTGTTAATAGACTAGATAATGACTTAGTGAGTTAGTGAGGTGACCGATAAAAAAAACTAGTTGTGTGAATGATAAAGTTTTTTTGAGTGCTGATATGTTTGAGGTTTCTTGTGATGAAGGTCTTTTTTCTGACATGTTGATTGGGTGCCGACTTGATAGTTATGCTTGCGTTGATGGTTTTGTGTGGTAGTTTTGATTGGTGGTAGTAGAGGATAGATGACGTGGTTTTTGTTATTTTCTACTTTCTTGATCAGTCTTGAATCGAGTTTGTTGAACATTTGAGTGACGGTAGGATAGGTTGCAGGTAGATAGTTGAGGCGAACCAGTTTTTTGATGGGAGATTGTAGTTGCTGAAGTTGTTGTTGTGTAACAAAACTGCACCAGGAGGGAGCTGCATATTTGATCAGTGATTCAGTGATGTAAAATAATTTGATGCCTCTGACACCATGTGAGCGGAGTGTTTTGAGTGCGTGAAATGTTTGAAAGCCTTTTGTGATGATGTGATTGTATGAGGTGCTACATGAACAGTGGAAGTAAATGTGATGCCTACTATTTTTAATTAATTTGTGTGAGTGATTGATGGGTGTTCTGGAAGCAATGTTATTTTCTTACGGCTATTGTGAATGATGAGTTCGAATGATTTATTTACATTAAGTGACAGATTACTAGGTCTATATATATTATATATATATTAATATATAGATACATATATACTTATACTTATACATATAATTATATATATTTAGATAGTAATATATAGATACATGTATACTTTTATATATATATATATATATATATATATATATATACATACAATATTCTATAAATTTTATCGAATGTTTGGCGCTAATATGTTTGTAGTTCGTTTTTTCGATTTTTCTCACTAAAGTTTTTTGGAGAACGTTTAGTTTATTAAAATTCAAAATAAACTTATTTTCCAAATTCATGCTGGAAAATATGGCCATATTTCGATTCAGAATGAATCATCATCAGTGCAATTTAGTTTATATAGGAAAATATTCACTTTGTCAAAGTAAACTTAGATGGAAATTAGGTGTCAGATTTCTTTATTGGTTGGTTTTTTCGTTGGTTTCCTTTTCTTCATCGATAGCATCATACTCTTCTTTGTCAATATTTACAATGCTAGTTTTTATTACTTCTTTGTTTTCATCCTTCATTAAGCGCCGGGTTGAGAGTGAGGTTGTCATTTTTTGTTGTATACTTATTTTTAGTTTATTGATGTCAATTAGGACTGCTTCTGCAATTTTAAGATGCGTGTAGTTGGTGTTCTGGTATATTACTTTGATGTTGCTGTCGAAGATTTCACGGCTTATAGTGATTGAGTGTGTTGAGTCTAAATAAGATTTGATAGCACCACTCTGCTTAAGCATCGTAAGCCTTCTAGTCAGTTAGGTAGTAGTAATCCCGATATATGAGTCATGTTGACGTGCACAGCAGTCAAAGGGGCAATTAAATTCATATGTTACGTGATTACGCTTAGGTGAGACGTCTTTTTACTAAAAATGATTCATTCGGAATCGAAATATGGCCTTATTTGCAGCATAAATTTGGAAAATAAGTTTATTTTCAATTTTAATAAACTAAACGTTCTCCAAAAAACTTTAGTGATAAAAATCGAAAAAACGAACTACAAACGTATTAACGCCAAACATTTGGTAACATTTATAGAATATTGTAAAAATTATGGTCTATTACCAACATATATAACATGTATATATATATATATATATATATCATTATATATATATATATATATATTTATTTATATATATATATATATATATATATTATTGATGAAAATGTTCGGCGTTAGTTAACTTCCAGTTTAACTTTTTCGATTTTTCTAACGGTTGATCGTAAATCATTTTCAAGTTTATTTAATTCAAAACCAAATTTTTGTTTATTTTATGCATGATAGAACAGAAAAGATTTTTTGGTATTCCTATACCATCTTCGGTGTTCAAATTAATGTGTTGTGTTTGAGCTCAGATACTCAAACATATATTGTCTCTACTCTACTTTGTTGATTCCTTGCTTGTTTAAGGTTAATACTTAGTTTTACAATCTTCAACATCGTTAAATATAACACTTTTACGAGTTTTCATTATCAATAAATATAACACTTTTATATGTTTTCATTATCGATGATTCCTCTGTTTCTAAATTTATTAGTGGGAGAAATCTAATTGAACGTTATTGAATATTTATTACCGAATGACTTTGTTCTATGAAAAAATGATTTGGCTAGTAGTAAATTATAATGGTTGTTATTGTAATGTAAGATTTTGACATTGTGGTCCAAGATTTAATAATTTTAGTTTTGTGTTTCTCTTTCATGTGATTCTTTATAGCACCAGTTTGTACGTGCATCGTTAGTTTTCTCGATAACTTGGTCGTCGTCATGCCAATATATTCAGAATTATGGTGCCTACACTCACCAATATTAAATTTGTACAAATATATTAGATGGTTATGATCCGTTATCAATTCTAGTTTACTAGTGCAGTTGTTTTTCATCACAAGAGATGACGTTCTTTGTTTGGAGTAGTATATTCGTAGTTTAATACTATCATTCTTGTTGATTGCTTATGATTCTTTTTGTTACTATTGTTGGTTACATTGTTGTTGCTGATTTTTTGTTCTTTGCGTTCTATTATTTTCTAGTTCATGAAATTTTTATACCCATTATTAAGTGATATTTATATCCAGTAGTTTAGTAAGTCTATCTAGTTCTGTTCTCCTGCTTCCTACATCATAAGAGTGCGTATAGGCTCGGTTTACAAAAGCAGAAATCGTGCTCTCTAGATATGTTTGACAACATTCATTATTTGTTTGTTGTTTTAGTGTATACTGAGGTTTTAAATTCATTTTGCGCATTTTGTATTAGTACGTCTAGGAATGGTTGTTTATTGTCAGTTGATTTTTCTATTGTAAACTTTAATTATGATGAATTTAGTTGTTGTAGAAGTTTTTATATTTGATCCTCATCTTCATATTTAACAAATATATCGTCAACGTTTTGGCAGCATATGTTAGGCTTTAACTTTGGTTCTTCTTTAAATAGCATTTCTTCGATATGTCCAAGATAGAAGTTTGCGAAGCGAACTTCCATTGTTACACCGTCTATTTACTTATATATATATATATATATATATATTATATTATATATATATATATATATATATATATATATATATATATATATATATATATATATATTGCTTTTATATGTATTAGTATGGCTTTTCAATATTCTTTACTAGAATTTTCTTGAAATTGTTCATTTTATTGAAAATAGAATTTTTATCCAAATTTATCAAGCAAATTTATTAAAAAAAGAACTGTTATTATCAATGTTAATAATTATATTTTCAATGAAATAAACAATTCCTAAAAAATTCTAGTAAGGAAAATTAAAAAGACAAACTGTAAAATGAGTTCACGGTTAAATTGGGAATACCGCAATTTCGTTCTTTCGTCTTACAGTTGGTGTCACTTGTGTTTGTTGCAGGTTAAATTATTGAGATGGGAAAAATAGTTGGATATTATATTTGTTTATTGAGGTTAATTTTTGTGTGTGTGAAGTGCATCTAAGATTTAGAGTGTTCATTGATTTGTTGCTCTGTTGATGATTTTGGTTCCTCGGCATAGACACCTTGAATTAGGGATTTACGGCGTTTGTGCTCGATTTTTTAAACTTTGGTTAATAACAAATCATAACAAAACTTGAGTTCATGGCTTTAAAACGAATGAACTTTAAACTTTAATGTCACAATCTATCGGTCCTAAGATAAAACAATAAAGGATAAAACAGAACAGGATAAAACAGAACTGGATAATACAGAAAAGGATAAAACCGCTTTTTTGCTTACCGTTACAATTAAATAAATGAAAGTGCTGAAGAATAAATAAATTTAAAAATAAATCTTTTGTTTTATTGCTGTTCTGTTTTATACTTATTCTATTCTGTCTGAGGTATGGATTAAATGCCAAAGATCATGTATCCACATCAGCATTTTTTTGAGATAATCTGCCTCTACGGTGGACCACGTTTTATTATTCGTGTCATTTTTGTAACTAAACTCAATGCACAAAAAATTCAGTGTTATTTGTTTGAAGCTGTTGAATCTGTTTTTCCGCTTTTCACAATTGCATTATATCTATCGTGTGCAAATCAATCACTGTAAAACAGCCTTGGTGGTCCAGGATCGGTGAATCTTCCAGGTCTATGTGACTATGTGTGTGTATTTAAAAACATTCAAAATAACTAGATCACTGGGACCTAAATTTTACTGAAGATGGTCAGTTTGACTGCATACAGTTGTAAGTTTCACTAAACATCAGCACATCCCAAATTCTTGCAACGTCAGAGTGTACTTTTGATGTGTTAATCTTTACATGAAAAAACAGTAGCAGCGTTACTTACCTTGACAAAAAAACTGCAAGTTGTAAATGTGATATGGATATCAAAAGAAAAATATCTATGGCAAAAGATGCATATTATAAAATGTAAAACATCCTCACCAACAGTAAAATCAGAATATCACCAAAATTAAAACTGTTAGGGTGTTACATTTTTCCTGTGCTAAGTTACGGCTCTGAGTTCTGGACAATTTCTAAAAAAATGGAAAAAAGATTAACGCGGCTGAGATGTGGTTTTTGAGAAGAATTATGAAAATTAGTTGGACCTCTCATACTTCGAATAAGGATGTGCTAAAAGGTTATGAAAAGAGGAAATTACTACAGATAATCCGATCGGGGCAGATAAAGTTTTTTGGTCACATCATGTGGAAGAAAAGAATGGAAAATCCAACAACTACTGGAAAGATTGCAGGAAAAAGAAATTGCGGTCAACAACAAATAACATTTGTGAAGTTTTTTTTCACTTGTTAAATATCACTCAATTTCTACTCTTACAGAGGATTAAAGATTGGTTTTGTGCAAGTGAATGGTTGCCAATGACCTAAAAAGATAAGGCACAAAAAAGAAGAAGTACGACAATGCAATCTCACAAAATTTACAGCTGATGCATTTGTAGCGACGACCAAATTAGACATCGCTGCTGTTTGGGTACCGTTTTCGTTTAGAAAGGTTTTATGGTAATGCCAGGCAACGGAAAACAATCATCAGTTTCTGTATGTGTTGCTTTCAGCATTTGGTCAAGATCCTTTAGAAAGGTTTTTTGGTAATGCCAGGCAACGGTGCGGTGGAAATTTTTACATCGATATCACTGACGTTCTTGACGTTGCCAAAGTTTAACCGTCTATAACAACTTTCAAAGTTTGATATAGTATCTGGTGGTCATGAAAGAACTTCAGTTGCTTATGACGGAAGAGCTTGTAAAACAATGGCTTGTTTGTTGATGAAAACTGAAGTTCTTGATAAAAGCGATCGGGAGAATGAGTTAGGTTCAACAGCAGAAAATTCCAAATGAATATAAAGTTGCGACACTTAAAAAAATAAAAAATTTGAAAAACATTTTACTCTTAATAATTAAATTGATAATAATAATTAAATAAATAATAATTACTATTATCACAGGTGGTACAGGCAAAGTACGGTGAACATTTCATGTGCATACAATATGCTACTTAACATTAACAAAATTGCATCAGGTGATAGAAAGTTTAGAAGATTTTGATAAAAAACACCAGAAAAATATGAAAATTTGTTTACAAAATAGCTTTCGTTTTTAATAAAATATTTCAATGTACACAAGTTTGTTTATATAAAACACCTTTGTTGGAGGTGTTTAGGGTTTACGTTATTTGGTGAAGTGGTTTGACCTCTATGAAAAATGAACTCAAGTTTCGCGATGAACCCAAGTTAGAAATACCGAGCGCCGTCAATCCTTAATTTAAGGTGTCTATGGCAAAAGTGTATGGATCTTTGAGAAATGATTGGCATTGCATTGCATGTTTTAATGACAGTTTTCGTGTGTGTAGCTGAATCCATAAAAGTCTCTATTTTAAACAGTTTGTCACTGGAGTGACAGATCCGTTAAACATTGACAAATTGACTTTGTTAATTAATGCAGCAGATTAATTTTTTTAGTTTATGTAATGGCTTCGTATCCATTCATTACAATTTAATAAAATTATTTTTACGTTCTAACCTATAACATTTGTATTAAATTATTGGATACAATTAATAAAAAAAATTAAAACGTCAAATATAAATTTATGATGAATGATGACTAGCACATGTTAAAAATCTTTTAGCTCCGATGTAGCCCTACTCAGCAATAAAGTTTTACTAAATTATTAGCAGAATAACTATCAAAAGATTTTTTGTACTTAAAACTTTTAAAGGCTGGCCGTGTTCGCTTTGTTTTTATAACAAGGATGCGCTAAACTTTAATAATTTGGTCAGTTTTTAATGACTAACCTGATTGTTCTTAGCATCCAAATCATTTCTTAATGTAGAAATAAAATTCATGTTCGTGGTAATTGAAACACTTTTACAACTGTTGAATAAAAAGTATGCATTTTTTTTAGAGATACAACATACACACGCGCGCTCACACACACATACACACACGCATTAACACACACACACACACATATATATATATAATTATGTATATATATATATAATTATGTATGGAACACCATCTTCGGTATACCCATACCTGTACCACCTATACCAACATACACAAATTGATATGTTGTGTATGTGCCTCTACTTCCTTGTTTATTTAAAGTGAATATTTAACGCTCATTTAATTAGTTTTACAACCTTCTTAACCTTGGACACAATTGTCATCACATGAGAAAATCTAAGAGTCTTCAAAAAAAAATTGAAATTGAAAAATTAATGGACAACTTAACCAAATAGAAAGCCAAAAACACAACACACTCAGCACAAACGTTGTTAACGACCTAAAAGCTGAAAACAAAAAGTTGTGAGGTAATTTTGAAAGCGAGATTCTTACGAAGGAATTGATCGATGCTGCGGCAACTTTAAATAATATAAATACCAATATCATCCAAAAAGCTGACAAAACCCCAATGTATGTCATTATGGATAGAGATGATTATAATGATAAACTGAATGACATTTTCGGTGACACTGACAAACTTATTAAGATTAGCAGTGATCCAACTGCTAAGACTAAGACAAAGTTGAATGAGATCATCAGCAGAATCAATGACAAAACAGAAGGGAATACCCATACTCAATACCCATACTCAAGAAAATACCCATACTCAATACCCATACTCAAGAAAATACCCATACTCACGGATGAATATGAACCAGGATATGCACACGGTACGGTCAAGACGCATAAGGCTAACAACGAATAATTAGCCAAAGACCTGCGATCACTTACCCCAATGCAAAAATGCTCAACAAAACAATTAAATTCTAACAACTATAACCTGAAATCAAATAGGGGATACATAGATTTATTGTCTAAGACAAAAACATCCATTAACACCAAAATAACATCTTTGAATGTGGAGTCACTCTATACAAATGTCCCTGTAGAGGACACAATCAGCATAATAATAGATTTAATACACAATTCCCGTCATTCACCACTACCAATTCCAAAAAATGAACTAGTTGCGCTGCTAAGAATATAAGTACAGCCTTTCGTTGGCCCGTGTAAAACACTATATCAGCAAATAGACGTTATAGCAATGGACGGTATAGCAATATATTTTTCTCACAAAGTTTTTTGGAGAACGTTTAGTTTATTAAAATTCAAAATAAACTTATTTTCCAAATTCATGCTGGAAAATATGGCCATATTTCGATTCAGAATGAATCATCATCAGTGCAAGTTGATTATAGAGAAATATTTACTTTGTGAAAATGAACTTAGATGGAAATAAGGTGTCAGATTTCTTTATTGGCTGGTCCATCTTCGTTGGTTTCCTTTTCTTCATCGATAGCATCATATTCCGCTTTGTCATTATTTACAATGCTAGTTTTTATTACTTCTTTGTTTCATTGTTCATTAAGAGCCGGGTTGAGAGTAAGGTTGTCATTTTTGTTGTATACTTATTTTTGATTTATTGGCGGATGGATGTAAACATTTATTTTTCTCTAAACTATCTCGTTTTAAGTTATTTTCTATCGTTTCCAATGAATACGTCTTTTTTTAGTGAACTCGTAGTAATTTATTACCCAAATTAATTTTGACATAAAATTAATATTACTATCAATTTCAATAATTTTCAACTTTTACGTTTTACGATTTACGTTGGTTAGTTTAGTGACGTCTTGCAGGCTGCATATACAATCATGGCCAAAACTTTTTCTGTTGAGCCATTTGAGAATATTGTTACTAAAATTCTAGATAAGTCAAATGAAAACCTGGTTAGGGTGATAGCACTATCCGACGGCAACCTTGAAAAAATATTTGAGAAGTTCGACTCGAGTCTTACAACAGTCATCGAAAGGTCAAACGAAGACTTGCGCAAATCATTGGCTCATTCTGAAGGATTAATGAGCAAACTCTTCGAATCAACGTTACTTCGAATGGAGGCCCTCGGCAATAGTTTTGAGCGAGCGGTCCGAAGCATGTCAGATGCAGTGACGGATTCGATGAATCAGCTCCACACAGCCATGTCCACATTGGGCACCAATATTGCCCAATGTCAAATTCAGATACTGAAGATCAACGAAACGCCAATGATTGAGCAAATGACAAAGACTCTGTGAACAGTTGAACTGGAGAAGAAAGATGAAGAGAATCGGGCCAACAATGTAATTATTTCTGGACTTGTTCAATAAACTGGGGTTAATGAAAGAGAAATGGCTTTGGACTTGTGCGAAAAACATTTGACGGTGAAACCACAAATAATAAAAACGCGTCGTATAGGCACCTCAAAAATATGTGTAACATTGTCCGGTCTATTTGCAGTTGATGATCTGATTTCCTCATCAAGGCTGCTACGCTCATTGCCCGACACAAAAAACATTTTCATCAATCGTGACCTGTCTAGAAGACAGGCCGAGTAAACATTCCTCAAACGACAATCACGACGCCTCGCAAAATCAAGCGGTGACAAAATCAAATTGGACGACCCAAAAAAAGACCAGCCCTTTCGTTAAGATCAGACCTCTTCGATTGGCTTTAACCAACACCAGAGTGCCTCGAGTGATTACAACATTATTACATTTCAAATCAATTGCACCATCGACAAGCCACCAAGTATTGATCCGCTCAACAAAACATATTTTCCAGATTTCAACAGGGCTAATTAAAATTGTTTAAATGATTATTTGTCTAGCATAAATTGGGACGATTGTTTTCAATACTGCTTCAATTTCGACATGTGCTGGGAAACTTTTGAGCAAATAATCCATCTTGCAATGTCAATTTTTGTTTCCATGATTTGTCGTGACCCAGCTACCGCCAAAAAATCCAATTCCAAAATCACTTCGTTTATTTTACAAAGGAAAACTCTATTTTTGGAAAAAATGGAAACTAAGTTCAGATCCAGTCGATAAAGACCAATATCTGAAGTTATCTAAGAAGTGCTCCAATTTAGCCAACTCATATCACAAAAATAAAGAACAAAAGTTGTTATCAAAAGCGAATATCCAAAGTTTTTATCATTACGTCAACAATAAACTGTTTTCTAAACCTCAGATTACCAGCTTGAGAATTAATAATGTAAATAACAATGTAACTAATGATCCCATTGAGATAGCTAATACATTCAACGAATATTTTGGATCAGTTTTCACGATTGACGACAACAGAATAGTTCGCTATCAAACCGTACTACAGAATCAATAGAAGACATTTGTTTCACTCCACATACAGTTTATTTCGTTCTTCGTAATTTCAATAAAAACATTTTCAGTAGGTCCAGACGGTATACCAAACATTCTTCTCAAAATGTGTGCATCAAGCCTGGCTCTTCCATTGTGTCACATATTTGACATAACATTTAAAACTAATTCTCTAACAACAAAATGGAAAACAGCTTTTATTACTCCTATTCATAAGAAAGGTCCAACCAATCCCTCAGGCTACTACCGACCAATATCACTCACCTGTTCATCATGCCGGGTTATGGAGAAAATCATCAACAAGAATATATTATCTCACTTACTAGATAATAATTTAATCTCCAATTTCCAATACGGATTTTGCCTGCGAGATCAACTTCTACCAACCTCCTTAAATTTTTAAGCAATCTGTTATCAATTCGTCAACAAAAGGAAAGATGCGACACAGTCTATCTTGACTCCCAAAAAGCATTCGATTCCGTTTCGCATGCCAAACTGGTTTGCAAATTAAAGGCTTATGGGGTGTCTGGTAGCTTGCTCTTGTGGACGGCTGATTTTTTACATGGCCGTTCTCAATTCGTTTGAATTTAAAATAGACTATCAAATTCCAATGCACTGTCTAGTGGTGTTATTCAGGGAAGCGTGTTGGAACCCAATCTATTTTTAATGTTTATCAACGACATCGAAGATTGCATTTCATCAAACCCTGTATCTATGCTACTTTTTGCTGATGACATCAAATTATATATCAGTTCATCAAATTCCGTACAGTTACAACAGGTCATCGACAACATTGTTGTATGGAGTAACAGGTGGCAGCTACCACTTTCTCCCAACAAATGTTGTCTGTGCTCGTTTTTAGTCAGCATCTCAATTGATCACCACGCTTTAACGCCTGTTGAGTATTTTAAAGATCTCGGCGTAACCTTCGATAATCAATTGAAATTTAATCATCACATTAACGATATCACACACAGAGCTTCTACTCGTGCTCGTCTAATCAGCAAATGTTTCACATCAAGAGATAAAGAGCTAATTACCAAAGCCTTCTGCACTTACGTTCGTCCTTTGTCAAAATAATTTTCATCCGTTTGGAGTCCTTATTATCAATATCAAGTATGCAAAGTGGAATGTGTTCAAAGACGATTCACGAAAGCCATTACTTCAATTTGCCTTCACCCGTATTTGTCTTGACTGCACGTTAATAAATAAAATTAATTAAATAAATAAAATAAATGATGTCAATTAGGACTGCTTCTGCAATTTTAAGATGCGTGTAGTTGGTGTTCTGGTATATTACTTTGATGTTGCTGTCGAGGATTTCACGGCTTATAGTGATTGAGTGTGTTGAGTCCAAATAAGATTTGATAGCACCACTCTGTTTATGCATCGTAAGCCTTCTAGTCAGTGAGGTAGTAGTAATCCCGACATATGAGTCATGTTGACGTGTACAGTTGTCAAAGGGGCAATTAAATTCATATGTTAGGTGATTACGCTTTAACACTTACGCTTTTTAATTGAGCGTCACGATTTCCAATATCGGAAGAGTGTCTGAACGCCCGGTTTATATATATATTTACAATATTCTATAAATTCTACCGAATATTTGGCGTTAATATGTTTGTAATTGGTTTTTTCGACATCTAAGTTCACTTTGACAAAGTCAATATTTCCCTATATAAACTAAACCGCACTGATGATGATTCATTCGGAATCGAAATATGGTCTTATTTGCAGCATGAATTCGGAAAATAAGTTTATTTTGAATTTTAATAACGTTCACCAAAAATCGAAAAATCCAATTACAAACATATTAACGCCAAACATTCGGTAGAATTCATACAATATTTATATATATATATATATATATATATATATATATATATATATATATATATATATATATATATATATATATATANCGGTGAAGA
>NW_008704902.1:8293161-8316370 GCF_000326865.2 Helobdella robusta | reverse complement strand
GATTACACCCCATTTTGCAGTTAGAAGTTTTTTAAATAAAATTTCAACAACACGAAGCTGTTTTGTTTCAACTTTATTAAACTGTGAAGTTTGGCTGACGGCCGTTTCGGCTAATGCCATCGTCGGAGCCTAGCTTGTAAAACCAAATGAGGAGTTAATATAAATTATAAGAAATAGAAAATAGAATATTAGATATTAAAATGAATAAATAAATGAATAACAACCTATATTTTAAAATTAACTCATTATATTGTTGAAAATAAAATAAACGAATAAATTTAAAAGAAAAATTATGAATAAAATTGTTTGTGTATTATCGTAGTTGAAGTGTAGAAAGTTAGCATAGTGACAAGTAATGCAGAAATTATGGGAAGTCGATAATAATATTTAATGATATGACAATTTATTGAAGAATTATTAGATATTTAACAATTGGATATAATATTATTTGAAGAGACAAACGGATTGTTGTTAATGGTGCGTTCTTGTGTGTTATATTCGTATTTATATTTGGTGTGTAGTTGCTGTCTATTGATGACGTTTGGCAATTGAGGCAGTACAACGTCGTGATAATGAGTAAAAAGTTGTAAGACGTGGGCGAAATTGTCTGACTGCGTGTTGATTGTTGGTTTATTATTGAGGATGAGAATAGCTTCTTTTATTTTGAGTCTTGAGGGACGACGTTCATTACAAAGTATGCTAGTGTTATTATCGAGAATTTTTCGAGTAACTGGTATGTTGTGCTGCCTATTGAAGTGATCCTTGATAGCGCATTGCTGCACGTGCATGGTAAGGCGTCTGCGAAGTTTTGTACGTGTGTGTCCAATAACTTCACAGTTTAATAAAATTGAAACAAAACAGCTTCGTGTTGTTGAAATTTTATTTAAAAAACTTCTAACTGCAAAATGGGGTGTAATCTTCAACCGTAAATGTTTATCTGAGAACCTCATACCAAATTATATATATATATATATATATATATATATATATATATATATATATATTGCTATACCACCATTGCTGTATATGTTGGAAGAAGACCATATTCTATTCAGTATTGTATTAATTCTACCGAATTTTTGGCATTAATCAATTTAAAGTTTGTCTTTTTAATTTTCCTAGAATTTTTTAGTAGAAATTTTAAAAACTTTAAATTTATTAATGCTAACAATTTGGTAGAATTCCTACATATATATAAGCAAATAGACGGTGTAGCAATGGGCTCTCCATTGAAAGTTCTCTTCGCAAACTTCTATCCTGGACATATCGAAGAAATGTTATTTAAAGAAGAACCAGAGTTAAAGCCTTGCATATACTGCCAATACGTTGACCATATATTTGTTATATACGAAAATGAGGTTCAATAGAAAAACTTCTACAACGACTAAATTCATTATAATTAAAGTTTACAATGGAAAAATTAACAGACAATAATTACCATTTCTAGACGTAGTAATACAAATGTGCAAAATGAATTTAAAATCTCAGTATACACTAAAGCAACAAACAAATGTTTATGCATCAATGGCAATAGTGAATGTTTTCAAACATATCTAGAGAGTACGATTTCTGCCTTTGTAAATCGAGCCTCTTCTGATATAGAAAACAGGTGAACAGAACTAGATAGAATTACTAAATTACTTATTAATAATAGATATAAAAACTCCATGATCCAGAAAATAATAGAACGCAAAGAACAAAAAACAGCAGAAACAGCAACAATGCAACCAACAATAGTAACAAAAATAACATAGTAATAACATATAAGAATCGTATGTCAACCGTTTTCGAACAGGATGAAAAAATTATGAAAAGAATCACAAAAAATAACGCCCAAACAACCAACAAAAACGATAGTATTAAACTACGATTATACTACTCCAACCAAAGAACGTCATCTCTTGTGATGAAAAACAACTGCAACAGTAAACAAGAATCGATAACGGATTATAACCATCTAACATATTTGTTCAAATGTAATATTGGTGAGTGTGGGCACCATAATTCTGAATATATTGGTATGACGACGACCAAGTTATCGAGAAGACTCATGATGCACGTACAAATTGGCGCTATAAAGAATCATATGAAAGAGAAACACAAAACTAAAATTACTAGACAAATTTTGGACCATAATGTTGAAATTTTATAATTTACGACTAGCCGAATCATTACTCATAAAACAAAGACATTCGATAATAAATATTCAACAACGGGAAATTGGAATTCATCCTACCAATAAATTTTGAAACAAAGGAATCACCGATAATGATAACACGTAAAAGTGTTATATGTAACGAAGTTGAAGATTGTAAATGAGCGTTAAGTATTCACTTTAAACAAACAAGGAATAAGCAAAATCATTTTTGATGATTTCTCTGCTTCTAAATTTATTGGTAGGAAGAATTCTAATTGCCCAAATTGAACATTTTGATCATCATCTTCATATCTAACAAATATATCGCCAAAATATCGGCAGTATATATTAGGTTTTAGCTCTGGTTCTTCTTTAAATAACATTTCTCTGACATGTCCAACAAGTTTGCGAAGAGTACTACCAAAGGAAAGCCCATTGCTACACCATCTATTTGCTGATATACGGGCCAACGAAAGGCGCTTCGGCTGTACATATTCTTAGCAGCGCAACTAATTCATCTTTTGTAATTGGTAGTGGTGAATGACTGGAATTGTATATTCTATCTATTATTATGCTGATTGTTACCATCAACCATTAGAAAAATCGAAAGTTGAATTTGAAATTAACTAACGCCGAACATGCTGTAATTTTCATCAATAATTGCATTTCTGACAATCTTAATCCAATATTTATTAAAAAACCACGGACTAGAAGCATAATCGTGGATGACCGCGGTGATCGACTGTCGACTGGAACACAACACACCACACACACACACACACAACACACACACATATATATATATATATACACATATATATATATACATATATATATATATATTTATTTATATATATATACAATACATATACATATATATACATATACAAGAGAAAAAAACGAGAAAGTGTGTGTGTGTTTGTATGCGCATGTTTGAAATTTTATGTTAGCTAAAAATTATTAATATGGCGGATTGAAAAAAATACTTCCGAAAGAATTTTACAAAATTTTGATCAGTAAATATTAATAAGTTTTTCTTCAATTAGCTGCACCTTTTGAAGTATTGAAATGCACGCATAAAAATAACTAAAATATTTTCGTTAGTAGATTCTTAGAATCGACGTTGATTTGTTATTCACAGTGAGTAAAAATAAGGTTTTTTGATGCTTGCTTTCGAGAATTTTTGTTTTAATGAACTTGACTTCTAAATTTGTTCAGTTTTAATATATAATTTGATATTATTATTATTATATTGCTAATTTCATTAAAAATTAAAAATAACCTATTTGTGCCAGTAAAAGAATGAGAATTAGATTCCGCTAAACCACCAAATTGAGTGGATGGTTTGAAAGACAAATTGTAATTTGGTTCAACAGTTTTAGAGCCAGAAGACTGATTATACTTGGGAACCATAGAATTAAATGTCTTCAAAATATATACATACTTATAATTCATGAAATAAATTAATTCTGTTTCTTATGAAAATTAAAATTTGATAAATAAGGTATTATAAAATTTTTTTTTTTTTTTTTTTTTTGCAGAATTGATGTGTTATTAAACAAGAAAAATTTATTGATTGCGCAATTTTCATCAGTGCCTCGACCGTGTACAACTTGCAATTGGAACGAAATTCCGCTGTGTGATTTTTAGATGTATCATACGCAAAATTTATGTTTTTTATTTAAAAAAAAACATTATTTTTGTTAATTTATATTCTGCATTTTAATAAGTTATAAACTACATTTTGAACAACCAAATAGATAATTCAGTCAACTAAGAAATTAGCTAGCAAGTTTCTGGTGAGTCATAATCATATCATAGTTAGAGCGATAGAGTATATTTGCAAAATTTGTGTATATTGATTTTATGTTTTTTAATATTGTTGTAACTACCGACGATGAGTTCGATAAAACCCAGTGAAAAATAAAGACAACAAAACTTCCAAATTATTAATTTAATTATTTAAAAGCAATAATTAATTAATCAATAATTGAAGATAATTAATTTACTAATAAAAGTTAATGTTCACAAACTATCAAATTAACGTTCAGAAACAATCGCTTTCCGAATAACAATTCATTAACGTTTATCGCAAATACTGCTGACGGATATTGTCCACATAATCTGTTATTGAATGTGAGGCCTCAGGTGGTACGCCATATTTTACATCGGCTGAGCTTCTTATTGTACTTTCTAAAAAAATCTTTTGGATAGTCTCCCCAGTAGTTGTGTGGGTAGCGCTTCGATATGCCATGAGGAACAGTGAGTCGATCCAATTCTCTTTAGTTATGGTTAACTAACTTGGCCAAATGTTCATTAAGTATTTGGTTGAAACGTTCCACCATCCCACCTGACTGAGTGTGAAAAGGAGTTGTTCTTGTTTTCTTTATATCCAGTAATTGACGCAGTTCACCAAACAGTTGCGGCGAGAAATTTCGACCTTGGTCTGAACGCAGCTCCATGGGAACACCATACCGACTGACCCAGTTCACTACGATCTCTTTAGCGATGGCACAAGACTCTTGATTTGGTATCAGATACATTTCCGGCCACTTGTAAAATAGTCCGCTACAACCAGAATGTAACGGTTTTCATTATTTGATTCAAAAAATGGTCTGGCAACGTCGATAGCAATTCTTACGAAGGGCATACCAGCAATATTTAATTTTGTATTAGATCGTTTAATTTGATGAAATTTGATTAAATTTTGAACTCGTTTTAAGTTCAAGATCAAGATCATGAAACCAAGCTTGACGCTCTAAAATTTGCCAACAAAAAACACGAGCGTCAAATGATCTGGAAACTGATCTCTGAACTAAACAGAACCAGAAAGCTGAACGGCAGTATTCCAGTTTCAAGTCAGAACTCCTAACTCCTGAGCCAGATACTTCTCAACTCGACTAAACAACAAGAACTTGAAGGTGAATCTCGACAACAGCCCTCCGTCATCTAGCAACATCACTGGTATTCCAATCGACGACATCACTCGTGAAGAAGTAAGAAGTGCAACCGAGACACTCAGATGAAACAAAGAACCTGACTCAGACTAGGCAATGACAGCTGAAGTGTTTAAAGATAGGAATGATTTTGTGGTAGACCAGCTGCACATCATATCTTAACTGGTTTACAAACAGCTCAAGGCGTCAAAACAATGGACATCAAGTCTCATCAACCCGATTCCGAAGAAAGGCAACCCACAACTCATGACCAATTATCGCGAAATCAGCTTGATGTCAATGGCTGCCAATGTTTTCAATCGAATATTGCTGAATCGAATACCCAATCAAGCAGTTTTTAGAGCAGGTCTGGGGTGAGTGCAATCAACAAATTCAGCTCCTGCGAAAAATCATAGAAGAAGCAAACCTATCGGACATCCCAATGAAGATAACATTCATTGACTTAAAGAAAGCCTTTGATTCAATTGACCGCAAAACGATGTTTGCTATCTTACTTCATTACGGAATACTAGCAGAGAGAGTAAATGCAATCAGAATGATGTATGATCAATCAAAAGTCAAGTACTCATCGGAGGGGAAATGTCTGAACCCTTCGTCATAACAACAAGCTTCCTACAAGGTGACGTGCTTGCACCGTTCCTCTTCATATTAGTTATCGATTATGTCTCTAGACAATCTGCTGGTTATTTTGGCTGTCTAACACATTAATCAACATTTTGGCAAAAAAAACCAACTACCTCAAAGATTATGCGTCAAGACAGCAGAAGAAAGTGCCTATAAGGTCGGCTTAGAGATAAATATTGAAAAGGCTGTCCAGGTCAAACTAAACGACAAATCAGCATCAAACCCGTCATCGACGCAAGCGATAGTCGAAGATTTCAAGTACCTCAGCGTCAAATAAAAAGGAAGTACGCAATGAAATTGCTCTGGCATAGGTTGCATTCACCAAACTCAAGACCATCTTGAGATGTCCAAACCTAAAGTCATGTTCAAGACTCGACTGTTCGATGCGGCATTTTTGTTGGCGTCGCTTTATGGATGCAAATCGTGGGCTCTAACGGAAGCTATAAAGCATAAACTCGACATTTTTGAATGGTATTGAATCATGCTAAATATCAACCAAGCCGAAGCTCACATGACCAACAAAGAGCTTCACAAGAAAATTAATCAAATCCTAATCAGCGAATTAACCAAGTCAAGATAGTTGCAATTCGTCGGATACCGTCTTCGAATAGATAAAAGTGAATTGGAAAACATCTATGTCATTTATCAATCGAATGTCGAAACAAGTATAAAAGGTCGACTTTTTTTCTTCTACCGAACGAATTTCATAAAACAATTATATCGTCTAAGTAGACAAGACATGTTTTCCAGATGAGACCTTGTAATACATATTCCATTAGTCTTTCAAACGTACCTGGAGCAGTTTAAACGGCATTATAGTAAATTGTCACAAGCCTGATCCGATTGAAAATGCTGTTTTTTCACGGTCGTTTTTTTTTTGATTTCTACTTGCCAATATCCGCTTTTCAAATCTAGCGTAGAAAACCAGTGTGAACCGAACAACGTGTCCATGATGTCATCTATTCTCGGTTGTGGATAACTATCTTTTTTTGTCACTTCGTTTAGTTTTTTGTAGTTCACAAAAAAGTGGGTGCTGCGTCTTTTTTCTTTACTAAGACAACTGGCGAGGTCCAACGACTAGTTGACGGTTCGATGACACCTTGGTTTACCATTGAATAACTACGTCGTTGGCACAACCAGATGGAATTGGTGGTCCCCAGTATTGCCAATTATTTTTGCCCATATGATGTTTTCTGATGATTTAGGCATTTCAATATCACTGCCGACCGTTATACAAATACATTTCACATCGCTGGTCTCCATTACCATCTCCATATTTTTCCATCATTCGTCAGTGATATCTGCTATTAGGAATGTATCCTCGAATGCCAAATTGCCTAATTGAACAGTTTAAAAAAATTTTCCGTAAACGGGCGCTGTTCTTTCTGTAGCCGTTTAAAAAATGTATTTATGAAAATTTTCTCTTTTTAGGAGGGTCAGCGGCAGAAGTTCTCCAAATGATTTCAGTCGAAGATCATTCCAACTATGAAGTCCTGGTAAATGTGTTAAATTTACGTTACGGTGGAAAACACATGGTGCAAATACATCGGTCTCATTTACGGAATCAGATGCAGCGACCTGGAAAGTCAATATAGCAGCTGGCACAGGATGTTGAACGGTAGACTCTGCTGTCCTTCACCATGTACGACCCACGAAATAGTGAGGAAGCTGCATTGGAAATGCGTAAAGGCTGTTCGAGATTTAGATCTTAGACAAACTAGTGGACAAACGCCTACAGTCAAACATTCAAGACAGGAAATCAAGCATCAAAGACTGGCGTTAAACTGTGCCAAATTTGTGAAGAATGCTTGTGTTAAACGATGGTTCTAGAACAGAAGAGCCAGGTGCGCTAAAATGCTGAAAAGTTCCTCCTTGACATGTATGCGTTCGTAGCGAAATAGCGCCTCTAGCGAATATATTTGTGAAGGTTATAACAATATCTTAAATACTGCTTTAATTTTCTTACAAATATTCGAGCAAAACATTTTGTTGAAGAATTTCATATTTTCGATTCTCGAATTGTATTTAAACATAAATTTAATGTTTAGGCTAAAACAAACCGTTGCAAGGTTTAAATTTTAATAATTTGATACTATTTCAAGTCATATAAGTTATAAAATAACATAATTTTAATGTTTAATTGAGCTTTAAAAATGTGCATTTATAAAATTAGTTTACCCTTTTTCCATCGATTTGTCCTGCTGCTGAGTATTTCCAAGGTAGAATAAAGAAGCAAACTCTGAATAAATAAGGCAAAATTTTCAATCGTTTATAAATTTAAAAAAACAAGCCGTTGAAAATTTTGAGCATTTAGTGCTAATGAAGTATGAAACAATGCAGTAATCTTTCAAAATATATTAATTATAATTATTATGCAAATTGAAAAATGATTCACTAATATATAACCAAACATTTTTCTCTCATATTTTTTAAAGAATTTGTATTTTACTAAATAAAACAAATTTTATCAAAAAAATTTATTGATCGAGTGTATCATGACAGTTTTTGCCACCAGATGAAAATTCTGTGGTGTGATTCAAAGAAGAAGAGGTCAGAAATGGATAAAAGTTGACATTGTATCTCCAATGGATGCGTCCTGATACGGTACAAGCCCTTTTCCAGTGATTTCTTTGATGTTTTCATACCTTGCATTTGTATTAATGTTTTTGATCTTTTCAATGATTTCGCACTTGTCCTTTGCCTCTAAGCACATTTTTAAAATTGTTTTATCCAGCTTTTTATAATTATCAGGATTGCAACCTTTTACTTTCCTTCGTTCATCCATCAGAGATAGGATGTCATCTGTTATCTATTTATGACCTCTTCTTTGCTTTTTTACTTCCTTTGCTTATTCTGTGAATCTCTAAATATTTCATATTTAGATTTATTTAGGTCTTCCGTATTTCTGAAAACGATTTCGTACTTCAGCGTTATACTTGACCTTGATCTCATCATTATGTGACAGGCTGTCAAAATTTAAACGTTATTGGGCCACTTCACTCTTTTTCTTTAACTTTATCCTGATTTTACAAACAACTGGGTTATGATCAGTGCCACAATAAGCTCCAGGATAACTTTTGCATTGTAAAACAGCAATCTGAAATAGTCTTTTTATTGTAATGTAATCAATCATATTTCTTACCTTGTTTTCAGGATTTTTCCAAATATATTTTTTCCTTGAGTGATTGTCAAATCAGGTGTCACGGCTGAATGTGACATAAAAAAATCATTGCTTTGTCTACATTAAGGAAATTAGGGCTAATAATAACAGCGCTTGGTTTAAACTTACCTATGCTAGCATACTTTTATATGGTGGTTCATGCTATATTTAAAGCACTACTATTTGTTTGTGCCAATTCACAACCACATACATAGGCAAAACTTACGATGAATGGAAAACCTAGTTAACCAAGTGCCATTAACATCTTCATGTATTATAGTATCAAGCCTAGCTATAAGTGGATTCCCATTTCTCTCAGCATTTTATACTAATGATATAATTATTGAAATATCTATGACAAGCCTTAATAGTACAGTAACCCTAGTACTATTATACTTATCATTGGGAATTACAGCTTTCTATAGGCTATGGTTATAGTCATTATTGCCACGTATAGTAGAGAGTTGTTAAATCATGTTAGGCTTGATAGGAATGGATAAAATCGATTTAATAGAAATACCCCAGCAGTCACTAATGTTGATGAGTGAACTAAATTTCATTTAATCATTTAATAATAAAAAAATAATTTATTCAATACAATTATTTATAAATTATATTGATATCTAACACCAGTGTCTGCCCAATATACTGCAAATCCTCTTCAAAGAATTTGAGGAAGATTTGCAGTAGATAATGCCACCCTAAATCGATTCTTTCCAATTCATTTTCTACTACAATTTGTAACAATTGCTCTAGAAGTAATTCAGCTTCTCTTTCTTCATCAAACAGGATCAAATAATATGATCTTAAGTAATGAAAACTAAAAACCTTCAAAGTTTTAAAAGAACCACATTCAGACAACTGAAGTGAACTAGGCCAATTTTTGAAAATTTATTAGGAGTTATACAGACATAATTTTAAGGATTTCGCACTTATCATTTAACCATTTCTCCATTGCCTCTAAGCACATTTTTTAATTTTTTTGTCAAGCTTTTTGTAACTATCAGGATTGCAACCTTTTACTTTCCTTCGTTCATCCATCTGAGATACGGTGTCATCTGTTATCTATCTATGACCTCTTTTTTGCTTTTTTACTTCCCTTGCTGATTCTGTGATGGCATCTCTAAATATTTCATATTTAGATTTATTTAGGTCTTCCGTCCATTACTGAAAACGATTCCGTACTTCAGCGTTATACTTGACCTTGGTCTCATCATTATGTGACATACTGACAAAATTTTAAAACGTTTTGGGGCCACATCACTTTTTTTTCTTTAACTTTATCCTGATTTTACAAACAACTGGGTTATGATCAGTGCCACAATCAGCTCCAGGGTAACTTTTGCATTGTAAAACAGCATTTTGAAATAGTCTTTTTATTGTAATGTAATCAATCATATTTCTTACCTTGTCTTTAGGATTTTTCCAAATATATTTTTTCCTTGAGTGATTGTCAAACCAAGTGTTGGTAATAATTCGATAAATCAACTTTTCTCCTCTTTCATTTCTTTCACCTATCCCATGAAGACCAACCACGTCATGTATTTTTTCTGGGCCAACTTTTGCATTCAAGTCGCCCATCTTAATAACAATTTAATCTTAATTATACCAAACATACCAAACTTTAACTATATCATTGTTTCCTTTTTCTCTCTTTGTGTAGTTTCAGCCAAGCTCTTTTATTTTAACTATTCTTGGATTATATTTATATTAAATGTATGGCTTGAGAGTGTTAAATTTCTTGTCACGTAGATCGTTTAATTAATTGATATAATATTGAAAGACATTAAAAGAAGAGAAATAAACTAAGCAACGTTCTTGACTTGTTTATTATCAACCGGATCAACCGAAAAAAAAGTGAAGTTACATACATAGCAAAGAACATTTGGTCCAAAGAAAATAAATATATATCATAAATCATAATGTTTTAATATAAAATATAAACATAAAACCTTCTCATTTTATTTAAAACATTAGATGACCTTAACCTAAATGTTCTGAAGACCCATCACATACATCAGATTCTTTAGTCTTGGTCCTTTTGTCAGAGCATCAGCAACTTGAAGTTCTGTCGCAACTCGTTCAACTGAAACTTCTTCTTCTGCAACCTTTTCTCTGACAAAGAAATGTCTAATGTGGATATGTTTTGTTCTTCTGTGAAGTTCTGTATTGTGTGCTGAACGAATTGCTGCTTCATTGTCCACAAAAATTTTTGACTTTTTCTTTAGATCTACAATGTTATTCAACAATCGTTTGAGCCATCACTTCACGAGCTGCTTCACTTGCGGCAACGATTTCTGCTTCAGTAGTTGAAATCGCAACTGAGGGTTGACGTTGGCTAAACCAACTGATCACGCTTCTTCCAAACATACAGATTACACCTGATGTCGATCTTCCACTAGATTTATCTCCTTCATGATCTGCATCACTGTAGGCTATAAGTGTATTGTTTTGACCAGACTTGTAAACAATACCGACATCAGCTGTGCCTTGCAAATATCTGAAAATTTGCTTGACTTGTGCTACATTGGACTTGCTGGGTTTCTCCAAACTTCTGGATGCTACTCCAACTGCATATGCAATATCTGGTCTTGTTCCCGTCATCAAGTACATCAATGCACCTACTGCTGATCTGTAAGGAAATTTCACTTCCTCGTGTTCATTTTTGTTTTCATCAAACTCCTCATATTTTGAAATCGGAGTTGTACAGGATTTACACTTTTCAAGAATCATTCTTGTATACGATGACTGACTGACTTTAATATTTCCCTTCTCATTTTGATTAATTTCTAATCCAAGGAAATATGTTGCAGGTTTAGATGTTATCTTGAACTCTGACTTTAATTCTTTTTCAAATATTTTTAGTTCTTCTTTATTGGTTCCTGCAACTAGTCCATCATCAACATACAGTGCAAGTATGAGTTTCTTTCCTCTCTGTATTCTAATGAACAAACAAGTATCTGCATCGCTTTGTTTGAAATGTCTCTTTTTCAAGAATTCAGCAAAGCGTTTGTTCCAACATCTTGGAGCTTGTTTAAGTCCATAGAGACTTAGCTTGAGTTTACAGACTCTTCCTGAATTATCTTTAAAACCTTCAGGTTGCTCCATGTATACATCTCCATCTAGTTTGCGGTATAGAAATGCTGTTGACACATCAAATTGCATGAGTGACATCTTTTCATTTGCAGCAACACTTAATAGTGTTCTTATAGTTGAACTTCTGACCACAGGACTATAGGTTTCTTCATAGTCAATTCCCTTTTTCTGAGAAAAACCTTTTACCACTTGCCTGGTTTTAAAACGTTCAACAGAACCATCTGGATTGTGTTTTACCTTGTGGACCCATTTGCATGGTATTGCCTTATGACCTTTTGGAAGACTTGCCAAATCCCACGTTTGATTTTCCTTTAATAACTGCATTTCACTGTTCATGGCTTAAAACCATTCATTTTTTTCATCATTTTGAATGGCATCTTTGTAGCTCTCTGGTTCAAGTACTTCACATAATGCAGACATAACGAAAGGATCATAACGAGATGGCTATTTGATATTATTCCTGTCACGTAAAACCATACCTTTGGTCTTTTGATTACAACAGTCAGATTGATCTTCTTCATCAGATGAAATTAAACTACGGTTGTGAACATCTTCATCAGTTGAAATACTTTCTTTAATCAAAGTTTCTTTATTTTCATTTTTAATTTCAACATCAATCGGAACTGTATCATCTGAACAACTTTCTTCTTGCAAAATCACTGAATTTGGTTTGACAACCTTCTCATCAAAAATAACATCTCTTGATCGATGCATTTTAACACGTTTCTTATTCTGATGTTCCATTCGTTCATGGTATAACTGCAATGCATCTTGATCATTGACAAAGTTAACTTCGACTTCAGAATTCAACGGTCTAACAATTTTTGCAACAAGTTTGAACAAACCTACATTGTTGTTTCTTATTCCAACAACACTTATCACATTGTCAATAAGAAGATGACAACTTCTTGAGGTTGAAACAAAAGATCTATTTCTGTTCTTATCTTGAGTTGCAAGTACTGAGAACAAATTTCTTTTTACTTTTGGCACATACAAGACATCTGTGAGTTTAACAGTTTGCCATTTATTATTCACTTTCACTTGAAGATGAATAATTCTTTTTCCAAAAGCTTCTACAGTATCACCATTTGCAACATATAATTTACTCGGTTGAGAAAATTTTTTAAAACTTTGAAATATGTCTCTTCGGAAAGTTAGATGACACGTTGCACCATTGTCAAAAAACCATTCATCAGTGTATGCTGACTCATCAATTGCAAAAACACTTGATTCCATAACAACTAGTGACTTATTTTCATCCCATAGATTGTTATTTCTTGGTTTTGCTGGTCTACCATCAGAATGCCATTTTTCACAATTTCTCACAATGTGACCTGGCAATTTGCAATAATGACAAATCAGTCGCTTTGGTTTGCTGACAAATTTATTTTGTTTTTGACTTTTCATGTTTAGTGATGATGACTTTTTAGTTGTTGCTTTGACAAATAATACTTTATTACATTCAGTTTTGCCTTCCAATGATCTCTCGAAGCTACACAGTTGATCTGTGAGTGTTTCGACTGTTCTTTCAGTCTTGTTCAACAATCTCCAACTTGCAGCAAATGAAAAATATTTTTCTGGCAGAGTTTCAATTATCTGACACATCAGCAACAAGTCACTGTTTTTATCTTTTTTTAACTCAACCTTCAAATCTTTCTAAAGATTCTTGAGTTTTGTAACATGAGTGACAACATCATCATTTTCATCCACTTTATAACTAAAAAACTTCATGCATAAGTTGTATGCTTTATCTTCATTAACTTCATCATATAATCTGTGAAGTTCTAACCAAACATCTCTGGCATTACTGAATGAACGAACTTTTTCATACGATTCATCGGTCACGTTGGTTGACAGAATAATCATAGCACTACAATCTGCTCTATTGAATCTGTTCAAAGCAGTTTGATATTTTGCTATCTCATCTTTATTTGAGTCACCGTTTGATTCATCTGGAACTTTTAATTTACCATTTACTACATCCATTGCATCAGGAATGCCGCGTAGTATTATACAAACTCTCGATTTCCAGTTCAACCAATTACTTTTGCCTTCTAGGTGTTTGATTTGCACTTTTGTTAGATCCATTTCTTCCTTGTCTTTCAATTTGACCTTTAAATTAGAAGCAAAATATCGACTTTCAGAGAATGAAAAAGCACGTGTTTTTTCTTCACTTCAGTCTTCACAAAGGAATCTTCCGATATTTCTTTATTCTAAATTTTCTTCATCAAATCAATTAAGAAAAACGTTATCTGGGCCCATAACCTGTTAAATTTCTTGTCACGTAGATCGTTTAATTAATTGATATAATATTGAAAGACATTAAAAGAAGAGAAATAAACTAAGCAACGTTCTTGACTTGTTTATTATCAACCGGATCAACCGAAAAAAAAAGTGAAGTTACATACAAAGCAAAGAACATTTGGTCCAAAGAAAATAAATGTATATCATAAATCATAATGTTTTAATATAAAACTTAACAGAGAGGAGGTTGAGAAATATGGTGAAAGTTAATGAAATGCAGTGTGGGTTTATGCCTGGTAGAGGAACGGTGGATGCGTTGTTCATAGTGAGAATGTTGCAGGAGAATTATAGAAAGAAGAAACAAAAATTGTACATGTGTTTTGTGGATCTAGAAAAGACTTTTGATCGAGTACCGAGGAAGGTCATTGAATGGGCGTTGAGGAAGAAAGGAGTGAATGAGAGACTTGTTAAAGCTGTGATGCAGCTGTATAAAGGAGCGAAGACAAAGGTGAGGGTCGGAAGGGGGATGTCGGACGCTTTCAGTGATAAGGTAGGAGTGCATCAATGATCAGTGTTATCACCGTTTTTGTTTGCAATTGTTATTGATGTTGTGTGTGGAAACATAATGGAGAGGTTGTTATTTGAGATTTTGTATGCAGATGATTTAGTCTTGATAGCTGATAACATGGAAGAATTGCAGTTAAAATTTGACAGATGGAAAAGTGTTATCGAAAGGAAAGGGTAAAAAGTTAATATTGGTAAGACGAAGGTAATGGTGAGTGGGGAAGGTGGGGAGCGAGAAATAAGTAAAATAGACCTCTGTGGGGTATGTGACAGGAGAGTGAAGGCTAACTCGGTATTGTGTATAGGATGTCAGAAGTGGATGCATAAGAGATGTAGTGGTGTGAGGGGGGCACTGAAAAAGGTGGAAGGCACGTTCAAATGTAAGAAATGTGTTCATGGTGTGATTAATAGGACGGACGCAAGGACGGGGTTGAGTGGTGGTATTGAAAGAGTGAAAACCTTTGTTTATTCAGAGGTTAAACTGAACGCGGATGGAGGATGTTTGAGCGCTGTTACGGCTAGAGTTTGTGTTGGATGGATGAAATTTAGGGAACTGGGTGGGGTATTGTGTGGAAAGAAATGGTCAGTGAAGATGAAAGGAAGGGTATATAAAACATGTGTGAGAGCAGCGATGGTATATGGTGGTGAAACTTGGGTGTTGAAGAGAGAGGAGGAAAGTGTACTGCAGAGGGCTGAAAGAGCTATGATGAGGATGATGTGTGGGGTTAAAGTGAAGGATAGGAGTAGTACAGAGCTGATGTCGATGATGGGACTAAATGAGGACTTTGTGACATTGATAAGGAGATCGAGATTGCGGTGGTATGGACATGTGTTGAGAAGGGATGAAAGGGTCGGGATTAGGCGAGCGTTGGAGTTCGAGGTTGAAGGAGTGATAGGATGGGGTCGTCCGCGATTGGGATGGAGAGAGCAGGTGGAGAAGGACAGAGTGAAAGCGGGGTTGCGTGATACTGAGGCGAGTGACAGATGTGAATGGCGTCGAGGGGTATTTCGGTTTCATAATAGGTAGCCAAACGGCAACCCCAGATCTCGAAGAAAATGTCGTCTAAACGTGTGCAGTTTGTTGTTGTTATCAAATGTATGGCATGCGTATATGTATAATTTAACTAAATATTAGGATATATTTAATGTGCGATGTGTGCCATATAACAATACAATTATTTTGAACATTTTTAAAAATAGGTTTTAAAAATATCAATTAAGATATTTATATATTTTATATAACTATTTTTTAATATTGATGCTATTTTAAGTACCATAAACAAACTCAACTAGTTCTATATTATATAAAGTAGTTCTTACGCAATTAAAAACTTATTATTATCATAATTGTTTCAACAGTGATTAATTTTTTTCAAAAATATCTACAAAACCTACATGAAGCCACCGATTGTAACAATACCTAGCAAGACATATCCAGCAATAACTAGTATTCTTAACGTTAAATTTTTTGGCGTAGATTGCAATTTACCTTTGGTGTATTTAAAAAAAAATTAATAAACATACGTAATAAAAAGTTTTGAATATTTGTATTGTATACTTTTGCAGTCTGAAGAATGGGTAGATCCTTCGTTCTCCGCTAAAGAAAAACGCGGACACGAGTTGCATGATGATGACGCATATAAACTTTGATAACTGTTAATCGGACATATTTGACACTGGTTTATGTGTTGAACTTTGTGAGTAGTGTCTTTACTAACTACACCATTAGCGTAATATCCTGGTTTACAAGGTACTGAAAATATATAAAAAAAAGCTATTTTTTAATCAAATTATATAAATATTATTTTTTATTAAATTAAAGCTTCTGTACCGTGAAGACTGTACATGCACATTTATGCACGCACTTTATAAAAGTATTTACAAAATTTTAGATGAATGTTTTTGGCGCCAGGTTAAGACAAGTCAAAAAGTTTAATTAAATTCTAAAAAATATATTATTTTGCTTATGTTCAGTCTGAAGTAAATAATTAAAATTTTGGTAAAATTTTTGTATTAACTTTTTTATTAAGAATTCATAAGCTTTCAATTAATTAAATAAACGAATGTGTGATTTTATGAAAAATAACTTGAAAGTTACTGCTAATAACCAATTACTTAAAATAATTTTTTATCCTGCACCCTCTATGAAAAAATTTTCATCCGTGGAATAACAAATGACAAAGTAGATCAAAAAAAGCTGATAAAAATATTTTTATTTATTATATATATTGTTCTGCAAAAATGATCTTACATTAAATCATGGTAATATTATTTATACTTTGTTTTATTTTTTATGATTGTAAATCTTTGTGTCCACCATTATTTACGGCTACTGAGGGATAGGATATAAGAAATGGAGGATTACATAGGGTTACATGAAAAGAGTGAATCATCGGCGATCGTGCGACAACAAGCGTATTTTGGTAATTGGCGTATAATTCAGTGTTTATAATTTCTATTACTGTTGGCATTCAAATAAATGTTTAAAGAAGTTAATCTACGGTAAATTTAATAACTTGACGAGAGTGCACGTTACAACAATATGTACACATATGTATGTGCATATATATTTCACTTATCAATTTAAGTGTTTTGACTCTTAATATTTTTATTTTCAGTCTTTGAAATTGATTTTTACACAAACAGTGCTGTCAGCCTCATTATGCTTCAAGTTTTAAATAAACATCAGTTCAGTCAATTTAAACGTGTTGAAGTTTTAATTAAAAAACCATAAACGCAAAATGGGCAACTATTTGTAACAATATATGCATAAAAAAATCACGTTATGCATAAAAAATCACGTTCCTAAACAACATAACATATTGCCTACCAAACTGATGACATAAATATTGATGACATGATGACATATGGAGCAGTAATGATACATACACTAACCTGGCTGTTCAAAAACTTTTAACGATTATTGCAATGATCGTTAAAAGATCATCTATCTGGCCGTTCATAAATCATTCACAGCAAGCAGTGCAGCAGACTGATGCCGTATTGGGCATATACTTAGCCTCCAGTTTGAAATAAGATTCTTGGGAGTTACGAGGATCCAGTCAGCGTATTATGATACGTAATTTTGAGAATATTTACAAAACAGTGCGGCAAGTTTTTTTCGATTGACGGGCAACAATTGTTCAATATCATTTCGGAATTCCTTTTGACAAAACCAAGGGGAAACAAAGTAATGGTTTGTACACGTGAAGACGTGGCACTTGCTAATTGTACAGAGTTTGTTGTTTTTTTAATGTCGAAGACGATGGAGGTCTGTTGCTACATGCAACCATGCAAATCAATATCGGACACAGAATTGTCGTAATACGTACTGTCGACTTTGACGTTGTGGTTATTGCTATTTGCCATTAATGTATATAATAAAATATCTGCAATTATTGAATTATGTATTGATTTTAAAACAAGCAGAAATAAAAAAGTTATTTCAGCGCACGCAATAGTTGAAAATATTCCAGAATGCATAGCTCAGAATTTGGCATTTATTTTACCACGCGTCCACTGGATGTAATACATGAACGATTGGCATAGAGAACATAGTTGAACTTTTGACAAGCGGACTCTGGATTCACAAATTTTGCAACAAGTTCAGATCAATCAGAAATTCCCATGAAGATCATTAAATGCTATGTGTTTATGGTTTAGATGTATGATTCAACTTTAACATGTGATGAAGTTAATGAATGTAGACGTATATCATACACTCGAAAGAACAGAGTCATAGAAAATATTTATCCAACTGCTGACGCTCTATATCATCACACCAAAGTAGCCACACTTCATGTTCAGGTAAGAAAATACTGCTTGTTAGCTATAGCACATGTGTATAATTCAGGAAATTTGGACTGGAAGCTTCTGTATGATGAAAGATGGAATTTATGCATTGTTGTGGACTACACTTCTTGATGTATCTTCACATTGTTCCGAGCTTGTGAGATCTTCATGCGGAAAAGTTTGACAAAATTTTAAGTGTAGACGTGTAGACGCAACAATTTACGGTGCATTAAACTTTGTGCATGTAATGGAGATTGTGGCGGTCAGCTCTTTAAATTTTAACAAACGTACTAAATCGATTGACTAAAATACATTTTTTGGATTATGATTATGATATAGAAGTTGACACTGATTTTTTCCTTTGGGAAGATCGAATGATGGTTAAGGACCATCTTCTTTATATTGATTTTTAATTTATATTGTTTTACAGTATTTTTCTAACGTTTAAAACTGGTTAATTGTTCATAAAAAAGTTTCATTACATTTTTTAATATTGGATATATTTTTCCACGAAAAAAAATAGTTTTTTAGAACAAAATGTTTGTGTCCAGTTATTTTTTAGTAGCTTATGATGATCAATATCCAAAATGGCTTGCTGGGGTCCGTAATTGAAATAATTTTAGATAAACCGACCTCACTATAAGCTTTTGAAATTTTTTTTATGTTTGCCTATTGGTTGGATTCGTCAAAGATACTTCATTTTTAGCATTTCATGTATCACATTTAGCATAGACTGTTTGACTTTTTCTTTTTTCAGTAAATATCTGATGAGTAATTTTTATATTTGTTGCTTTTTTATCGTTTCTTTCTCAATCCCACAAATCTACACTGCTTCTAACAATTTATTAATCTACTGTATATACATTCACCAAAATAATTTTTTCTAGTTTGCATTGGTATCTCATATATATTTGCTCTAGTTTTTAAATAATCAACAAAACATTAATTAAAGTATTTGCACAATTTTTCATGAATGGAAACCTGACATAAAACAGAGGAAAATGTAAACATTAATGGTAGAGCTTTCAAAAATAATTGAAATAAAATGTGTGTTTGTTATAAAAATTGTTCTGTTACTTGACTAAATGGCAAACGCGAAATCGCGATATATGCTTGCTATTTTGTTGTTTCGGCTATTTGATACTTTGTCGGATCCCATGAATGTTAATAACGAGAAAATATTTTTTAATAACTCGCTCAATAAATCGCATTTAAATTTATTGCTTTCTGACTCAGCAAACATTTCTGACTCAATTTTATTGCCACTCCTAATTTTCCAATTATGATTTATTAAAAAACTTTCTATTACGATCAATTGACGCAACCAGTTTTTGAAAATTACCAATAAATGTGTGTACCTTTAAATTTTTAAACTTAAATTTTGATAAATCAATAATATTTTTATAAATATTTTTTTTTTGGTAATAACAATTTTAGTAATTTGTGATTTGAAAACGTTTTAAATTATTGTTATAATACTCGCCGTCGTAACCGATTTACGATGCGACGGGTTCAAATCTTCGATTGAATAAAATACTCCAAACAGTTATTAGTTATTAAACTTTATTTACAGAAGAAATCAACTAATCGTTTATTTCCAGCAAATTCAAACTAACGCAACAATTAACTTTTAAATTGTTCAAAATCTATCGCTATGACAACGTCAACAAACAAATCAAATATCGCTTTAAATAATTCACCGAATCGCTATTCACAAAATCACGAATTTCACTAATTACGGATTTCACTAATCGCTAATCTTCTTGCGACGTGCGCTTATATACTCTTCGCAAGCGTCGTTTCTAGATTCTTCTAGATGGTCCGATTTTAGCATACTCTAGAATGCTCCAGTCACTAGAACATTCTAGAATACGCTAGAATCTAATGCGTTCGGTAGCACGGTTATAACATTACCCACTTCTTAGTTCTGTTCGTCCCGAACAGCTTTCGTTCCGGTGTCCGCATGGTACGGAGCCAGTCTATCCAAATGAACGATCTTCATTCTTGCTCTCGGCTTCTGATATTCCTGAATAAGGTAGACGACGTCATTCAAGCGGGTGATGACTTGATAAGGTCCTTCCCACCCTCGCTGGAGCTTTGGAGAACGTCCTTTCTTTCGCTGTGGGTTGTACAGCCAAACTAACTCGTCGACAGCAAAACCTCCACTGCTTCCTTTCAAGTCGTATCTGGTGTTGGCCGCCTCCGTGTTTTTCATAATTTTAAGGCGTACGTAACGGTGGATATGATTTAATCGCTGTCGAAGATTATCCACGTATTCTGTTAATGGTTGGTGTGGTTCAGGTGGTACGCCATATTTCACATCAGCTGGAGTTCTTAAGGTAGTCCCAAACAGAACTTTTGATGGCGTTTCTTCAGTAGTTGTGTGGATAGCACTCCGGTATGCCATAAGAAACAATGGTATATGACGATCCCAATCCCGTTGATTTTCGTCGACTACTTTAGCCAGATGTTCAATCAGGGTTTGGTTAAATCGTTCCACCAAACCGTCAGACTGTGGGTGAAGAGGTGTCGTTCGAGTTTTGTTTATACCCATCAGCTTGCACATTTCAACAAACAGTTGTGACTCAAAATTTCGACCTTGATCTGAGTGGAGTTCCAATGGGACACCATATCGACTAATCCAATTGAGTACAATTTCCTCAGCGACGGTACATGCTTCTTGGTTGGGTATTGGAAACACCTCAGGCCATTTGCTGAAATAGTCCGCTACAACCAGAATGTAACGGTTTCCATAATCTGATACCGGAAAGAGTCCAGCAATATCTATAGCAATACGTTCAAAGGGGACACCAACATTGTAGATTTGCATTGCTCCTTTTAGCCTTCTTTTGGGTCCTCTGAAGCGCATGTGTTACATTTTCGACACCAGCTCTCCACATCTTCTCTAACGTGAAGCCAGTAGAATCCTTCTCGTATTTTGTCAAGGATCTTGTTCACTCCTAAATGTCCCCCAGAAGGGCCGCTATGCATTTCATCAAGGATTTCGGTCGTTCTACTTCTTGGTATTACAACTTCCATGCGGTGTTTTGATCCATCAGCTGATTCCCATTTTCGTTTCTGCAAATCCCCTTCCAAATACAATGAGTCCCACTGAGCCAATAACCCTTTAACACGGCACTATATTCTGAGATGCTTTGCCAGTCCGGTCGCTTGCCCTCCTTCTTCCATGTGATCAGATGTTGTAGGTCCTCATCCGCAAACTGTGCATCAGCAAGATCCGTCGTTGTCCAACCGTCATCCGCTGATATTGTTGTTGCTCTTATGTCTTCCGATTGTATCTTCTCCTCGTGACGACAGCAATATTTGCATTCTGGTAAACATGGTCGACGGGAGAGAGCATCAGCATTACTATGAGTTGTTCCTTTGCGGTGCACGATCTCGAAGTCGTACATTTGTAAACGCTCCAACCATCGGGCCATCTGTCCTTCAAGATCCTTGAAGTTGAGGAGCCATCTTGACGCTGCATGATCAGTTCGGAGAAGAAATTTCTGTCCATAAAGGTACTTGTGGAAGTGTTTTGTTGCATTGACTATTGCTAGTAACTCCTTCCTGGTCACACAATAGTTTTGTTCGGGCTTTGTGAATCCTCCGCTATAATACGCTAGCACCTTTTCTTCTCCGTCTATATGCTGTGACAAAACGGCTCCGATTCCGTTGTTACTTGCATCAGTATCTAACACAAACGTCTTGCCACGAACTGGATATGCTAGCAAAGGAGCATCACATAGTTCAACTTTTAACTTTTCAAATGCTGAGTCGCATAGGGTATTCCAGTTGAAAACTCGGTCCTTCTCGGTAAGTTGGTGGAGAGGTCTGGCAACTTTTGCAAAATCCTTTACAAAACGTCGATAGTACGTTGCCAATCCCAGAAAACTGCGCAATTCATTTTTATCCTTTGGAGTTGGCCAGTCTTTCACAATTTCTATCTTGCTGGAATCGGTTCGAACTCCATCTGAAGATACCACATGTCCCAAATAGTTAACTTCTTTAGAAAATAACCTGCATTTTTTAACGTTCAGCTTTAAATTTGCCACCCGAAGTCTTGTGAAGATTTCCCGTAAGTTTTCGACGTGTTGATCAAATGTTCTTCCTAGAACAATTATGTCGTCTAAATAGACAAGACAGGTTTTCCAGTTAAGACCTTGCAATACACATTCCATCAGTCGCTCGAATGTAGCTGGAGCATTGCACAATCCAAATGGCATGACGGTGAATTGCTACAACCCCGATCCAATAGAAAACGCTGTCTTTTCGCGATCGTTCTTGTCGATTTCTACTTGCCAGTATCCGCTTTTCAAATCAAGCGTAGAGAACCAACTTGAGCCAGATAGGGTGTCCATGATGTCATCAATCCTCGGTAACGGATAGCTGCCCTTTTTAGTCACATCATTTAACTTCCTATAATCAACGCAAAAACGGGTAGTGCCGTCCTTCTTCTTTACCAAAACAACTGGCGAAATCCAGGGACTTGATGACGGTTCGATGACGCCTTGATTCTGCATTGTCGTTATCATTTCCTTTACTTCTTTTTGTTTTGCTAGAGGAAGACGTCGTGGTACTTGTCGGATCGGTTTCGAATCCTGAGTATCAATTCGGTGAGTTACCAGAGCTGTT
>NW_008704902.1:8287727-8293111 GCF_000326865.2 Helobdella robusta | reverse complement strand
ATCAGCAATCAAGCCTCGGCTTTAGACGGTCTTCTTGATACAAATTAAGTTCATCCAGTAGATTTTTGGTAAGTTCTTTGAGTCTACCTTTGTCAGTTGGTAGAACCTTTTCCTGTTGCTCCATATCTAATGATTTCACCAAATTTATTGATTGGCAATTACCTATTTCCTCGCCTTTTTTAATTTTAATAGTGTGTTTAGCGGTATTCATTATTCTGACAGGAATAAGACCATTTTTGTTCGCTTCTACCAGGCATTTTCCAATGACCGCGTTCTGTACATTTGTCGTTGAGGTTGGCTCCATCAAATAGAACTGGTGGCCCCTTGGATCGAGATTCAACTTACCCCATACGATGTTTTCAGATGATTGAGGTAGTCACAATCGACTGTCACTCGAATGCATTTTTCGTCGATATCCCCCATTATCACTTCTGTATTTCTCCATCTAAAAATGCGTTTTTCTAAGTCAATTTTGAACCCATATTTTGTCAGAAAGTCGACACCTATTATGCATTCGTCGATGATATCCGCGACTAAGAATGAACCTTCGAATAACAAGTCGCCTAGCTGAACAGTACGGAGAATCTTTCCATAGACTGGTGCTGTTCCTCCGGTAGCTGTTCGAAGGATGTATTTGTTAGAAGTCTCTTTCTTCAGATTGGGTACCAAATCAGATCTTAAAATCGATTTTGTTGCTCCGGTGTCGACTGTAATTACACATTCTCGTTGATCAACTTTTCCGTTCAGCCATAGGTCGTTTCGATTTCGATGTAGTCTGGAAACGTTAATTACGGTACTGGGGGCGTCAATTCTACTAGCCAACCTCAGCCCGAAAAGTTGGCTTTTATTAGTTTTCCCGCCCCTTCGTTAGAAGGGGCCGATCGTGATACAGGATCATCTTCTCTTCTTTTGCGCCATCTTGTCGCGCAATTTCGGCAGTAGTTATCTTTTAGGCGGTGTTTACAATCACGACGTAGATGGCCTTTTTCACTACAAATCCAGCATTGAGGTACACCATGCTGTTGAGGTTCGCGTTTCACAACCACCTTCTGGCAAGGGCATTCTTCATGTACGTCACTTTTTGATGCTTGCTTTGCCGATTCAAAAGTGAGACTGTGCGCAACGGCATCCTTGAGTTTTCGTTTATCTGACAAGAGAAGGGATTGCTTGAGTTCCGAATCACGAAAGGCTTTGATAAACGTATCCAGGGCAGTTTCGTCTCTATGCTCGGGGTCTGATGTCGGATACGACAGCAATGTCAACCGTTCGATATCTTGTGCCAGCTGCTGAATGGATTCACCAGATCATTGCGTTCTGTTTCTAAGCTGAGACCGATAAATCTGTTTCATGTGTTCTTCACCATAACGTAAATCCAACACGCTAACCAGAACTTCATAGTCGAAGTGGTTCTCCGGCGGAATCGTCTGAAGAACCTCTGCTGCTGAACCTCGCAGAGCCAGTATCAGTGCTGTTGCTCGTTCTTTTCCGTTCCAACAGTTACTAGTTGCCGCTGCTTCGAACTGGGTTTTATAAATGTTCCAGGACATCTCTCCGTCAAATGCTGGTACCTTCAAAGTTCTTCCGGATGCGTGATCTAACGGCATGGCCATTTTTTTGGATTGCTCCAATTCTCGCTTCAATTTGTCTATCTTGTGATCTACCTCAACGGTCTGACGATCAAGTTTCTGCTCGATCATTTCTATTCTTGTTGACTGTTCTTCAATCTGTTCTGCCACTTCCAATTTTACGTGTTTTAGCTGGTCCTTGATCTGTTTTAACTCCTCTGTCTGTCGTTCGAACTGTTCCTTGATCTGTTGTTTTAACTCTTCTGCCTGTCGTTCGGACTGTTGTTCGGACTGTTCTTTGATCTGTTGTTTTATTTCAGTTGACATACTAAGCAGAAGTTCCATCATTTTAGCGGTTGTAAACGTGCCTGTGCTAATTTCATTGTCTTCGTCAGCACCATCAAACTTGAATTCGTCTGGGTTCTTACCTTCGTCAATGAGAGCTTCTCTCAGACGTGCTACTAGTACTTCTTTGTTGCCACTTGTGACAAGGCTTCGTTTCTGTAGTTCTTCTCGTAGCTGAACTACGTTCAAACCACACATCGTGTTCTTTTTCTATGAGTAGTAATTCGCTGGTCGAAGATCCCACTTCTGACACCAATGTTATAATACTCGCTGTCGTAACCGATTTACGATGCGACGGGTTCAAATCTTAGATTGAATAAAATACTCCAAACAGTTATTAGTTATTAAACTTTATTTACAGAAGAAATCAACTAATCGTTTATTTCCAGCAAATTCAAACTAACGCAACAATTAACTTTTAAATTGTTCAAAATCTATCGCTATGACAACGTCAACAAACAAATCAAATATCGCTTTAAATAATTCACCGAATCGCTATTCACAAAATCACGAATTTCACTAATCACGGATTTCACTAATCGCTAATTTTCTTGCGACGTGCGCTTATATACTCTTCGCAAGCGTCGTTTCTAGATTCTTCTAGATGGTCCGATTCTAGCATACTCTAGAATGCTCCAGTCACTAGAACATTCTAGAATACGCTAGAATCTAATGCGTTCGGTAGCACGGTTATAACATTATTCATATGGCGCAAACTTCTGCTTATTATCGAGTTAAAGTGTTTAAATAGAATTAACATTTAATTGTAAATCAACTTTTGAATAAAAATTAATACCACAAATAATGTTATTTTGAAGTTCATAACCCTTGCTGCATTGTGCTACCATCCTGGTCCTCCTCGATGTTGCCTCTTTGTTGTAAGTCATAGAATTATAAAGATCGTTCTTGTTTGTTATTTCGTTTTGGATTATTTGTGGAACAAGTTTTTGGCCCTGCGATTTAATTAAACATACAAGTTAAGATGAAAAAATAATATGCCATGCAAATATTTTTGTGTGTGATTCAAAAATTTATAATATATGCGTTAATATTTTATTAAATGTTAAACTTTTACTTTACGTATAGAGTGAGGAAGTATGTATATGTGCTTATGAAGTAGATTCAATAAATCAAATATCAATCATATATCTTTTAACCAAAATTAACGCAAAAGAAATATTTTGAATAACAGTCTGGCTTGGAGACAAACAACAACAAACACTGCGAACATTTTTTACTTTACGTTTAGAGTGAGGAAGTTTGTTATGTGTATATGAAGTAGAATCAATCAATCAAATGTCAATCAAATATCTTTTATTAACCAGAATTAACATACAAAAAATTTTGAAAAACGTTTTGGCTTTGAGACCAAGCCAGTTCACTTAAATGAACTTTACAGGCCACCAAATGAAAATTAATACACATTTATATACATACATGAATAACAAGAAAATAGATCAAGGATATATATATATATAGCTCACTAACATATTTCAATACATATAAACATAAAACTTTAATAATATATGATCAATAGAATGGTAACAAATGAGTCCTAATTATATTACCATATAAGGTGACCTGAAAGATTATAATAGATACCGACCAATAAAACTAAATCATGATATAAGTTATATATTTTTTGACCGTTTGAGTGAAGAGCAGAACAAATTTAGGAAATGACAAAAAAAATCAAAATAACTCTCATTTAAAAATAATAATGGAAGATGGATAAATTAGTTGGCAAACAAAGGTTAAAAAAAGTCAATTACACTCTTTCAAAGTTCGGATGATTCAACAAAGCCCACAAACATCGTAAATGAATAAGTGCTAAACGACGCATCACACACGAAGCATGTGATAGGCGGGGATCTTTTTGTCCCATTCGAACCCGGTTACTGCGAAACAGTACCAGGCGACCTTAACCATTAGACCATCACGCCGCCTTTTGTTTTATTGGTTTTTTAAAAACGTTATTATTATTATTATTACGAATCTCTCTTCAACAATTCTTAGAGACATCAACAACAAAAACACAGTGCATGTAAAATAAATGCACGTGAAACAACGCATCACACACATTACATGTGATAAACGGGGCTCTTTTTGCTGTACCATCGCGCCGCCCAACTCGATCTGGCAAAAAAAGTTGTGGTGACACTAGAAAATATGGAAATAATAAAAACTTGTTAATGCATTAAAGACTCTTTATAAAGATTTTGAAAGAGCATTCAAAAACTTATGCTGACAAATTGATCCATTTTTATTAATACCATTCAGGTCCATGGCATCATGAGAAAAAGTAAAAAAAATTATTGAAGCTTTTTGGCATTTTATTCCTTGAATACATTAGCTAAATCAAAATGAAATTAACAAGTTTAGTTTGTTGATTTTTTGTTGTTTATAACGACAATAATAATCATTACATCATTTTCATTTTTAGAATACATGAAATTGAACAATTGCATAATTAAATTATTAAAAAAATATATATATATCATAAATTATCAATAATTTTTAATTAAGTACTTACTATGCTATCAAAATGCTTCATGTATTGTAATTTGATGCAATTTAAATTACAAGTAACAGCTCTGAACCCATCCAGCGTATTTAGAAACAAATATATGATTAATTCTTTCCGTTTTGCTTTTTTCCAAAGTTTGTGCTTCTCCATTTTTTGTTTAATTTCATCGTTGTTCTGCAAATTTGAATTTATCTTAAAAAATTATAGAACAAACTTTTAAATTATCCATCATTGTTGTAATTGTTTACCATAAAATGAAAAGCATCTCTGCATTTTGCTTCAGCGGTAAAAGGGCAAAAACTTTGAAAATCTTCACAAGCTATTTCCAAAATGTCCATTTTTTTTAATTTGTTCAAATGATTGTTGCAATGACTAACATAGTATATGAATGGATATTCCATGTAACAATTAGCAACTTTATACACTTAAAAAACATAATTAATTTTTATTGTTTTGTCTTGTTTTGATTCAAAAAATTACCAATTATATTGTGCAAAAATTTTTGCTCAATTTTTCCAAATATTTTAACAGTGCAGTAGTATGCGCTAGAGTCAATTGCCTGAGCACTAGTTATTTTCATAGATCCGTTACCGAATAGAACCATATCGTTCTTTAGAGCACTTCGTCCTAGATGGTCAATCCAATGAAATTTAGCGTTCATGTATTTGATACTCCAAGATTTCCAACAAGGAACTATAACACTTTCTGTTTCACGAACCATGATTTCTGTTTAAAAAAAAACATTTTTAAACTAACTAAATACAATTATTGAAAAAATATATAAAATATAACCATTTTCCATTTTTTCTTTTTTTGTAAGCAAAGCCAATTTTAAAATCAATGTGAAAAAATAAGCTGAATTAATAAATTTGAACATTGTATAACAAAAACAATTTCATCACACTTTCTGCGTCATTATGATGTGTTCATTATATTAACTATTCTTT
>NW_008704902.1:8260245-8287677 GCF_000326865.2 Helobdella robusta | reverse complement strand
CATGTTAAAACTTTTATAAAATTTCTATATTTTAATTATTTTACTAAACATTTTATTTAAATTACATTATTTTATTTATATAATCTACATAAACTTTAGTTATTATGATATTTACAACAAGGTTAATTTATTTCACAATTTAATACATATTTTATTTTCTATATTTTCACATTTTACATTAGGCATTTACTTTAATTAAATTATATGTTTAAACAATATTTAGGCTCTGAAGATGGCATTACGCCGAAACAGCGCTGTTAGCTTTATTCCAGTTTTAGATAAATATGAACTCAAACAATACCGCCTCGTTGAATGTCTTATAAAGAAGTTAATTAATGCAAAATGGGCAAACAATTTCAATGAAATTTGCATATATATATATATATATATATATATCAAACCAAATCAAACTTTATTCAATCAATCCAAATTAATAATAATTAGGTAATGATTAGGAGACCAAAGCTACAAAGCTGTAAAAGAAAACAAAATTCTTGTGTCGCAGGCCACCGTTCACAAATTGTTCATTCTAACACAATTTTTTAAGTAAATTTATAACTCATGAAAAAATTAACATAATTCACAATTTACATGATTCTAATTAAATAAAAATTGTACTTTTTTCAATAAATATTTCTTTATTTTGTTTTTAAACAAATGCAAGGAATTTGTAGTCTTTATATCAACAGGAAGTTTCTCCCAGATTCCGGGACCGGTATGTTTTAAACTTTCCCCAAGCAGTGTTATTCTTGCAGGTGGTGTATAGAGCAGAGGAGAATGTCGAGTGAACTTTGACTGCACAGCATTTCTAAATTCGAAGAAGTCATTAAAAGATGTTGGTAATTGATAATGTAGGAACTTGAACACAAAGATAGAAACATGATAATTATACAAATTTTTTATGTTTAGAATTTTCAGTTCAGGATAATAACATCTGACATGACTATATGGATGTAGATTTAATAGAATTCTGATGAAACGATTTTGACATCTGTTAATTTGATTCAAGTGAACTTCAGGGCTGTTTCCCCAGATGATGTTGCAGTATATTAGATGTGGATAGATTAATGAATAATACAAATCTATAATTGTTGGTTTATTCAATCTTACTTTAATTTTATTAATTGCACCTATGGTTTTATTAATTTTTTTCGATAACGAGTCTATATGCATATCCCACGAGAGGTTGTCTTTGATCACTCCGAGAAATTTTTTGCTGGATGTGCGTGGGATGCTATGGTTATTTATTTTTATATCTAAATCAGGTATTGTGTTAGTCAATATTTTTGGACAGATTAGAATGTAGTTGCATATAAAAAAATTTACAATTAGTTTATTATTGATGAACCAATTTGAAACATCATCTAAACTTTTATTAATTATCTCTAACATTGTTTGATAGATTGCTAGTTGGGAAGAAAATGTTAGTATCACCTACATACAGAAGATGATGAGCGTCAGTAGCCAGATGAAAATCATTCATAAAAATTATAAATAGAAGTGGGCCTAAAATTGATCCTTGCGGGACCTCTAAAGTTATATTTAATTTATTTAAAGATTTATTTTTTATCGACACATACTGATTTCTGTTTTGCAGATAGCTTATGAACCATGTATGTGCTATTCCTCTTATTCCAATCAATTAATCAATCTTCGTTTTGCGTCCAGAGACCCGGTTTCCCGAGGTAGGACGTTGTTTTCTTTACCATCAACTTTTTTCGCCAAATTAGACGATAGGTTGTATCCATTTCATTTAAATTTAGAGCTTTCATGTCTTGCTCGATTGTTTGCGACCAGGACTTCTTTGGACGGCCTTTGGGACGTGTGCCAGGTACTTCAACATCTGCAAGAGAAATTATGGCACTGTTTCCACTTCGTTTGACATGACCAAACCACCGCAGACGGTGTTGCCGGCATTCGTCCTTTATATCATCTAAACCAGCACGACGCAGGATTTCGGTAGATTTGATGTAGTTCTTCAGACTAATTCGTTGCATCCATCGGAGCATTTTCATGTCGGTTCGTTGAAGTTGTTGTTCCAGTTTGGTTGTCATTGGCCATGTTTCTGCACCATATAAAAAGACCGGACGTATCACAGATTTATAAAGTCTTGATCGTAGTGGTAGTGGGACGTCACGCCGCATCAATATAGAGGCAAGGAGATGCCATTTATTCCAGGCTGCACGTATGCGTGCTCGAACGGCAGCTTCAGCTGTTCCAGTACAATCCAGAACATCCCCTAGATATTGAAACGATGTGACTTTCTCTATTTTAATGGCTTCAAAAACAGTGCTATTTCGAATTTGTTGTTGTGGATTGATGCAAGCAGGACAAGCAAAATTGGACACTTTAGATAAAGTACCAATTATTTTTGAACAACATTTGTGACACTACTGGTTACACTGCTGACACTTGATTGAATTGTTACCTACACCAGCTTTACAAACTGAACAGGGCCTTCGTCCAGTAGCTGTGGATTGGATGGGTTCACCAGTGTTCATTGCTTTGGTTTTGCTGATGTTGACTTTGAATCCATGATCGGCAAGTCTAGTGTTCCAATCTTCAAACATCTGTGCTGCACTCTGTTCAGAAGTGGCTGTTAAAACAATATCATCAGCATATACTAGATTCCAAATGTCACCAGTGCGTATCGGTTTTGTGATTTCTTCCATCACAGTTATAAATAACAGTGGACTGAGAATCGAGCCTTGGTGAACTCCAACGACGATGTCAAATGCATCTGTGTTTCCAACCGTTGTGCTAACAAGAGTCTTAGTATTCGTATACATTTCCATCACAAGTCGAACAAGATATTCTGGAATGAGTTGTCGACGTAGACTCCACCTGATTGCTTCACGGGGAACTCGATCAAATGCTTTTTCAAGGTCTACAAAAATGTGTGATAGTTGTTGATGCTTTGCGAGGTACTTCTCTTGCAGTTGCCGAAGGATGTGAATTGCATCAATTTTCAGGGAGTGTTCTAACAGACGTATACCCCGATATGATGGACAGTTCAATGGATCATCTTTGCCTTTGTATAGAGGAACTGTCATGCTATAGTTCCATTCAGTCGGCATTGAGCAATTTCTCCAGATTTCACGGCATAGTTGTAATAACGTTTGGATACCTGCAGTACCAGATGCTTTGATAATGTCATTTGTGAGTCCAGAGGGCCCTGCTGCCTTTCCATTACTCTTATTCCATAAGAGTATAATTTCTTTATTAATATCTCATGATTAATAACATCAAATGCCTTGGACAAGTCTATGAAAACACCTATGGTTAGGATTTTTTTATTCAGATTATTTAATATGTTTTGTACTAAATGCAGTACTGCTAGTTGTGTTGAATATTGTACTCTATATCCTTATTAATTTTTATTTAATAAATTATTAATGTTCAAGATTGAAGGTATTCTAATAAATATAATTTTTTCCAGTACTTTAAAAATAGGTGAAAGAAGGGATATTGGTCTGTAATTGTTCATTTCCATCTTGGATCCTTTTTTATGAATAGGTATTATCTTTGATGTTTTGAAGCATTTTGGGAATATTCCTTGATTGTTGGACAAATTGAATATATGTGTTATTAGATGTACAATTTCTGAGATGATTTGTTTTAAGAGATAATTACTTAATGAGTCATCAGAGGTGCTTTTTTTATAGCTAAGATTCTTGACGACTGTTAACACCTCAAGTTCATCAGTGGAGTTAATGTATATGGATTTACAAATGTAGTTGTTTATTTTTGAAGATTCATTAACTGTTTGATTTTCAAGCAAATTTTCCTTAATTTTAATAAAATATTCATTGAAACAGTTACACCTTTCTTCTGCATTATCGATTATGTTATTATTGTTGACTTTTATTTTATTGATATCATTCAATTGTTGATTTTTATTCATTATACTATTTATTATCTCCCATTTTTTCTTTGAACAGCTTTTTGCATAATTAAATCTTTGACTAAAGTAATTTTTTTCTTCCTTTCGTTTAAATGATGTAAAATAATTTCTGAATCGTTTATATTTATTTATATTCTCTGTAGTAGGTGTTGAAATTGTTTTTTTATAGAGTTTAATCTGTTTCTTTGATAATTTAATTATTTCAATACTTACCCATGGCTTTTTATTTTTCCGTTTCAGCGGTTGCAATGGGGCATAAGTATCAAGAATTCTATTTAATTGATTATAAAAATTCATGCAACAGGTGTCAATGTTACTCCCATCCGTTATTGATTCCCATTTTTCAGAAGATAGAGCTTCCTTAATTAGGGAAATGTTTCTCTTATTTATGTTCCTTTTCAAAGTCAGAGTATCTGTAGTGACAAATCCTGTATTTTCTACAACTGTATAAATTGGATAATGATCTGAAAAGTCTGATATTATTATTCCATTATAACATTGTTGATTTGGGTTAAAAAATATATTATCTATTAGTGAAATTGAGTTATTAGTTATCCTAGTTGGTAAATCAATCAAAGGTAAGAAGTAATGCGACAAAAGTAAATTTTGAAAATCTTTGGAGGTTTTATCCATTAGATTAATGTTAAAATCACCGACAATGAAAGTTTTATCAAATGGATTTAAACTATTTAGTATCGATTCAATTTTTTCTAAAAAAGACTCATATTTATAACTAGGTGGTCGATAGATGGCAATTATTTTGATCATGTAATGTACAGTGGCGGATCCATAGGGGGGGGGGGCGATGAGGGCGCCCGCCCCCCCCTACTGAAAAAAAAGAAAAATTTCTAGTTTATTTTTGTCAACTCTTTATTACTGTTTATAAGAAAGCATGCAATGTCATCAAAAACTTTCAACTTTTAAGTCATAAAACAATAAATGTAATGATTTGGATCAAACATAGTCAATATATACATATGAGTACATACATAAATATAATAAAATTATTTTCCTTTTTTTAATCCTATAAGTGTTTTAAAAAATGGGTTTATTTATTTTATTAGACTAGCGAGGTACCTGCTACCTTGATAGGTTGACTAATAACAATTTCTAAAACAAATTCTATTTTACGATTTCCTGACTTCGCAAATCGCTCAATTACATTTTCAACATATACTAAAACGTCTCTGTTTACATTAAGTAGTGCCAATCCGACTAGTCTGTCTTCTGTCATTCGTGTTCTTAGCCATGTTTTAATTCTTCGCAGAGTTGATAAGCTACGTTCAGCACTGGCAACACTAACTGGACATGCTTTAATAATACGGAACAACTTCTGAGTGATTGGATATTGTACGGGGTCACACAAATGAAAAACAACAGAAAGATCAGTAGTCAGTGATTTGACTCCTCCTCCGTCCTTGTTCATTCTAAAGCATTTGCTCTGCCACAATTCAACTTCCGATATAAATTCAAGTTGGGTACTAAGTCCAAGAATGGTACCATAGAAATTACTGATTGCTGAAATAGATTCGACGACATCTTTATAATTTAGTTTAATAATATTTTCTGGCATCAAAGAATAGATTTGGAGACACTGCAAATTTTCTTTAGAAAAACGAGTATTTATATCCAATATCAGTGCATCAAGAAGAGGGATGTAAACTGATCGCCCGTAATATTCTTCCAATGAATCAGAAGGTACATTTTCACGGCATGTCTGTCGATGCACAAATCTTTTGTAGGTAAAAGTGCCATCTTTTTCAATTATTATTTTTTCTGCTGCTCTAAAAATTTCTGAAAACATTTCTTCGCAGTTTTCTCTCTTTTTTTGTAAAACATTTAACAGGTCTCTAATGCAATTTTCTGCATCATGTAAATTTAAACTTTTTTTTTAAACAATTCACTGAGGCCCTTTGTTAGAGAGAATACATGCACAGCACAGCCTAAGGACACAATAAAATCACTTTCTCTAATTGCTGTTAATAAAGTTGTTGCTTTTGATGAAGCTGTTCTGTCATTCCATTTAGATATATTCTTTAGCGCATCAATTATTTGTGGAAGTTCAATACTAAACATCAGCAATGCATCATGTCTCTCAACCCATCGTGTTTCGCAGAGTGAAACCAGTTGTGAATTTATCATGTTCTTTATTATAAAATTTCGTTTTGCAGAAGCATTGAAAAAAGCAACTAATTCACTAATAACACCCAAACAATTTCTTGTACATTCGAACTTTTTGATAAAGTTAAATTTAAAGCATGGTTATAACAAGGACACCAGACTGCATTCACTGCAACCTTTTGAATTTCAACTACTGCTCCTTTTTGTAACGAAGACATAACACTGCAACCATCTGTTCCCACGCCAACACAGTTTTCTAGAGAAAGGTGGAACTTGTTTGCAAACATGTTTATAACCGATTGACCAATAATTTTGCCGTCAAGAATAGGTTCAGTGTCAATTGATGCAGTAATATCAGATTGATAATAATTGTTGTCATGTAGATCAATAAATCCTGCAAAACCTTCTCGAACTGATCCATCAGGCAGCAAGTAACGTAATATTATAGTCATTTGCGACTTATGTGATGCATCGGTTGTTTCGTCAATCATAATAGCATAATACTTTGATTCTCTAACGCGACTCAAAATTTGTTCACATATTTCCTCCCCACAGCATTTAATTAACGCATTTTGTGTGGTTTTGCTAATATAGGTTGCTGATGCTCTTGCCGTTTTTAAATGATTTTCTAAATTTGAATCTCCACTGCTTACTCTAAATTTTAGCAATTCTCGGAAATTACCTTCATTTTTAATCACATCAGAATCTTCATCATCTTTGTCTAATATACTGCCATCATCTCTGTGTCCTCTGAATGGAATATTTTGCCTTCCTAAAAATATAATTGTTTCCACAATAGGTATCAATCTCTGACGATTCTCTAAAACCTGCTGAAGCCGTTGAGCATTTACTCTGTTTGCAATATTTATTGCTGGTTCATTATAGTTTTTTAAAAACACCTCCCTGCTTCAACAGCTTTCTTGTGGTATGTTGCTTTTTCATGCATTGTTAAATCTCCATCTTTGCCAAACAGTTTAGCAAACACTTGTAATGGTTGTTTAACAAGCTTCTGAAGTTCCATTTGTTTGTGAGATCATGCAGTCAGGTGGTATGAAAATAATGAGCAATATTTGCAGTACAGTTCTTTTTTATTATCTGAATAAACTAGCCATTCATATTTTTCCAGATGAAAATGATTAAGATATCGCTTTTCTTGTTTATTTTTCTTCTTGTGAAGTGAATGTGGCATTTTGTAGTCAGCTGGTGGCCTCCATGGCGATTCTAACAGACTTTTTTTTGTCAAATCATCCATAAATGTTCCAACAAATTTTCCAATATCATTGATAAACCCAGCATTTAAAATCTTACTATATTACTAATTTCAGCTGTTCCAGTCTCAGTTGAAATCTGTTCATTTTCAGAAAAAAGACTATCATGAGCTATGACTACTGAATTGACATTCATATTCCGACTGTTGCTGTCTATATTATAACTTGTTTCTTTTATCTCATGTTCAACATGTTCAGTAGAAATACTATTACTTGTTGAAGCTTCTGCTGGTGTGGTTGGAAGTGGAAGTTCAGTTGTTCCACCAACTTCAGTAGTGACAGTAGAATTAGTTGTAGATGCTTCAACAGACTTTTTTCTCTTCAACGTCACAAAAAATGAATCCAAACTACTTTGTGGTTGTAAAAAATTTGTTCTCTTCATTTTCTTCCGATGATATTGGTTTGTTGTAATTGTTCCTAATATTTTATAGTATTATAAACAATAATTGATGAATGTTTTAATATAAGAGTAACTTGTATTTACTTTTTTTGTCGTTTTTAAGTAACACAACACAATACACAATCATGGCGCTTGAAAACGAAAGTTAGACTGTTTAAAAGTGAATAGTGATATAAAATTAAAAAATAACAAAGTGCATATTTTAAAGGATTACTTAACACTACAATAATGGGATCCGTAGTAAATAATATGATTACTACATCACTCTTTTTAATAGAACAGAGATTTAAGTTTACTGACATGATACGGGGGTGCGTGCTACCGCGTGCGTGCACACTTGCACCGTCTTTTCCGATGCTGATACGATCGCGACGTATATGCCGTAATGTCTTAGTCACATAGATTGTTATTTAAAGGGCAAATTGAAAAATAATTTAAACGTTTTTTTATTTGTGGGCTTGCCCGCCTTGCAGGCAGTTGTGGGTTGCCATGATGGATAAAAATCGCCCCCCCCCCTTACTAGATGACCTGGATCCGACTTTGGTAATGTAGTGAGGCTTGATGGAATTTAAATTCCACGCAAAGTATGTCAACGTTGTCATCATCGAATATGTTGCTTTCATTTACAACATATTTTACATCATCCTTTATAAACATTCCAACACCGCCTCCACGTCTATTTCTTCTATTCTTGTATACGAAATTGTAATTATTTAATTTAATTAAGTCAACCGTTTCATCGTTTAACCAACTCTCAGATATTACAATAATTTTGAAGATAAAATCAAATTGTTTCAATAAAATTTCCAGATTCAATAATTTGTGAAACAGACTACGAGCATTTAAATGTAATATTGAGATAAAAATCACTGCCGATATGCTTTTGTAATTCAAGCATATTTTTAGAAAATTCCTCAACAGTGTAATAATTTGAGTCGTTGTTACTGAGGTTTTTATCTAATATATTATTTTTGCTTTGTGTGTTTTTCATCATGTTTTTGTTTAATCTTTAAAGTTACTTCATTTTTGCCATCAATGTTAATTTCATTTTTATTCTTTTTGTCAATATTATTGTTTGGTTTGAAGACCCACTCACGAATGATTGTGTCCTCATCCCAGAGAGCAGAATCTGTGAAAGTGCTATCTGAATTATTGATGTCAATACACATTCTGAAGCCTTTTCCCAGATAAGACTTTGCCTCAAAACAACTGATTACTTTAAATTTATTTGTTTTCAAGTATTTTGTCAAAGTTTCATTATTGACTGTGTCAGCAAGATTACTTACAAAGTAAACTTTTTTTTAACAATTGCCCCAGCTGATTTGGGACACATGCCAGTGCTGTTGGTTCCTCTAATGTTTATTGAAGCGTCTTTCTACTTCATTTAGTATTGGTTGAGATGCTCTCAGGTATTTCTGGTCCTACTTAACAGACAGGTCTCAAGTTGTCAGCGCTGATGGGAGTGGTCTAGGCACGGCTTCTTCAAAATTGATCTGCGGAGTACCACAAGGTTCAGTATTTGGTTCTTTGCTATACACCAAGTACACTGCAGATATCACCAACGTCGTCGAAGCAGCCGGCCTTGGCTGTCATCTATACGCTGATGATATTCAACTTTACGGATTTGGACTACCTGACTCATCACTTCAAGTCTCTTCTGCTGTGTCAAATGCAGTGGACTTGGTTGGTCGCTGGATATCATCTAACATGCTTAAAGTCAACGTCAAGAAATTCAATATTTGTAGATGGGAACGCCGCATGGCCTCAGCCGTTTAAATGACTACAAAAATCTAGTAACGAATCTTGGAGTCATACTGGATCCTCATCTTTCATTTGAAAAGCCTATTAGTAAACTCTGTCAGCAACTCTACAGAATAAGATCCATCAGACGTTTTTTGACAGTTGAGTCAACAAAAGCACACGTTTGTAGTTTTATCTGTGGAAGCAATGCGATTATGTTTGGTGTCAACTCATTCCTCCGTGATGATTTGCAGTCTGTTCTGAGCGTTGCAGCGCGACTGGTTGCTGGTTTTTCGAAATTCGATCCAATTTCATCATACATCAGGGATGATTTACACTGGCTCCGCATGCCAGAAAGAATCGTTTTCAAACTAGCTCTTCTAGTCAGAGTGGTCTGGTGACGGTCCAACTTATCTGACGGAACAACAACAGTTAGTTTCAGAAATTGCAAATCGGAGTCGACTGAAATCCTGCGATAATGGTGGTCTTATGCTTCCTAGATTCAATTCGCCTCGTTTTGGAAAGAGAAGATTTTCTGTTTCTTCTGCAAAAATCTGGAACTCTATACCTGTAAATTTGAATAAATTCAACAACATGAGCCGACATATTTTCAAGAAACGTTTGAAACATCATTTGTTTTGACATTCTCGAGTGAAGCTAGCGCTTCTGAAGTTATTCAATAGGGGCGCTCCCCAAATGCTTAGAAACAGATGCATACGTATATATATATATATATATATATATATATATATATATATATGCAAATTTCATTGAAATTGTTTGCCCATTTTGCATTAATTAACTTCTTTATAAGAATTAATGCAAAATGGGCAAACAATTTCAATGAAATTTTCATTTCTGAAAACCTCGTTCCTAAATATATATATATATATATATATATATATATATATATATATATATATATATATATATATTGAATTGAATCGAAAGAAACTTTTATTCAGCAAAAGACAAGTTAATTACTAGGAGACCCGAGACCGAAGTCTGTTAGGTTACCCTTAACATAAGTAACAGAAAATATAATATTAATAACAGTAATAGCAATGAATGTCAATAGTTGCCAATACATCATGAAACAAAAAATGTTTGAGAGAGAGAAAAAAAGGAAAGAAAAAATAACAGGGCAGAAATAATAAAACAAATAATTATATATACATACCCATACATAAATATATTTGACATTTGTCATTTTTTATTTTATCAAATCAAAACAAAGAAATCAAAGAAATGATATCAATGAAAAGAAATGATCTGGAAATCGAAGAGAAAATATGGTTTACTTGTAATGATTACCAGTGACAATTATAAAAATGAGAGCACATTTTAAATATTTTAGTGCATGTAAACTCACATTCATATTACAAATCCTAAAAAACCAAGAATGGAATCATAATTATTAAGTAATCAACTCTTTTACATTTTTATCAGAATGTCGTTTGTAATTATTGAAACACAAATATATATATAGACCCACGTAAAACATACTTATTCACACACACACATATATATATAAACACACACGCGCACACACATACACACACACGTACACACACACGTACATGAATATATATATATATATATATATATATATATATATATATACATACATACATTTATATACGTGAATATAAGCCTATTTATACCGCAGTAAAAAATGAGAAAAAACCAGATTTAATCAGATCTACAATTCTTCGTTTGCATATGCCTAACGTAGCTATGTTTTTAACATCAGTCGGTAGCGAGTTCCATAATCAGATGGATACAGGAAAAAGAGAATTATTAAAAAATTTTGTGCGTGGAGTGGATAGATAGAACTCAGGAATTTTCCTGAGGTGCACGGAACGATTACACGAAAATTGATTTATTTGGTCAGTTAGATATGGACATAGACGTAATTTCAACAATCTATAGAAACATAAAAAGATCTAAGAATAAATAAATCTTGAAATTTAAGAATGTGACATAAATTATAACAGTGATTGACATGTTGAAATTTATTTAAATTAAGAAATTTTCTAAAAAAATAATTTTGACATGCATTCAATATATATAAATTATATTTAGTAGTATAACCCCAGACTGAAACACAGTAGGTTAAATAAGGCATAATGAGAGAGTTATATAAAGTGTACAAGATAAAATTAGGCAATTTACGACGAGGGCGGTAGATTAAACCTAGATTTTTAGTAATTTTTTTAGATATATACTGTACGTGTTCCGACCAAGATAAATTACATGAAATGATAACACCCACAAATTTTGTAAATTCAACACGATTAATGAAATTGTTATTTATTGACAGTTGTATAATTAAAGCCAGTCGTACGAATTCTTGGCCCACACAAAATAAACTTAGTTTTTGCAATGTTAATTCCTAAATTATTAAACTCCACCCATTTATATACTCTTGATAATTCATCATTAACAATGGCTATCAAGTTTAATACATTTAGATGTGAAAATTACAAAGTTGAATCATCTGCAAAAAGAATAAATTTTAAAATTTTAGATGAGTTAACAAAATCATTAATAAAAATTTTGAAAAGTTGTGGACCCAGGATACTACCCTGAGGCACACCAGATATAATAGGATAATTTAATGACTTTGAACTATTTATACAGACATATTGAGATCTGTCTTTTAAGTAGGATAAGAACCAGTTAAAAGCGTAGCCGCGGACGCCACACACATAAAGTTTGTTTAATAAAATTGAATGACCAAGCAAATCAAATGCCTTGGACAGATCCAAAAAAAACCCAACACAAAATTTCTTAGATTCCATTGCATTAGAAATAAAATTCACTACATCTGCAGTTGCAAACTCAGTGGACTGACCAGCACGAAAACCCATGGATATAATGGATATGGCATAAAAATTAATTTATAACAAAAATTGTTTTTTGTTCTATGGATCAAGCGTCGTCGTTGTCTTCGTCACCGTATTTGATTAATCGTCTGATCTGAAATTATCGCTTGCGAAGTTTTTGTCTCGCTTGCTGTTTTAAATTCGATTTCGTATTGCATTTTATTTATTACATACTATATTTAGTAAATTTAAAAAAGAAAAGGGATTTGTATAATTTTCTTCATTTATACATTTCGTTTTATACATTTATATTCCTACTCATACATAAATACATATACAATACGCATACATAAAAAGCTAAGTACACATGACATTGAGATTAAACTATTAGAGAATCTTAATTCTTAACTTGTCAAAATAATATTAAAAACAATAATACATTTTTAATTAGAAAATATTTGCTTAGTATTTGATTTGACAGACAGATTCTCAACCAAATCAAAATGCCTGTGTGTTCCATTACAAAATGCCACTCATCTTATTTAGATGAAAATGTTACTTTACACAGGTTAATTAAATTTAGACTATACTATACACTATACTATACTATAGCTATAAAGTATAACTATAAAGTATATATTCTATTCTATTATATTCTTATATTCTATAAAGTATATACAATATAATTATAATAATCAGCAAACAATTATATATAATAATATAATAGTAATAAATAATATTAGTGACATAATAAATGCACTAAATGGTAATGTTAACTCAAAGTTGTATAAATAATTTGTGCTGATATTAAGTTAAATTTAAATTCAGACTGCCAAAAAATGATATTAAGAGAATGCAATGGGAAAACCTCATTAAAAATTACATTGACAATTACGATGAAAAAAAAAGATTTTAATTTGTAGCAAACATTTTACATCAGAAAATTTTCATAAAGTTGGTTTGAAAATTTCTCTTCAAAAAGATGCTTTTCCAACGATATTTGACAAGGTTTGTGTTACTTATATAAAAACCAATCATTTAAAGTTTCAGTTATATAATTTAAATGTTTTTAAAATTTAAATTTTGAAATTAAGATATTGTTGTCAGGATAATTTGCCTGAAGAGCTAATTATTTAAGTTATGATTTATTATATACCGAAAATAAACTTATTTTAGTTTTTTAAGTGTGTAACCAATAATCTGGTTCTACCATAATTTAAACATTTTGTATTTTTAGCCTTCTTCAGATGTAAAGTTAGTTTCCGATAATATTTCCTCAACGTTAATAACTGATGTGATGTCAAGTGTAAATTTAGTTCGTATTTTTATATCTATGTTTATGTTTTATGTATAAGATAGAAACATAATTAAACATTTGTCTCGTCATTCTAACCGGAGTTGTCACCTTAAAAGCTTAAAGATATTAATTAGATGCCTTGCAAATAATAACATATATTCAAAAACGTCCAGTGTTAATAAAACTTTAATAATGTAACATTTCAGTTACCCACAACATCATCGCGGCCAGTTGAAAAACCATCAACATCTGCCGTTAAATTGATATCTATGTTTGACAGATTATAAATAACATAATATACGTATCAAATAAAATTTATTAAACAATAAATAGATTTGTCATATAACAAAGAGGCAACTAAAAATGGAAACCGAGCAACACAAAATAGAATACTGAATCGATAGTTTCAAATGTTTTTAAAAGGATGGCCAATGAGATTTATTAAATCTCAAAGAATATATAACAGATACATTTAATGGATTAAATAATCATTATTTTTGTTTACTTAGACTTATTGCAAAAACATATATAAATGTACGTTCATTTCATTTTGCAAAAACCACAAATCAAATAAAAATCCGTTCTAAATTTCATAAGTTAATACATTTCAAGGGACAATAAAATCATTTATCAATGAAAAGATTTATCAACTATTTGTAAATTTTGAATTGTTTGATTTACTTAGTAATTATATTTGTTTATATATATTTTAAACATTCTTTTGCTATCTATCTGTTGGTAAAATCTGTATTTTTTATTTGGTCATTATGTTTTCATAAAACCCCTCACTCTAACATCTTCATTATTTTATGTTTCATTTATTTTTTTATATATGAAATCATTTTTTCAACATATTTTAACATACTTCAATCATATTTCATTTCTAGTTGAGTTTTCGCATTTGATTCATTCAATTGAAACAATAATGCATCAACAATTATTTCAATTCTTCATTGTTTTGGAATTTGTTTTTTCATTCAAAACATTAAACAATTGGCCTTTAATTTTTTATTCCTTTCATAATTAGTTTTTGAAATTATGCTGACGACCAAAAATTTTTAATATTGTAAATATAAATTAAACCCCATTATTGAAAAATGTTCATTATACCTTTTTATATATTCATCAACTAACAAAATTATTTTCAAGACCTTTTTTACCTAGCATGTATGTCTTTATATCCAATCATTTAATGTTATCAAATTTTTTATTTCAATTTAAACATGCCTTTTTTTAAATCTCATTATAATATTCCGTATTTTTTCTGCAAGAGTTTATTATTGCATTCTCATCTGCATTTGTAAATATCTGATCATTAATCTACATCATAATTTTACCACTGCAATATATTAACTAGTTTCAAGTCATCATTATAACAACTTTTTTCATTCCAGAATGTAAACTTATCAGTTTTAACCCTATCCTTACATTATTTGTCAGTTTTAATAATTCATTTTTTTATCTAATTTATTTTTTCATACAAAATATAACTTTTTTTTAAGATAAACTTATCAATTGGAAGTTTCTATGGAAAAAAGATATCATTTAATTTCATTTACAATTTTTAATAAAATATTTTTAAACATTTGTCTCTTTGTTGTCAAATTAGTTGCCATTGACTTACGTAAATGAATTACACTTAAATATAAAACTATCCTTATTTTAATCGCTAAAAGAAAATATTGAAAATACATTTTAAAAAATTTATTTAAATATTACTTATTTTATCACTGATTAAATATAGAATTAACACAGTTTGCTAAAAACAGCCCATTTCATATTAATGGCATACAATATATAGGCAGATTAGTAATTAATTTATTCTGGTTTTTATCAATAACTAGAAATTATTAAAATTGAAAGCAGACATTTTCCCATTTTTTATATATACAATGCAAATTCAAGAGACAACATGAAAGTTTATGAAATTTGGTTCAGCTTCAAATGATTATATATTCAAAAAAAGGTACTCAAATGTATGATTGTCAGCTATTGTTATTACAGTAATTATGAGCAGTCATACATTTGGTATACATTCTCATGAATTTACATATCATGTTAATAACAATAATAAAATAAAACATAAAGACAAATTATTATGAATGAATGAATGATTGTGATATCAGAATATCCATTGCAGAGCAGAGTAAAGGATAACAGTGCAACTTGTAATTTTGGAAATTAGTATCAAAAAAGCCCAACGCAACTGAAAAACACCAGCAACGTTAGCAATCAAACATTACCAACCTATGTTGCTAGTTTTTCAAAGCGAAACTCTTATTTGGTAATAACTCAACTACGGAAGCTAAGACGATAATCGAAAACTAGACGATATTAAAATATACTAAACATAGATTAAAAGCTAAATGTTTTTTAAAATTAATTTTTCATTGACGTTTTTTGGTTCTATGGATCAAGATTTTTTGCAAAAATTTATTTTAACCGATGTAATATATATACATATGAGACATGCCATATCCATTACAGTACAAGAAGCTAGCCACGGTATAACATGGTATACTGAGTGATATAAAAATAAATAATAAAATTAACACCCTGTTGGAATTCAAAAAAGATATAAAATTCTCATGGACAGAGATTGCCAACGAAAATGATGAAAAAAATATCGAAGCAGTAAGTAATAATGTCAAAACCTTGTCTGACAATGTAATTGCTTTAAAAAATGATATGCAAATATAAAGGATATGTTTAAATCGATTTAAGAAATTGAAGAAAAATCAGATAACATTTATTATTTTCAGACTGGAAGAAAATAATAAAACTTGATACGAGGATTGAAGAGATAATATAATGAACATTTTTGGAACTATAACGGGGGGAGAAATTAAAAATGCAGATATTTCAAAATTTTATAGGTTGGGTAAAAATAATGAAATTCCTAGACCCTTGTTAATTATTTTGAATCTAGAAATGTTAAAAACAAAATTATGGAAAATTTGCGATACTGTTCAAAATTAGAACAGCAATATGAAAAAATAGGTATTGGCTACGATTTGACTAGAGAACAACAAGATAGATAGAATTGTTGTCAGCGATTGTCGGCTGATATTTACTTAAATTAATAAAATGGTCTATATTCATAGGTCTTACATTTTTTGAACTCAATTGTCATTACATGAGGAAACCTAAGAATCTGAAAAAGAAATTGAAATTAAAAAATTAATGGACGACTTAATCAGATTAGAAAGTCAAAAAGTTATAACACTCAACACAGTCATTATTAACGACCTAAAAGCTGCAAGTAAAAAGTTGAGAGGTAATTTTAAAAGCAGGGTGTCCACGAAGGAATTGATCGATGATGCAGCAACTTTAAAAAATAACAATGACATCATCCGAAAAGCTGACAAAACCCCAATGTATGCCGTTATAGATAAAGATGATTATAATGATAAACTTAATGGCATTCTTGGTGACGCTGACAAATTTATTAAGATTTGCATTGATCTAATTGCTAAACTCAAGACAAAGTTGAGTGAGATCATTAGAAGAATCAATGACAAAACAGAAGGGAAAATACCCATACTCACGGATGAATATGAACCAGGATATGCACACGGTACGGTCAAGACGCATAAGGCTAACAACTCTCAACGACCAATAATTACCCAAAGACCTACGATCATTTATCCTATTGCAGAAATTTACAGCAAAAAATTACACCTTACACCCCTAACAGCTATAATTTGAAATCAATTAGGGAATTCATAGATTTATTGTCTACAACAAAACTATCCATTAACACCAAAATAACATCTTTGGATGTGGAGTCACTCTTTAAAAATGTTCCTGTAGAAGACACAATCAGCATACTTTTATGTTGAACTTATCAAAAAAATGTTATTCAAAGAAAAACCAGAGCTAAAACCTAATATATACTGCCATGTGTTGACGATATATTTGTTACAAATAAAGACGATGATCAAATAGCAAAACTTCTACAACGACTAAACTCGTCAAAATTAAAGTTTACAATGGAAAAATCAACTGACAATAAACTACCATTCCTAGACGTACTAATACAAAATGTGCAAAATGAATTTAAAACCTCAGTCTACACCAAATCAACAAACAAAGGTTTATGCCTCAATGGCAATAGTGTTTTAGTACGAACGTTCTGCTACTAACAAGACACCTTGAAGTAAAATAAACAAAACAAACATAATTTCGGCATAAAAAAATGTTAACTTTATTCTAACTTGAATCTCCAACCGTCTTGTTTACAAGCTCTCAGGAAAAAGAGAGAGAAGGAAAAATTAACATAGATTAGGTAACATTGAAAATTGCAATAATCATTAATAATGATTAATATATAAAATAGTTAATAAATGAATGTTTGACCCCTACAACACTCCCTCATAAAAGGCGGAGCCGTTTAAAAATAAAAATATTCATTTCGTTTGTTGAATGTTATTCGTCTCCCTTTTCTGTTTTCTGGAGTGTTGGATTGTTGGTTCCGATGGGGTTGAAGTCGGCCTTGTTTCTTGTGTTGTTGTTGCGCCTGATGTTGTTGTTGTTGTTTCTGGTGTTTTAATAGATTTTGTGTCTGATGTTGCTGGTTTTGTTTTATCAGTTGTAGAAAGATTGTTGTTTGTTGTAGAACTATTCTCGTTGTTTATTCTGGCTTTGGTTGTTGGAGGTAATGATAAACAAGCTGGCTTTAATCGATCAATTGACGCATTTTGAAAATTTCCTGGTAACAATTCAATTGTAAAGTGTTTGTCGTTACGTTCAATCACTTTGAAAGGCCTGTATATGGTGCTTCCAGTGGACGACGTACTCGATCTACTCTTAACCATACGTGACTACTGTTTGAAAGTTTATTTGGTACGTAAGCTTTTGGGGTAGAGTGATGTTGATTGTTAGTTGTTAGGTGGTCATTAAGTTTAAACATTTTTTTTACTAGTTGTTTGATTTGACTAGATATTATATCTTCATTTGAATCTAGGAATAAAAATCGGCTTGGTAGTAACAAGTTGGTTCCTGTTACTGCTATTGCTGGGGATATTCTATTTTCATCTGATATGTTTCTAAGTCCTAAAAGAACAACAGCTAATGCATCTAACCAGCTTTGTTTACGACTACTAATTGCTGTTTTCAAGGTACGATGTTGACGTTCTATTTTTCCATTGGCTTGTGGATGATAACTTGTTGTACGCAGACGGTAAAATTCAATTATTTTTGATATTTCGTTAAATAATTCGCTCTCAAATTGTTTACCTCGGTCTGTTACAACATAAAGGGGGAACACCGAATCGAGCGATCCAAATGTTCAAGAAAGTTGTAGCAACAGTTGAAGCTGATATTTCTGTCATTAGAGCTGCTTTGATTCAACCAGTTGTTCTGTCAATGCATGTGAGTAAATATCTGAATGAACTTGAATAGGTTTCATTTCCTTGCTTGAATGGGAGTAACGGACCTACAATATCAATATGAACAGTCTCAAAACGAGCAGACAGTAAATTGAATGATGATATTGTAGATTTCGTGTGTCGGTGAATTTTGTTTTGTTGACAGCTTAAACACTCTTTTGACCATATTCTTATTCGTTTGTCTATATCTGGCCAAAAATATCTTGATTTGATTAATCGTATTGATGTTCTGGATGTGAGAGATTATGAAGACTGTCAAATATGGCTTTTCTCAAATTAACTGTGGATGTATGGTCTGGGGTATGGTGTTGACATATCACAAACTATTTTTTTGTTATGGCCAATTGGATATTGTTTCAACTGATCCTTGAATGATTTTATTCCATCATCAATTTCTTGTTGCTCGGCTATCGACGACAAGTCACAGACGTTCATCATTACAGCATTTGCTGGCCGAGAGAAACAATCTGCAACAACGTTTTCTTCACTGCGGATATAAATGACGTCTGCAATGTATTCGGATATCATTGAAAGATATCGTTTTTGAACGTCTGACTTTTATGGTGTTTTTTTTTGTAGGCGACGCATATAATAGTTTGTGATCTGTAAATAAAGTTACATTTCTTCCTTCAATCTGATGTTTCAAATGGATGACGGTAAGATACGCTGCTAGTAGTTCTATGTCGAATGTAGAAAGGTTACGTTGTGGTTCAGTTAACTTTATAGAGTAGAAACCGATTGGTACAGGAGGTTGAATCAATTACTTGATGCAGTGCCGCACCTATGGCGTAAGCAGAAATGTCAGTAACTAAGTGGTTGTACATTTTGAATCTGGATATGGAAGTGTTGTTACGTTGGCAAGTTTAGATTTGATGGTTTTGAAAGTTTCCAATTCTTCGTTATTAAACACTATTGTTTTTGAGTTTAGATGCAATTTTATTAGTTCTGTTAAAAGAAATACAATATCTGCAAATTGTGAAATGAGTTTGTGATAGAAACCAATCATTCCTAAAAATCTACGTAGAGATTTAGTATCATTTGGAACTGGAACTTCTTCAATTTCGTTAATTTTTTTATAAGAAATAGTCCTTCACCGCTGATGTTGAATCCTAAGTAATTTAGATTTTCTTTGAAAAATTTGCACTTTTCTATGGAGATTCTCAAATTATTTTCGCTAAAGATTTGAAATACCGTTTCTAAATCTTTTTCATGTTGTTTAGTGCTTTCTGAAAATATGAGAATGTTGTCTAGATAAACAATAACACAGTCAGTACCTAGGAAGATATTATCCATGAATCTTTGGAATGTACATCCTGCATTTCGCAAACCAAAAGGCATAAACATGTACTCAAAGAGTCCAAAAAGTGTTATTACAGCTGTGTTTTCAATATCGTTTTCATGTACTGGTATCTGGTATCAGGCTTTTAATAAGTCCAATTTTGAAAATATCTTTTTGCAATGTAGTTTAGTTGAGATGCTGTGAATATTTAGAATTGGATATCTGTCTGGTTTCGTAATGGCATTTACACAACGATAATCTCCGTTGTAATCTTGTAAATCATTTATACCTATAAAAATGCAATCAATTGGTTGTGTTGTGCATGAAGATGCCGATCGGCACTTCATACATTTTTGTCATTTATTATTCTTTAATGAAAAATTTAAAAAAAAACATTTTTTTCTTAATGGGAAACCTAATACCAATATAAAAATATATTTTTAGTTTTAATCGAAACACATTTTTTTAATTCATTTGATACTAAAAAAAGTGGTGTACCGAAAGGAGAGCAAAAGTGCCGCCGCCCCTAGCGCTCGAGCGTAAGGGATGCCAAAATAGATATAAAAACACTGACAGTCATAGTCAAACTCCTGGCCTTCTCGTGAAAAAACTGTTTAAACTAACAGGAGAAGGGGTGAAGACGGATAGCTAGCGCCTCAGAACTAGTCGTTTTGTATTGATGGGATTCGATACCCACTTATCTAGGAAAAGTAAACTCTGATTTCAAACCTCCACTGCCTTGTGGCTATACCCTTTTTAGGAAAAGGTTAAGGGAGTAATCCCTAACAGAAAATCAAGCGTGGTAGTGCGTCTTTAAAAAGATATGGTTGCTTCAACCTTTACTCGACTTGCTACCTACCCACGTTTGTCTTGCGAAGAACTGGGGACAAATACAGCTAAAGTATTGTTCACATGGAGTCATTTCAAAAATACCTCATACCGCATCGCTCGTCGCGCAAGTTAACAAGGAGCGCGCAGTCTTGGTTATTGTCGGCCGGCTGTAATAAGCGGACTACGACGAACAACCCTATTTATGACCCTTTTTTACGGCCCCGTGCTGGGGCCAACACGCTTAATCTGCAAAACACCACCAGGATCGGCTCTTGGAACATTCGCTCACTTTGCGCAACGGGTGGCGCAAGGATCCTCGTGGACGAATTGTCGCGATACGGTATATGCATTATGGGCCTGCAGAAAGTTCGATGGCAAGGCGCTGGTGAACTGCGTGTTACTGATTTCAATATGGTGTTGCCTTGGCCCTGAGCAATCAGACTAATTGTGCATTGATTGAATGGCACCCGATCAGTAAAAGGCTGATGGTTGCTCGTTTCAGACAACGATATGGTGCTATGTCAGTGATTGTATGCTAATGATGCGACGGCTGAGACCAAAGATCTCTTTTACAGCGAACCAAAGGACTCGTTTTGTTTCACAAGCTCATCATTTGCCTGGGCGACTTTAACGCGGTAGTTGGCCCCTTTGGTAGCGGGTCACCAAACGACAACTCGGATCGTTTTTTGGAATTCTGTGCGTCCGCAAGACTTAGGGTCTGCGGATCTTGGTTTCGCCGTAAAGATATCCATAGACTGACGTGGCACTCAAATGACGGCCTTACGGCTAAGGAGGTTGACCATATCCTGGTAAATGGCTGGTGGCGGGCGGTTTGTAACTGCCGTGTGTATCGTAACATGGAGTTTGATACTGATCATTCCCAGGTGGTGGCCCCTTTCGCCATCTTCTTTAAGGGCACTGTGGTTAAAACTAGACCTTTCCCTAGATTTAATATCCGTTTTCTGCGCGATAACGTCACTGCCGCAACAAACGCGGCCGAGTTAGAGAATTCATTTTGTGATGCAATGACCAAGATGACTGATAAGGTTTTTTGTTGTGCTGTTCCTATGCGTCATGAAAAGATCTCAACCGCAGCAAGGCGACTGATCGAAACGAAACGGCAGGCTAGACTTAGTGGCATGAAGGAAGTCGCCTGCTCTCTACGTGGGGAGTGCAAGAAACAGCTGCGTAGGAATTGTCGGGCTTGAGCGGACAAGTTGGTGGCGGATGGTAAAGTAGCCTTGCAGAAAGGACGCTTTTGGTCATTTCCGGAAACTTAGATTGGATTGTCTTTAGCCCTATTCTCAGTGATACTGGCCAGTTGATTAGTGACGGAAGCGGAAAGCTAGAGAGATGGCGAGAACACTTTAGCCAGTAGCTCAACCGCCCAATGTTGGTGCCTTCGCAGAAATTGCTGGATTTTGCTAAATTCACTTTCCCAAACTCCGGGATTGACACAGAACCTCCTTCCGTAGCTAAAATTGTCGCAGCTATAGGAACGCTAAAGAGCGGCAAGGTACCGGGCCATTTTTTAACATTCATCCGGAAATGCATAAATCAGGTGGACCTTTGTGTGCTAGTTGGCTGCACTCTGTCGGGTGTGGCAGTCCGGTGCGGTCCCGGATAATTGAAGAAAAGGTATCATCATTCTGTTTTACTAGGGTAAAGGATTGCGCCGTGAATGTAAAAACTACACAGGCACCACTGTTGTCAGTTCCAAGCAAGGTGTTTGCCAGCATCCTTCTTGATCGCATCCGTCTTCTTTTGCTGTCTCGGCGCCTTGAGAACAAAATGGCTTCACGCCTGGTAGGTCTACCATAGACAGGATATTCAAATCATCATTGTCCGCGCGTGTATGAGGTTTTTGAATCGTGGTATATAGCACTCGGGCGATTCTGTGACGACCAAAGTTTGATTGTATAACGCATACGTCATCCCCGTGCGAAGATGGATGCGAGGCGTGGTCAACTACTGGCGCTCATTTGAAAAGGCTAGACGCTACAAATCATTGGTGCTTGCGCAGGATCCGTTGTCCAACTTACCGCGATCGCGTCACCAATGTTGAGGTGAGGAGAAGAACAGAGCAGCCCTCCGTTTCCTCACTCCTGTTCAAGCGTCGTCTAAATTTATTTGGTCACATAGCTCGTGCCAGTCATGGAGGATCATTACCGGGCTTTAAAAACTGTCATAGACTCGACCGCGTGGCCGTTCAAGACAGTCATAGATCTGCTCAGTAAAGAAAAACCTGTCCTTCATCAACCGGTCCTTAGTCCGCCTGGAGCCATGCTTATGATCGCTTGAAATGGAGGCGCTTTGNAAACACGCCCATTATATATATATATATATATATATATATATATATATATATATATATATATATATATATATATATATATATATATATATATATTGTTTAAATTAGTTGTAATATCGTTCACAATATGTCGTTTATATATATATATATATATATATATATATATATATATATATATATATATATATATATATATATAATAGAGTTCGGCATATAACAACTAAATTGTGTTGCTCTGAAAAAGAGAAACAATTTTATTAATAATAAATTAATTAAATCAATTTAGCTTTAATTAAGTAAATGTCGTACCTGAAAAAAAGAAACAACAATTAAAGCTATTATATATAATAACCAATATTAACTAAGAGCTAGAAGAAATATTCAAAATATCCAAACAATTTCAACTCAAACAAAAACTTAAATTTAATCTGTCAAACGTTTTACAATTTACACAATTACGTTGTACACCATAACTCAATTCATAATGAAGTGGAAATCCTTCATTACATCTCCCCCTTAAAAGAAAACTTAGATTCATCCGGCAAAGGAACAAGTTTTGTAATGTGGAAAAGATTGGATTCAAACTTTTTGTGTCCTGTATTGATTCTATAAATTGAGTTTGACAATTTTTCCAAAACCTGGTAGGGACCAATTTTTAATTCCTCTAGCTTTTTTCTATTTAATGAATTTCCGTTTTCAACATATACCAATTTTCCTATTTTTATTTCGTACGTTTTCCTTTTTATATCAAATTTTTTTTATTATAATTGTGTGATTTTATAGTTCTTTCCAATGCTATTGTTCTATCTTTCAATAAATCATTATATATCATGTTTTTTTTTTAATTCCTCTGGTAAAATATTATCAATTTTTCCTTCCAATATATATTTTGCCAAAAAAACTGTCACAGAGTGTTCCGTTTCATTATATTTTTTTGTACAATCCTGAGCAATAGTTGTCCAGGCTAATTTGTTTTTCTTCTCATTAATCTTGCACCTTATTTTATTGATTAATGTTTGATTTAATCTCTCATTGAGCCCATTTGAAAAGAGCGCATTCACTGCAGTAGTTATAGTTATATAGTTATATTTTTTCATCCAGAAAATTTTTAAATTCCTTTGAGTTTATACTCGGATATTGATCCGATAGAATGAGACCTATTTTATTTTCTGATGATACTGTATTGACAAGTTTTATAAAATCGCTTGAACTTTTAGTTTTTGAAGTCAAAATATATGCATATCTTGTTAAGTGGTCTACCAGAAGATGCAAATATGTTTTAGTTGAACGTGAGCCACCAAGTCCTCCAATGGTATCAATTGACATGATTTCAAAAAGTTTTGTAGAGGGGCCTAGATGGGACATTAATCCAAATTTATATTTAGATCAGGATTTATTTTTTATGCAGATTTCACAAGTTTCGCAAAATTTTTTTATATTTTGTGTTATATTTTTTGCTATATACAAGGGTTTTTTTTCATTTGTTGTATTCCTATGTGACCATATAAAATGTGCGTGTTTTCTATAATTTTTATACTAAATTCCTCAGTCAGTAAAATCTTTTCCGTTTTTCCCACCTTTTTGTAATACTGTGTCTTTTAATGATAGATGATAGTCGATTTTGGTGTTGTTTTATGTCTTCGTTTATTTTTTGGTCCTTTTGAATGTCTTCAAGTGTAATAAAATTTACAACCTTCAAAATATTTTTTTGGTTTTCATATGATTTCAATACAGGATTTCTACTCAAACTGTCTGCTTCTAAATTATATTTTCCTGGTGAATATTTTACTTCAAAATCAAATTGTGACAAATAATACGTGAGATCACCTAGTTCTTTATCTGGTCTAGCTTTAATATTCAATTTTTCTAAGGATTTATGATCAGAGAAAACCGTGAATTTTTTTCTCATGAGCCAATGTTGCCAATATTTTACTGCTTCTTTTATAGCTAAGCACTCCAAATGAATGGCTTTTTTATTTTTTTCTCTATCATTTAATTTCCTTGAGAAATATGCACAAGGCTTTTCTTCTGCATTATATTGTTGTTGCTTCAGGACAGCACCTATACTCTGTATACTAGCGTCTGTATAAATGTATATTGGTTTGTCTGGATCAAAGATATTTAAAATGGGGCTCTTACAAAGTAGATTTTTTATTTTATCAAATGACTCTTGACATTTTTTCGACCAAATAAACTGTTCATCTTTTCTTAACAATTTATGCAGTGGCTCTAATATAATTGATAAATTAGCTACATATTTTCCATAAAAATTAATTTTACCCAAGAACTGTCGAACATTTTCCCGTGTTTTGGGAACAGGAAAATTTTTTATTGCAATTAAATTATCTTTCAATGGAGTTACTGTGTTATTTTTTATTATATGACCCAAATATTTAACTGAGCCTTGGGCAAAGTTACATTTAGAAAATTTTTATCTGAATCTTTCTTTCAGAATCGCATCCAATAGCAAGGATAAGTGTCTAATATGTTCTGTAAATGATTCAGAAAATATTAAAATATCATCTACGTAATTTACAGTGAAGTTTGATAGTCCGTGTTTCCTAATGATACTACTCAATACTCTCTGAAAAATTGCTGGAGATGTTTTTAAACCAAATGGTAAGCAGGTCCATTGGAAATGATTTTTTTGAGTAACGAATGCAGTTTTTTTTCTGTCTTCAATTTTTAAAGGGATTGACTTCGTTTTTCAATTTTTCTCACTAAAGTTTTTTGTGAACGTTTAGTTTATTAAAATTCAAAATAAACTTTAGTGATAAAAATTGAAAAAACGAACTACAAACATATTAACGCCAAACATTCGGTAGAATTTATAGAATATTGTAAAAATTATGGTCTATTACCAACATATATGTATATATATATTAATATGTATATATATTCATATACATATATATATATATATACACTAAGAAACATTCTACTTATAACATGCCTGTTGCATACTTATAATGTGCACGCTCTTCGCGTGTATCATCGAAACTTTCTTTTTTTTTACAGCCATATCTCACTCCGCATATATTTGTTATGGCTGCCATATTTTAGTCCCAAGTTATCTATGTAGGTAAGTACAGCATCGTCCTTATTTTCATTAAACTTTTCAGACATGGGAGGGTTGTGTCGCCTATTATTAAGGGTTTCCTCTAAATCGGTAAATGTTACTAAGGAAAGTCACTTGTGTCAGGATGTTACGAAAATTCGGGAAACTGCTGGTATGTCTACATCGTTGTTACATTTAATTTTATTTCTTTTATATTTATTTATTTTATGATATATATTATAAAGTTATAATTAACATATTATGAAGAAGGCACTTTTCTAAAGCAGGGAAATCCTAACCCTGACACTAATCAACTCACAATTATTACTAAAACTCATATTATTGTACTATTACTAGTTACTATAGTATGTATATATATTTATATGTATATATATTATATATAGTATAGAATAGCAATAGAGACTTAAAATTATCTATTATTTCATAAAAAATTTAATTTTCTACACTTTCTATTTTTTCTTATAGCTTTAAAACTGAACATTTGCTAATGGGTAAAACGGGAGATAGGTACTTCTATGGTATCGTCCATGTTTGTGGTAAAACGTGAGATAGGTACTCCTATCGAATCATCCATGTTTAGGTTTACAAACAATCATAATGTACTTTTAATAAATAAACTCAGGGTTAGGGTTAGGGCCTCCCTTTTTAACAAAATTTTCAATCATTTCACAAATATATACTTTTAATAAATTGACTCAGCCCATTTTGAATTATCTAGCGCTTGATTATTTATTTATATCAAATTGAAAATAATTCAATACAAGTTAATTCTTTGGTAAGTAATTTAATACAAGTTAATTCTTAGGTAAGTTTTTTAGATCATTACTAGTCAAATATCAATGGCTTATGGAGTGGTTAACAGGGTTAGGGTTAGGGCCTCCATTTTTAACAAAATTTTCAATCATTTCACAAATGATTGAAAATTTTAACCATTTTTGTGAAATCATTTGTGAAATGATGAAAATTTTGTTAAAAGGGAGT
>NW_008704902.1:8208295-8260180 GCF_000326865.2 Helobdella robusta | reverse complement strand
AAACAGAAATTTACTCATATTTTAATTTTTTTTTAATTTTTTTCAACTATGTGATAAATAATGATCTGAAAAACTTACCTAATAAAATTATTTTCAATTTGATATAAATAAATAGTCAAGCGCTAGATAATTCAAAATAAGCGGAGTTAATTTATTAAAAGTACATTATGATTGTTTGCAAACATGGACGATACCATAGGAGTACCTATCTCTCGTTTTACCTTACTAATGAACATTTGCAAGCTTTTTCCAAGTATATTCACGAAAAAAACTGCTGCGCGTTATGAAAAAAAAATTTCTTGGTCTGCAACAAATAACACTGCATATATATTTTGAAAAAATTATCATGTCCACAGTAAAAAACTGCTGCATTGTTAAAAATATTACTATGTTTGCGGTAAATACCCTAGCATGTCTTTTTTACTTCGTCCACAGTAAAATCATGTATATACAATTGTCTTCTCTTATGATATGACATATATGTTCATGAAAATATTAATTTTTTTAAAAGCTAATGGTAATTACTGCCACGTACAGTATAAATTACTAGGTCTTCTCTGGTGAAACACCTAGGTGCATTTAATAGTTTAAGTTTTAAGAAGGAAGTGAAGAAAGAAAATTTGAATTTTTTTATAGCATTTACAAATTTTAAAGATTTATATTTTTCATAAAGTTTTTATGAAGTTTGTTATAATTTATTGTTTTAATGTTACAAGTGAGCGATGTACATACGTTCCGAGCAAGAATTTTGTTGTTGTCGTTGCCCCTTCTGGGAGGCCCTTAGGATTCCAATCGAGGTCGGAGCCAATTTGCCACTGCAACAGGGTTGCTCCAGAGGTCTATTGGTTGAAGATCCGTGGCGTTTTGAGGACAGCTAAACAAATGTTGAACATCATCTGTATGATTGTTGCAGAAAGGACAGGTGTTGATGTGAACCCTCCCCTCTTCTGAGCAAGAATTGCAAGCACTGGCGGATTTAAGGAGGCCATGGTTTTCTCTTTATCAACAGTCAACAAACCTTTGTTTTAACTTTTTGAAAATTTGGCCACATATATTGCATGATTATTTTTATGCATTAAAACAGTTTTTTAAACATGAAAAAATAAATACCATTTTAAATAAAAAAAATTGACACAAATTTGTACGATAAGCTAAAAATCTTTGCCATGAATTCCCCGTTTTTAGCTCCTCCCATCAAGCTTTAGCCTTCCAATCAAAGTTGCTTAGATCTGCCGATGAATAAAAGTGAGTATAGTCTGCCTAAGAATGCAACATTGTTCTTAAAAACATTGAAGTGGTTTGTAACACGTTGGTTTAATTGTCTTGTAAAATTTTTGTTCAACAGGCCAAAATTTTGTCGTTGATGTTTTTGAAAATTTGACTATCAATTTATTGATGTTTTGCAGATATGAATATATTGTTTGCATACATATTCAACAATATGATTAATAGCATAGACAAACATTTACTGTCATTTGCAATTTTTGAACAGTTCAACCATCCCACTACTGATTTCCATCTGTGATCCAATGCTGTTGATAATTAATTTTTGAGAATGAAGCTTTATCCTTTTATTATATATACACACTTCCTAGTGTGTTTGTTTTTTTTAAATTTACATAATTTTTCTGTCTAAAATAAGTTTTTTTCTTAGAATGTTGGTTGCATATTATAATTATTGTTGTAACTTCTGCAATCATCACAACCGCTTCAAACACAGACTTGTTGAAATGTTTGTTTGAAAGCCAACAGCATTTGAATCAACGAATTATTTGCTTTTTTGCTGAATACAACATTATTTACTGTTTTTAATGTGGTCTACTGTAAAAATTTATGCTTATGCACGTAAAAGTTTGTTAGTTTTGAATTTAGATTCACAAATGCAGCTAATGTTGAATTGTTTTCCCTTGATCCATTATGTAATTTGGATTGTTAAATAATATTTTATAATGTTTTATTTTGCATAATGTTTTGTAGTTGTATTATAAGATGGTAAGGAGTGTGTCTAGGTCTGGTAGTAAAGAATATGTCTTTGTCTGTTGAGAGCATTTTTCATTGAAATTCCTTTGACTGAGTTTTTTGAATTGTATCTACGTACTAAATTAATTATTTGTAGATGAGTTGGTAGCAAATTATTATATCAAAACAGGCATAAAATTTGATTTTTTTTCTTTGGAATTATATATTTATTTGGCTGGGTTATTATTTTTTTTATGATAATTCAGCAAGTCAAATGTCTTAAAGATGCCAAGACATGCTGACTAGCTGATAAGTATGTTAAGTAGACTCACAGACATCATCTTTAAGATTCATTTACGATTAATTTTTTAAGTAAAATTAAGTTATTTTGTACTTCCAAGGCGATTTTGAACTGTTGAAAATACCAGGCCACACTAAAAATGTACTATCTAAACTAAAGACGAAAAGAAATCGTATAAAGGTTTTGTATTCGTGTCTTTTAAAACCTTTTTTTATCTTTTAATAAATTTGAAATGCTTGCAGATATCTCAACCACGATATAAATTTATGAATGCTAACAAGGATTGGTTTCTGACTTGGCCATTTCCAAAGTCATTTGCTTGGTCATATACTCCCCTTCCCGTTCGGATGGGCTATATTAAAGTAACCATGTTTTGAAATGTTAAAACTAACTTTTTGGTAATTTTGTTAGAATACTTTTGAAACTGGCTATATTATATATTTATTAATATTAGCAACTATTTCCATTTTTCATTTATTTTTTCAACAGTTGAAACACTAAAGATAAAAATAATGTTTTAGTTATATGAACTTAGCTGTTGCAAGGGAGAAATGCGAAACCCATAAAAATGTGATAATACAAAAGTAACTGCGTTTTTTTTACAATTGATTAGCTTAACATTTGAGTGAAGAGCAAGCAAGTTTCAGAAAGAACAATCTAGAAGTGGCGCAACTAGACCAAACTTTCAGGCGGGCAAATAAAATACTTAAGTAGCATCATAAGACACAGCAAGCACTCGTTCGAAAACAAGACAAGTTAATTTTCCATACCAAGTATTATTTTGAACAATAGTAGATTTTCAGCTTTCACAAAAATGTTGTGAAAGTCATTATTGTCATTTTGTCGATAATTGTTTAAAATTAGCGCCATGTCAGAAACTTGTTCAATATACTGAAGAATATCTATATACGGATTTTGAAGAGCTTATGAAATAGGTAAAATTAGCGTACTGAAACGAGCACATATACACAATAATATTACAAATTTTGATTGATTAATAGCGTTCAAAAGCTGTTCTGCTTTACTAGCAGCATTTGCATCATTCCAATTACTAATTTTTGTCAGTGTGACTTTGATTGTCGGATATAGTTCAACAAATTTTATTGTGGCTTTGTGACAACGTTCCACCCATCGCGTGTCACATAATCCTGTTAGTTTCTGATGATTACTACTAGACTCTGAAGAACATTCAAGATTTCTTTAAAAAACGTGAGCTTTTAACGTGAGCTTTTTTTGAGCTTTCTTTAAATAAAGTTAATTGTCTGCTTGATTGTGATTGTACTTATACTTAAGGTTTAAGATAACACAACTCAATTATTGTAACCAAGAAACTCAAATTGAGGTGTGTGTACATGTCCGAGGTAGGACGTATATATATATATATATATATATATATATATATATATATATATATATATATATATATATATATATATATATATATATATCCAAACGTTACTACAACTTTGCTGTGATATCTGGAGAAATTGCTCAATGCTGAATGGATGGAACTATAGCATGACAGTCCCGCTATTCAAAGACAAAAGTGATCCATTGAACTGTTCATCATATCAATCTTCTCCTCTATCTTTCTCAGGGAATTTTTTTTTGTTATGGTTCGACAATAATTTTTGTGTATATTTTTATCGTGAGTTCGACCAGTCCTGTGTGGCACTGGGCTTTTTCGAATTATATGATTTTACCGAGTAACACACGAACGCGTAAAAATATTCGATAACAATTTTATTAATCGACGGAAGTAAATGAAGAGGAATTGAACTAAATGAACTCTATAATAATGTAAAATGTCAATGAACAAACTGGAATACAGGAATTAGAACTTCTTCTTGTTGGGTCTTGGACTCGGGATATGTTTGTTGCCGTTTAATCGTACAACCTCGACGTGTGTAACCGATAGTGATGTCGATACAACTCCAAGAAATAAATAAAATGAACGCGGAAAAATTACAAAAATCGGAGCCTATGGAAATTGCAAGCTGCGTGTGAAACTATACCAATGAGTATAGAATCCAGCAAAGAACCCTAGGTCGACAAATAGCACAAGAAACAAAAGAACGAGGCGGATTCGTTTTCACAGGATCCAAGGCCTGTTTTCACTGGGCCTGTCAGTCAAGTCTGATCGGCTTTCGAACGACCAAGGGCCTGTTTTCACTGGGCCTGTCTGTCAGTCGGTCGGCTTTCGCACAACCCTGGCCTGTTTTCACTGGGCCGTCAAGTCTGATCGGCTTTCGCACAACCCTGGCCTGTTTTCACTGGGCCGTCGAGTCTGGTCGGCTTTCGCACAACCAAGGGCCTGTTTTCACTGGGCCGTCGAGTCTGGTTGGCTTTCGCACAACCAACACAAAACAACAAGAGTCAGAACAACACTGGAAACAAATTGTGTGACTTTAGTACGCGTGCGAAACTATGCCAATGAGCATAGAGTCTCGTACCAAATCCACTTTTGAGAACTTAAGACGTTTCTGAAACTATGCCAATGAGCATAGAATCACGAATTAAGTCTCTTAGATACCAGAATAGGCACAGATTATTCGAAGCTGCCTAACTGGTGAACCCAAGGCGGACTCTTTTTGAGAACTTAAGACGTTTCTGAAACTATGCCAATGAGCATAGAATCACGAATTAAGTCTCTTAGGGACCAGAATTGGCACCGATTATTCGAAGCTGCCTAACTAGTCAACCCCCAGTCGGACTCTCTCCTACATTCTTCCTTATCAAAGCAAAATTAGATTTAGTTTCGGGTGTTTTTAAACATAAAAATTTCCAAGGTATGTCCAATTAATCAAAAAAACTACTAATTAAATTTTAAAATAATTTGTAATAATTTATGACGTCATCTAAATTGCAAAACAAAAAAAATCGTCGTCACCTATCGAGTAAATTAACTTGCACCATGCCCCTATCGAGTGAATAAATTTTGCGTTGAAAACTTTGAAGTATTTTTAGTAAGTATTATTTCATAATTCTGACACTATATATATATATATATATATATATATATATATATATATATATATATATATATATATATATATATACTATTATTAATAAAGATCACGGCGTTCCTTACAGTACCCAATCTATATTATAGTTTCTCGATTCTTCGAATAATTCTCCGATCTACTAAACTTAACTTGTTAATGCTATTAACAAAATTCCTATTTACAGAAGATGTCATTATCTACATGTATGCATATAGTACTATTTCCACTACCTAGTCTCGTCAGTGCAACATTAGAATAAATTTTACATTTTTAAAGTTTTTAAAATTTCAAAATTTTTAAAGTTTTAAAATTACTAAATTATATATCGTATATATATCGTTTTTACTAAGAATTTAAAATTAACACTTTTATAATTTAAAACAGAACATGAGTTATTGTAGGAACAAATGAAATAAATTGTATAGCGCTTGACATTTAAAAATTCAAAAAGCGCAATATTTTGTATATATAATTAAAATAAATTATATAATTTTATATAATTATTTTATAGTGTTTGCAATTTTGTCATAATAATTTCGTACAGCAAAAATTTAGAATTTTGATTTCTTGGGGGGGGGGGCAATTGCCCCCATGCCTCCCCCCCAAATGACGCCTCTGCCTTCGGCAACTGCAAGAAAAGTACCTCGCAAAGCATCAACAACTATCACACATTTTTGTAGACCTTGAAAAAGCATTTGATCGAGTTCCCGTGAAGCAATCAGGTGGAGTCTACGTCGACAACTCATTCAGAATATCTTGTTCGACTTGTGATGGAAATGTATACGAATACTAAGACTCTTGTCAGCACAACGGTTGGAAACACAGATGCATTTGACATTGGCGTTGGAGTTCACCAAGGCTCGATTCCCAGTCCACTGTTATTTATAACTGTGATGGAAGAAATCACAAAACCGATACGCACTGGTGACATTTGGAATCTAGTATATGCTGATGATATCGTTTTAACAGCCACGTCTGAGCAGAATGCAGCACAGATGTTTGAAGATTGGAACACCAGACACGCCGATCATGGATTCAAAGTCAACATCAGCAAAACCAAAGCAATTAACACTGGTGAACCCATCCAATCCACAGCTACTTGACGATGGCCCTGTTCAGTTTGTTAAGCTGGTGTAGGTAACAATTCAATCAAGTGTCAGCAGTGTAACCAGTAGTGTCACAAATGTTGTTCAAAAATAATTGGTACTTTATCTAAAGTGTCCAATTTTGCTTGTCCTGCTTGCATCAATCCACAACAACAAATTCGAAATAGCACTGTTTTTGAAGCCATTAAAATAGAGAAAGTCACATCGTTTCAATATCTAGGGGATGTTCTGGATTGTACTGGAACAGCTGAAGCTGCCGTTCGAGCACGCATACGTGCAGCCTGGAATAAATAGCATCTCCTTACCTCTATATTGCTGCGGCGTGACATCCCACTACCACTACGATCAAGACTTTATAAATCTGTGATACGTCCGGTCTTGTTATATGGTGCAGAAACATGGCCAATGACAACCAAACTGGAACAATCAACTTCAACGAACCGACATGAAAATGCTCTGAATTAGTCTGAAGGACCACATCAAATCTACCGAAATCCTGCGTCGTGCTGTTTTAGATGATATAAAGGACGAATGCCGGCAACACCGTCTGCGGTGGTTTGGTCATGTCAAACGAAGTGGAAACATTGCCATAACTTCTCTTGCGGATGTTGAAGTACCTGGCACGCGTCCCAAAGGCCGTCCAAAGAAGTCCTGGTCGCAAACAATCGAGCGGGACATGAGAGCTCTAAATTTGAATGAAATGGATACAACTGATCGTCCAATTTGGCGCAAAAAGTTGATGGCAAAGAAAGCAACGTCCTACCTCGGGAAACTGGGTCTGGACGCAAAACGAAGATTGATTTATTGAATTTTGTATATTTTTAGAAATATTATTTTTCCGTCTACTTAAAGCATATTTTGTGCATTCTATTATGCTATGTATGGTGATTGTCGTTCTACATTGGTTGCATATAGGATCTGTTATTTTGCAGTGTCCATGCCATGAATGGGTCAATCTAGTATGACCCATTTGTATTCTATTGTAGCGTCTATCCAAATTTATGGTGTTTTTGTTTGTTTTTTTTTAAACATAGATAATTTGAAAAAAGCTTCTTGCCATCGATTTATAATGTTTTGTTGGACTATGGTACTGAGGTCGGTGTATGAAATAAGTATTTGTGAAACTGGCAGTAAATGTGCCCTTGTGGCAGTTCCATCTGCGTTCTCGTTTCTTAGAATTCTTAGGTTAATCGTAACAAGCTTTGGCATCCAAGTAATCTCGATTAAACATACTTCTTACTTTTTTAGCCCGTCGACAACCATTCTGTTGCTCGTTTCGGACGTACTGGTTTCTCAAGCCATTAACATTTTAATAAAAAACGATTAATTACTATTGTGTAAGACAAAACGTAGAGATAATATATGTAAATTCATATTTTTTCCACTTGAACCCTTATTTAAAAATATTTAATGAAATTTATTATTTCTGTTACTAAAACAAAATTTTCTATTGTTTCCCTGGTAACTGCTAAACATGACATGATATTTAAAATTTTTTTTAATCAATATTTCTTCGCATATACTTTTTTAGATCTTAATGTGCAAACAAAATCATCCTCACTTATTTTTTTATCTTTATCTTCTTTCGCTTGCTGATTTTTTTCTTTTTCATGTTTTTTATTTTTATTTCCCATTGAAAATATGCGCATGCTTCAGAGGTTTCAACAACAAACACACATAGCGTAGGTATATGAATACGCGTGAAAACCACGCATCATACACATTGCATATGATAGGCGGAGATCTCTATGTATTCGAACCCAGTCACTGCAGCAACAAGACCAGGCGCTTTTGACCATTCAGCCATCACGCCGCACATAGTGTTTCAATTTATATTTTATATAAAAATATTTTGAATGAGCATCACTCAACATATCATGATATTTTTAATTTGCTTTGCTTGTTTTTGAAAATTTAGAAATCAGAGAACAATGGAATAATACCTTCGAAGTATGGAAATGCTGAATTAATGAAAATACCCAATTTTTTGCATTTGACTCCAAACCATATCAAGCTACAATGCGAATCCATTAAAAGTAAATGATATATATATATATATATATATATATATATATATATATATATATATATATATATATATATATGAGACCATATTTTATATAGTATTTATGAATTCTACCGAATTGTTAGCTTTAATCAATTTTAAGTTTGTCTTTTCAATTTTCCCTACTAGAATTAATTTTCTGGATATTCTTCAATTTGTTGAAAATGTAATTTTTCAAGTTTATCGTGAAAATTTAATGAAACTGTTGTTATCCGAATTCATGCAGATAAGGCCTTATTTCGGTTTTTTCATGAATCATCTTCAGTGCATGTTGGTTTGTAAAGTTTCTTTAAACAATGCAAAGTTCGCTAGCAAAGTTTATTAGTTGGTATCGCATTATTCATCTTTGTTGTTGTCATTCCTTTGTTCTTCATTGTTATTGAAGTTAGTATTAAAGCGTCGAGTTGGTAATGATGTTATCATTCTTTGTTGGATGTTTATTTGGGGTTTATTGATTGATATCTATTAGGACAGCTTCTGCAATTTTTAGATGTTTTGTGTTGGTGTTTTGATAAATTATTTTTATGTTGTTGTTGAGAATTTGGCGGGTTATTGGAGATGCATGTGTTGATTGCAAGTGAGATTTGATGGCTCCTCTTTGTGTATGCATTGTAAGACGTCTTAATAGTAAAGTGGTCGTAACATCAATATATGAATGTTGTTGACGCGCATAGTCGTCAATAGGGCATTTAAATTCATATATTACACTATTACACTTCAAGGTAGAATCGTCTTTAGGAATGCAGTTGTTCTTTAAAACCAATTGTGATGTTTTACAATTATTGTAGTATATCCTGAGTTTTATTTTATTAGTATCATTAATTGATGTAACATTTCTTTTTATGATTTGTTTGAAGACGACTTCTTCTATTTTATGTGCCATTGACATATGATTTCTGTAATATAGGATTGTGTCGTCATTGTTGTTTTTAAATATATTGCTATCTTGTTGTAGTCTTTGTTGAATGGTGCTTTCAATGGATGATGTTTTGTAACCATTGCTTACTAGTAGATTAGTAATTCTTTTCAGTTCCGTATTGCGATCTTCAGTTGAGGATGAATGGATTCACAAAGGATTTTATTGTACTTACTTTAAATTGTTCCGTACATTCACTTAACCCATTTAAACAAATACCTTTATTTGCTCGTCATGGGTTACCAAATTATCCAGAAATGGCAATAAATTTTCACTTTCGTGCTCGATGGTGAAATTCAATTTTGATTGATCCAGAGTTGACTTGTTCCGGTTCATTGTATACGACGAAGATATAGTCAACATATCTGGCATAAATGTTTGTTTTTAATTCCGAATTGTCACTAAACCTTTTGCTCTCAAGATATCTTTAAAGAAATTTGCGAACGAGACACCTGCTGGTGAGCGCATGGCTACACCGTCAATTTGCTTGTTTATCTTGCCTGTGGGAGTGTGGAAAGATGCTTCGGTGGTGCAGATTTGGAAAAGAGATTTGAGATGTGTTTTTGGTGTTTTTAAGGGACCGTGTCTGAGTAATTAACACTTTTGATGATAATATCAATTGTGTCGTGGACGGGAACATTTGTAAACAAAGATTCGACATCCAGAGACGCAATATGATTTGATGGTTTGTTAGCGTTCAATAGATTGATAAACTCCCGTGAGGACTGTATTTTATCATCAAGTCGATGCCAAAGATGCATTCATCGATAATGTCTGCCACCAGGAACGTGCCCTCAAACTTCAGGTCCATTTCTACCGTGCAAGATACTTCTCCGTACATAGGCGCCATTCCTCCAGTGGCAGTAAGAAATAGGTGCTTGCTAGATTTTTCTTGCTTCAGATCCATTGCCACATCTCGTCTAAGAATAGACCTAGTTGCTCCCTCCTGTACCTTTATAATCGGGCGTTCACGTAAATCTCTTTTCTTCTACCCAAAGATTACCTCGGTCACTATGCAGCCTTGAGACATAAATCATACTGCCGGAGGCGTTTGTTTTCTCAGCCAACTTGGGCCCCGCAAAATTGGCTTTCACTCGTTTTCCGACGTGTTAGCTGCAGACGTTCCAAGCGTGGGGCTGACATCTCTTCGAGAGTCGGTTTTTTTCAGCGCCGTTCCCTCGATGGACGTTACTTCTTTGAGGCCTCTTACAATATGCCCCATTTTTTAACAGTTTTAGGATCCTGGTGATTTGTAGTCTCCTGTTGTTGGGACAATCTTTCGACAATCACTTCATAATTCTGGATTCCAATGTCCAGAATTTTTCTGAGTGTTTTTATTTTTGAGATTTTGATTTTATATCTGGGTCTCGTAAGGCTTGAATAAACATTTTTGTTGCCGTTCTGTCTCTGAATTCCGGAGCACCTGTTGGGTGCGGCAGCAGGGTCAGCCTCTCTTCATCTCTTGCTGGTGTCTCCGTTCTACTCCGTTTGTCGACTCTCGTTTAGTTCGTCTGATTCTGTCTATTTTCTGGCTTAACTCGTCAACTTGTTTGTTCATTTTATCTATTCGTTTTTTAAATTTCGCTTCAAAGTCCTTTATTTTGACTAAAATTTTGGTTGCTTGTTTGGTGGCTTGTAGTTTCAGTTCGGTTGACTTTTCGGCTTTATGTTGATCAAATTTTCTATTCATATCGGCTGTCTGTTGATCGAATTTTTATTCATATTGGCTGTCTGTTGATCGAATTTTTTATTTAATTCTTCTATATGATCCGGAAATTCAAATTCATCGGGTTCGTTGCATTCGTTTGTTTGAGCGTCTCTTAGGCGGTTCATCAAAACTGCCTTTGCTCCTTTCAAGTCGAGGTTTCGTTTTTGTAGTTCCCTCCTCAGATTAGTGGCGTTGAGTTCTTCCAGTATTGACATTCTTTATTGCAGGTAAATTCAATCTATCAATGATCCCACTTCTGACACCAATGTTATAAACTTAACGTTCATTCTGGTTGTTATAACGATATTAACCGGCATTGTGTTTGGCCTGTTAAGTTTGACTTTGTTCAAGGACGTGTGTTTTGAAGTATTTATAAATCTAGAAAGATTGAAATAAAACCAAATGAACAAATTTTTATTATTTATTTTTAAACTTTTTCATGATTATTTTTCAGAGGTATCAATAATAACAAAAGTATATAAAACACATGAATACACATTATACACTGCTTATGATAGGCGAGAATCTTTTTGCTTTTGAACCCCGTCACTACAATGCAGAACCAGACTCTTTAACCATAACACCCTTTACATTTATAAATAATAAATAATTTAATAAATGGTGAATTTTGTCTAAATGTTTGGATCACATTTTTTAAAAATATGTATATATTGCTTGATTTCGTAATTCAATTTATACTTTAATATATATACACTTTATATTATAAAATGCCACTTTAAAAATGAAATATTTTTAAATGTTTAATATTTTTACGAAATGATATTTTTATGAAAAGCATTTATTAAGTGCCACTTGTTAAAAAACTAGGATTTTGTACACCGTGGCCTAAGGGACTGGAAAAAGATGATATCTGCAGAAAATTCTTTCCTTTAAGCATAACTGTCTCTGATTATTTAATAGATGGACCATTGTCACTAAATGAACATTCAAGAAATGTGCTCATGAAGGTTTTTTTTATTGATTTCATAATGTTCATTATTATTAATTTATTTAACCGAAGGAACCAAACCATGCCGAAGGAGGATCATATTTAATGCAATATAGAATGATTTTTAACACTATGTATGATTTCTAACACTAAGTAAACAAAGATGCAAAATAGAAATAGGCCTATTTGCATAATGAATTTTAATAATTTTTTTAAATTTTAATAAATTGGACAATTTCATGAAACTTTTAGTAAAACAAATTGCAATGACAAACTTTAGATTGGTCAATGCCAACAATCTGGTAAAATTCAAACAATGTTGTATGCTTTACAAATAGGTATTGTGTATAATTTTGGTCATTTACTAAAATAATCCGCTGCCACCAGAATGTAACGATTGTTAAGGATTTCAGCTGTTATAGCTCTGGGTATCACCGCTTGCATCAATTTTTTAATCCATCGGCTGACTCCCATCTTTTTTAAGGAGCTCTTCGTCTGCGTGCAAAGAATCCAATTGAGTCTAATAGCTTTTTAATACCGTGTTTTATTTTGACACTTTCCTAACAATTCGATCTTTGCTCTGCTTTTTCCCAATTGATGAGGTGCTATAGATCTTCGTCGACAGATTGTGTTCAACCGTCGTCTACCCAATGTACGCTTTTACTTGGATTATTTATGCTCTGACTGTTTTTTCCTTCTAACCGACAGCGTATTTGCATCTTATTGGGCAAGAATGAACAGTTCTCTTGTGATGCATAATTTTAAAATTTTACATTTGGATGTATAATCAAAGTCTAATGATGACCATAAAATTTTTCGTGAGAAGAACAATTCAATCAAGTGTCAGCAGTGTAACCAGTGGTGTCACAAACGTTGTTCAAAAATAATTGGTACTTTTTTCTAAAGTGTCCAATTTTGCTTGTCCTGCTTGCACCGATCCACAACAACAAATTTGAAATAGCAATGTTTTTGAAGCCATTAAGGTAGAGAAAGTCACATCGTTTCAATATCTAGGGGATGTTCTGGATTGTACTGGTACAGCTGAAGCTGCCGTTCGAGCACGCATACGTGCAGCCTGGAATAAATGGCATCTCCTTGCCTCTATATTGCTGCGGCGTGACATCCCACTACGATCAAGACTTTATAAATCTGTGATACGTCCGGTGTTGTTTTATGGTGCAAAAACATGGCCAATGACAACCAAACTGGAACAACAACTTCACCGAACCGATATGAAAATGCTCCGATGGATGCAACGAATTAGTCTGAAGGACACATCAAATCTACCGAAATCCTGCGTCGTGCTGGTTTAGATGATATAAAGGACGAATGCCGGCAACACCGTCTGAGGTGGTTTCGGTCATGTCAAACGAAGTGGAAACAGTGCCATAACTTCTCTTGCAGATGTTGAAGTACCTGGCACACGTCCCAAAGGCCATCCATTGAAGTCCCGGTCGCAAACAATCGAGCAAGACATGAAAGCTCTAAATTTAAATGAAATGGATACAACTGATCGTCTAATTTGGCGCAAAAAGTTGATGGCAAAGAAAACAACGTCCTACCTCGGGAAACTGGGTCTCTGGACGCTAAACGAAGATTGATTGATTGATTGATTGTCAAAAGCCCGATCCTATCGTAGTAGCTGTCTTCCAACGGTCTTTAAGCTGTCTTTAAGTCGAGTTTAGAGACCCCAATAGTGTGTTCAGAATTTCACCAATTCTTGATAATGGGTAGCTATCCTTTTTGGTCATTTTATCCAACTTCTTAAAGTCCACTCCACACGAAACCGGCTGCTAATGTCTTTTTTTATCAGCACAACCGGCGGAGTCCAAGGGCTTGCAGAGGGTTTAACTATTCCTTTTTTTGCATGTCGGTAATCATCCCATTTACCTCTGTTGATATCTGAAATGGCTTAGAGTCTTGCGTGCCGATGAGTTACCATACTGAATTTTTCGAAAGTCTTCATGTCGTAGATGCTATCAATTTTACATGCATTTTGTAAATCTTTAAGGCGCTCTCTTTCCGTTGACCGTATGACTACTTTTCTGTTTCAAGTCCTGTGTTTTTATTGTGTTTCTGGGTTGACATCTTCCTATTAATATTAATGAATTATTTGTTGTGTTTAATATACGGACTGAAAAGTTGCCGTTCTCGTTTGTTTATAAGAGGCATTGTTAGACAAGTAAATTTGGATTGTTAATTGGTTCAACAAAACATATCTACCAATCTCCTGGATCGCAGTTTAATTTAGCTTATATAATGTTTTCTAATGATTTCGGTATAGCTCTATCACCGTCAATTTTTACCTGCAAACACTTTTTTCGTCATTTCCAGTATTAGTTCCAAATGGAAACCGAACCTAAACCGAAAAAACCGCAAATTTCGGTTGGAAAAAATCCAGTGCTGGTCCGAAAAAATTTTTTTGTTAATTTCGTTTGATTAAATTTGAACCACCAAGTCAATTGAAAATATTTTTTAAAATGGGCGCCTTGTTAAATTTTCAATATTTTACAGCATGTCCAATATTTCCATTTTTTGTTTAATTGTCATGTGTTTTAAAATATTTTTGCGGTATTCATTCCTGATAGATTACGCTTGGATTGAAGAATTGATATAAAAAAGTTTCAAAAGCTATGATTCTAGTGCATTTACAATATTTCAATTGAGTGTGCTCAATTTTGAAGTTGTTTTGGCACCGGTTTCTACCTAACATCTTCTTTCTCGTGCCATATCCTTTCAGGACATTGGCGACCATCGACCTCTACAAAACCCGATCTTTAACACTTATTAAGAGTTGAAATATGGTGATATTCAATAAGTGACACAAGGACTTCACGAATGTTATTCGTTGTTGACCGCGATCTCTTTCCCATGCAATCTTTTCAGTAGTTGTTAGATTTTCCATTCTTTCCTTCCGCATGATGTGACCAAAAAACATCATTAACTACCTCTGTCGCATTATCTGTAATAATTTCCTCTTTTCATAACCGGACTGCTTTAATACATCCTCATTCGAAGTATGAGAGGTCCAACTAATTTTTATAATTCTTCTCAAAAACCACATCTCAGCAGCGATATTTTTTTTTCCATTTTTTAGAAATTGTCCAGAACTCAGAGCCATAAGTAAGCACAGTTTTAATTTTTTTGATATTCTGATTTTACTGTTGGTGAGGATGTTTTTCATTTTAGAATATGCATCTTTCGCTATAGCTATCCTTTTTTTGATTTCCACACCACATTTACAACTTGAGGTAATTAGAATTTCGAGATAATTGAAGCTGTTGACTTGTTTCACCTTTAATGATTATGGAGCAGATCGGGGAGGTTTTGCTTTTACTGATAACCATGCGCTCTATTTTGTTGATGCTTAATTGCATGCCTTTCTTTTCACTTTCAAAAACCAGTTTGGAAACAATTGTTTGCAGTTTTTCCATTGAATCTGCTATAAGAGCTGTATCATCAGCATATTTTACACTATAGTATTCACGTCTCCAATGGATATTCCAGGTAGATCTTTCATTTTTCTCATAATGATCTCACTTAGAGATTGTACAGGTCTGGAGCGAATACACAGCCTTGCCTAACGCCTTTCTTTATTTCGACAACTAGTCATTTTGTTACCAACTTTTATGACTGCTCAATTTTCCCAACAGAGGTTTTTGGTAACTTATAAACAGGTCTTTCTTCATTTCAATCGCTCGTTCACTGATCATTCGTAGCATAAAGATAAAGATAGCGTTTCTTGTGTCACAATCCTCTACAAAATCACATTTGACATTGATCTCATCATTATGTGATAGACTGTCAAAATTCAAACGTTTTGAGGCCACTTTTCTCCTAATTTTCTTCAACTTTATCATGATTTTACAAACAACTGAGTTACGATCACTGCCACAATCAGCTCCAGTGTAACTTTTGCATTGTTAAACAGCATTTCGAAATCGTCTATTTATTGTAATGTAATCAATCATATTTCTTACTTTGTCTCCGGGACTTTTCCAAGTATATTTTCTCCTTCGGTGATTGCCAAACCAGGTGTTGGTAATAATTTGATCATTTGTGACACCATTCAATCAACTTTTCATTCATTTTTTCACCTACCGCATGAGGGCCAACCACGTCATGTATCCTTTCTGAGCCAACTTTTGCATTCAAGTCACCCATCATAATAACAATTCCTTGAGATTTACATGTTTTTAAAGCATCATCAAGATCACTGTAAAAAGCATCAAGATCTTCTTCAGTGCTTTCAGACGTTGGCGCATAAACTTGAATAACAGCTAGGTTGAAAGGTTTTGCGTGTATTTTGACCAACAAAATTATCTGACACCGCCTAGAAACTTTCTAATTTTTTTAGACATTTCTTTATTCAATAGTACACCTACTCCTCGTTCGTGTGAATCATCTCCAGATTATATAAATTTGCCTTCTTCAAAGGTGTAATGACATCTGATTTCTCTTAACGAGTTTCGCTCAAACCTAGAAGGCTGAGATTCATTCTTTTCATTTCTTGCTTTACGTTTTCAAATTTTCCAGTCTAGCACAACGTTCTAACGTTCCATGTCGCCACAGTAAAAGGTGTATTCAACTTGTCATTATCTTGTTTTTTGATTTGGTTTGTGCTTGTCGATGGTTTTCTTGGCAAAAGTTGTGGACAGTAAGTTGCCATTATTTGCTGTCTACTTTTTTAATTCTATATGAGATGGGTCATGACAAATACAATTATATAAGATAAATAAATGAGTCAAACAAATAAATAAAAATGGATAACTCAATATATAGTATTTGAAGTTAATGTATAATTATTAAAATTAAAAATAAAATATTATACAAAGAGTTAAATATATTTTTTGTTTTTTATATATGTACATACATATTTTACAGTTTTTTTGGTTGTGATTTGGATTTGGATTTGCTTTTTAGTCTTGTAGTGGACGCTTACTTATTGAAAATTTTATTTCTTTTTTAATATTCACAAAAAATAACTTTTATTTTTTATTAATCAACATACATTACCCAATTGTTATTTATTGGCTATGTACTTTTATAAAACTTGAAAGCTGTTGTTATGTTACGTGCGTTAAAATTTAGAAAATAATTACTTCTAGAACTAAACCGGGATCGAAGCGAAATTGTTTTTTCGCAATCAAACCAAAACCTAAACGGAAAATATATCGGTTTGAGGCCCTGCTTCCTTATTTCTCCGTCTCTAAACACGTTACTCATAGTCAATGTTAAACCCATGTCTTGTTATGAAGTCTTATGATGCATTGGACCGTGATGTATATACCTTCGAATTTCAGATCTCCTATATATACAATACGAGAGATTTCTCCATGGGCGGGCGTGACTTCTCGGTAGCTGTTACAAGGCTATATTTATTGAAACTTTCACGTTCCAAGTGAGGTACTAGGTCGAGTCATACGATTGACTGCTACTGCGGTGTCGATAGTAATTATACCTGTGCATAAACTTTTTTTATATACTGCCAGAGATCGTTTTGGTTTCGATGCTGTCTCGACATATCAATTACTGTACAGTACTGCATCCACTAGCCAATCTCAGCCCGGTGAGATTGGCAATCTCAGTCCGGTGAGATTGGCTTTTACTCGTTTTCGATTACTTGTTTGAGAAGGTGGTTACTCTTTGTCTTTTCGTTTGGCTTCTAAGCTGAGATTTGGATACATATTGGTCATCGCCGTTTTGTATATTTAGCGCGTACAACATACTGCGAAGTAGAAACAGTGTTCGTTGGTGATGCTTCAACTACCATATATGAAACTGAAACCAAATCAATGAATCAATCTTCGTTTAGCGTCCAGAGACCCAGTTTCCCCAAGGTAGGACGTTGTTTTTTTTCCATCAATTTTTTTGCGCCAAATTAGACGATCAGCAGATTCAGCTGTTCCAGTACAATCCAGAACATCCCCTAGATATTGAAACGATGTGACTTTCTCTACCTTAATGGCTTCAAAAACATTGCTATTTCAAATTTGTTGTTGTGGATCGGTGCAAGCAGGACAAGCAAAATTGGAAACTTTAGATAAAGTACCAATTATTTTTGAACAACGTTTGTGACACCACTGGTTACACTACTGACACTTGATTGAATTGTTACCTACACTAGCTTTACAAACTGAACAGGGCCATCGTCAAGTAGCTGTGGATTGGATGGACTCACCAGTGTTCATTGCTTTGGTTTTGCTGATGTTGACTTTGAATCCATGATCGGCGAGTCTGGTGTTCCAATCTTCAAACAACTGTGCTGCATTCTGCTCAGACGTGGCTGTTAAAACGATATCATCAGCATATATTAGATTTCAAATGTCACCAGTGCGTATCGGTTTTGGGATTTCTTTCATCACAGTTATAAATAACAGTGGACTGAGAATCGAGCCTTGGTGAACTCCAACGCCGATGTCAAATGCTTCCGTGTTTCCAACCGTTGTGCTGACGAGAGTCTTGGTATTCCTATACATTTCCATCACAAGTCGAACAATATATTCTGGAATAAGTTGTCGACGTAGACTCCACCTGATTGCTTCACGGGGAACTCAATCAAATGCTTTTTCAAAGTCCACAAAAGTGTGTGATAGTGGTTGATGCTTTGCGAGGTACTTCTCTTGCAGTTGCCGAAGGATGTGAATTGCATCAATTGTTGATTTCCCCGCTAGGAAACCAAATTGATAATTTTCCGTTGTGATACATGACGGACGTTAATTTTCTCTCAATGATTTTTTCCACAATTTTCAGAGAGTGTTCTAACAGACGTATACCCCGATATAATGAACAGTTCAATGAATCACCTTTGTCTTTGTATAGCGGAATTGTCAACTATAGTTCCATTCAGTCGGCATTGAGCAATTTTTCCACACTTCACGGCAAAATTGTAGTAACGTTTTGATACCTGCAGTACCAGATGCTTTGATAATGTCATTTGTGAGTTCATTTCGTACGCTTTGCTTTTTTTGCTATAAGCTACAGAAATTTCATGTGTTCACCTTTGCTTTTAGAGAGCCACTTTCTGCACTGATCTGTCCGAGCCAGTGCGACTTGACGTCTTGCATAGTTGTTTTTCTTACGGGAAATTTTATTGTCATCAACAGACTTTGATTTTTGCCATTGCTTGTTTGCAGCTTTCTTTTCAGCTATTGCATTGTGTACACTGTCATTCCACCACCAAGTGTCCCGTTCATGCTGGCGTTTTGTACCAGTTTTCCCACAAACTGTAGTTGCAGCGTTAATCAAAACGGTTTCATATGTGCTCCAATCTGTACTTGCTTGCGATTGGTGGTCTAACTGTGTGGCGACAATCTTTTGAAATTTTTCTCGATGAATATTGCTTTTCAGCTTCCACGTTTTGAATCTCCGAGGCATTTGTTTAGATTTGTGTTGTGACAGTTCGACAACCAGGTCTGCCACAAGGAGTCTATGTTGGGCGACACATGATTCGCCAGGTATAACTTCGACATTTTTGAATAGCCTTTGGTGTTGTTGCTTGACAGCGAAGAAATCAATTTGCGTGGCTGATGGTCCACTTCTGTATGTTATGAAATGTTCCTACCTTTTTCTAAAATATATATTCAGTAAACAAAACTCGTGACTTTCAGCAAACTCAAGGATGCGGTTGCCATCTTTATTCCGTTCTCCATAGCCAAAACCGCCATGTATGTTGTCAAAACCATCTGTTTTCTCTCCAACGTGGCCATTCAGATCGCCTCCAATCAGGATTCTTTCAGATTTTGGTATTGTTGAGATGGTGTCAGAGAACGCAGCCCAGAAGTCATTTTTCATCTCTTCTCTTTCAACTGTCTGTGGTGCGTATGCAAAAAAAATAGTCATTGTTTGCTTTTCTAGGCGAAGCTTGATCCACATGAGACGTGAGTTAATCCTTTTAATATCCAACACTTTTTGGGCTAGCGGTTTTTTTGACAAAAATTCCAACGCCAATTTTGGCCGTCTTTTGACCATTCCAGAATAGTTTTTATTTTTTTTTGTCCGAGTTGATATGACAGACATCATTCGATTTCCATCGGGTCTCCTGAAGGCAGATGTCAATCCTTTTACGCTCGAGCATTTATGCGATTTCCATGCTGCAGCCAGTCAGTGATCCAACATTGAGCATTCCAAGTCTAAGTACCATAGAGGGGCCATTCTGAATTTTTCTGCAACATCCCTCCGCTATTGCTACTTCTCAGGGACTCTTAGCACCCTTTGATCTAGGGGCCGTTGTTTTTCTTTGTGATGGCATAGAATAATTTGGGGGAAAATTTTTACATCCGTACACCCATCCTGACGACAACCACCGGCTATAAGCGGTGGGCCTAGCCTTTTGCTCAAAAGCACGCAAGGCAGCATGGATGCAGTTTTATGTCATGCTCAAGACTTATGCCCAGAAACAGAAACCAAAACTCTTTATATTGTACCCTAAGCCCTAACAGCATGAAATGCGCTAATGAACCAATCCAGGGACTTGAGTAAAAACTTGTGGAAGATGGAATTTTTAATTTTTTATTTGAAACAATTTGATCAGTTTGTAAATATATTGTTTTTAATTTTTTATTTTTGATAATTTCTCCATCAAGTATGAACTTTTGAAATTGTGTAAAAAAAATCGCCGGAAAAATTAATCGTTTCAGTTCAGTCTGATGTTGATAGTGCTTTTCTATGTGACGAGCTAATAAGCTAATAATTATTAAAAATAAGATTATGCAAAATAAAAATGAATGAAAAATGGAAATGTTATTTATGTTTTAAAAAGATTAATTTTTTTTCTGAAATTTTTTTTAAGATTGTGTTTTTTTGAGGATAAATATATGTAACGATAAGAAATCATTTTTAATACTAAAAATAGATGCTAATAATGTGAATAAAATCAATTTTTCAGTATATTGTAAAACATAAAAATAAAGTATTTTTATTTAGTTGTGATAATAAGGTGAAATAATAACGCAAGAGTTTAAATTTTTTCATTATGTTTTAAAAAATAAAAAAAAAGTAATTTTACTCAGAAAAACATTTGCATTGACTGATTTTAAGTGTTTTAAAAGTATTTTTTATTTAATAGTGATAATAAGATGAAATTATGATGGGAAAATTGAAAATTTTTTCTGGAATTCGGAACTCGAAGTCGGAAATTTGTACCCAGAGTCGGAGTTGGTTTTTTTTGAGGAGTCGTAGTCGGGAGTCGGATTTTTTCGAGGAGTCGGATATTTTTCATCCGGCTGCGGCACACTGGCTACGGTTTTGCTTTGGTAGGTGTAATGTTGGAAATATTATGAAAAAAAGCAATGTTTGTAACAATTGGTTTATTCACTTCCATGTTACGTTGTATGAATTTACAGTAACGACTCTCCCTAAACTCTGAAAAACTATATGCAAAATATTTTATTTAAATCATTGTCTATTAACAACAACTTTATTCCTGTTTAAAAAGCGTTCCAAATTAAGATACTTTGAAAATTTGAAAATTTCAGATCAACTTGTCTTCATTGTCTTTAGATAAATTTTCTAGAGAAAAGTTCGTCAAACTATCTAGAAATTACTACAAGAAAGACATGTTATCATTAGAATTAAGCAGGTGCTTAAATTATTTTTAATTTTTGTGAACCAAATTTAGCTCTTTTTTCATACTAAAAGTTGTCCAACAAGAAAGCAAAATTACGATCATGGCATTTTCTTATTAACCGCACTTGTTACAGAATCAAAGGTAACTCATTTCAAATGTTAAATAAGTTTTCATGAACTATTTTTAACACATTTTGGTATTTTTCATGTCAATTTGATGGTAAGCGGGAGAATATATGCTAAATAAAGTTTTCTAAATAGAATTTTATTTGTTTTTATTTGAATATAGCAGCGAGTGTTTAATGTTTTGAACCTCAATTCCAACTCGGCTATAGAAAACTTTCATTTGATCATAATTTTATTTTTAATTTAAACGTATTGTTTTGCATTTTGCACAGCTATTTTTTATTGCAAAAGAGCTGTTAATTTGTTTCCAAGAAATTTAAATTTTAAAATTTTAAGTTAAATTTCAGGGGGTCAGATATTGTTATTTTTCTTTTTATTTGAACAAACACTTGCAGAAAACTTGTTCGTTATCAGTGTACACAAACAATGGTTTATCATTGATTTAAACAGTTTTATTTGTTGCTTTAACGTATACTGCAGTTGTAAATCATTGTTCGTCATGCTTTACCAAAACATCCAGAAATGACAATGAATCTAGTAGTGAATGATAGTACTACTACTACATGAAAACAGGAAAAGATCATCTCTAATAATAAAAAACAATTCCAACACTAAACCTTCCTCGGATATGAAAAGTAGTCATTTGATTTATTCATTCACATGTAAAATTTGTGAGTGCGTGCATCAAAATTCTGAATACATCGGAATGACTACAACAACATTAACGAGAAGACTCACTATGCATAAGCAACATGGAGCAATAAAAGACCACCTAATGGAACAACACTATTTTAACAAGGGAAATTTTAGACAATAACACCAAAGCAGTTTATTACAACAGAGAATACTTCAAATTGAAGATAGCAAAATCAATTTTCATCGATAAACATAAACCAGCAATAAATATTTAACTAAATAATACCAATATTTTTCCAACAAAGAAACACATGATAAACCTTAGCTCTAATTAAGTTACAATCAAAGTCACTGTGAAAATAAAGGCACAAAGATGGAACAATACTAAATAACTACAGTGATGATGGAAGTTGATGCCGAAAAGAGCTTTTCTGTAGTAATAACGTTATTAATAATGCTTTGTCAAAAATGTCAAATATTAAAAGTTTTTTATTTAACCTTATTAAGCTTCATCAAGATGATAAAAGTCTCGTTAGAAAAATTAAGAAACTCAACTACAAGTTGAATAATGCCGAAAACGCAGTGATCTTTATAAATAATTGTATTTATGATAGTCTAAACCCAAAATATATATATGTGTATGTGTGTGTATATATATATATATATATATATATATATATATATATATATATATATATACATATATGTATATATATATATATATATATACAGTACACACAAATCAGGTAGAGTCTACGTCGACAACTCATTCCAGAATATCTTGTTCGACTTCTGATACGAATACTAAGACTCTTGTCAGCACAAGGGTTGGAAACACAGATGCATTTGACATCGGCGTTGGAGTTCACCAAGGCTCGATTCTCAGTCCACTGTTATTTATAACTGTGAAGGAAGAAATCACAAAACCGATACGCACTGGTGACATTTGGAATCTAGTATATGCTGATGATATCGTTTTAACAGCCACGTCTGAGCAGAATGCAGCACAGATGTTTGAAGATTGGAACACTGGACACGCCGATCACGGATTCAAAGTCAACATCAGCAAAACCAAAGCAATGAACACTGGTGAACCCATCCAATCCACAGCTACTGGACGATGGCCCTGTTCAGTTTGTAAAGCTGGTGTAGGTAACAATTCAATCAAGTGTCAGCAGTGTAACCAGTGGTGTCACAAACGTTGTTCAAAAATAATTGGTACTTTATCTAAAGTGTCCAATTGTGTTTGTTCTGCTTGCATCAATCCACAACAACAGTCTAATAAACTAAACGTTCACCAAAAAAACTTTAGTGAGAAAAATCGAAAAAACGAACTACAAACATGTTAACGCCAAACATTCGGTAGAATATTGTGTATTATATCAATCAACCTTCGTTTTGCGTCCAGAGACCCAGTTTCCCGAGGTAGGACGTTGTTTTCTTTGCCATCAACTTTTTGCGCCAAATTAGACGATCAGTTGTATCCATTTCATTCAAATTTAGAGCTCTCATGTCCCGCTCGATTGTTTGCGACCAGGACTTTTTTGGACGGCCTTTGGGACGTGTGCCAGGTACTTCAACATCTTCAAGAGAAGTTATGGCACTGTTTCTACTTCGTTTGACATGACCAAACCACCTCAGACGGTGTTGCCGGCATTCGTCCTTTATATGATCTTAAACCAGCCCAACGCAGGATTTCGGTAGATTTGATGTGGTCCTTCAGACTAATTCGTTGCATCCATCGGAGCATTTTTATGTCGGTTCGTTGAAGTTGTTGTTCCGGTTTGGTTGTCATTGGCCATGTTTCTGCACCATAAAACAACCACGGACGTATCACAGATTTATAAAGTCTTGATCGTAGTGTTAGTGGGATGTCACGCCGCATCAATATAGAGGCAAGGAGATGCTATTTATTCCAGGCTGCACGTATGCGTGCTCGAACGGCAGCTTCAGCTGTACCAGTACAATCCAGAACATCCCCTAGATATTGAAACGATGTGACTTTCTCTACCTTAATGGCTTCAAAAACAGTGTTATTTCGTATTTGTTGTTGTGGATTGATGCAAGCAGGACAAACAAAATTGGACACTTTATATAAAGTACCAATTATTTTTGAACAACGTTTGTGACACCGCTGGTTGCACTGCTGACACTTGGTGAACTCCAACGCCGATGTCAAATGCATCTGTGTTTCCAACCGTTGTGCAACCGTGTTTCCATCACAAGTCGAACAAGATATTCTGGAATGAGTTGTCGACGTAGACTCCACCTGATTGCTTTACGGGGCACTCGATCAAATGCTTTTTCAAGGTCTACAAAAATGTGTGATAGTTGTTGATGCTTTGCGAGGTACTTCTTTTGCAGTTGCGAAGGATTTGAATTGCATCAATTGTTGATTTTCCCGCTGGGGAACCAAATTGATAATTTTCTATTGTGATACACGACGTTAATCTTCTCTCAATGATTTTCTCGACAATTTTCAGGGAGTGTTCTAACAGACGTATACCCCGATATGATGAACAGTTCAATGGATCACCTTTGCTTTTGTATAGCGGAACTGTCATGCTATAGTTCCATTCAGTCGGCATTGAGCAATATCTCCACACTTAACGACAAAGTTGTAGTAACGTTTGGATACCTGCTGTACCAGATGCTTTGATAATGTCATTTGTGAGTCCAGAGGACCCTGCTGCCTTTCCATCCTTCATAGCTTTCAGAGCTTCTGTAAGCTCCTCTACAGTGATGTCTGAAATCGGACCTTCGATGGGTGAAGCGTCAAAGTTAACATTGATGGGATTTGTTTCATTTAACAGAAGGTTGAAGTATTCTCTCCACTGTAGATGTTTGGATAATCAGATTTTATTAAAAGCGAAGTGTAATAAAACCTAAATTAATTATATGTTAAATTAAAGTAATAGAAGTAGACTACATTTGAAAAAACATACTTTATAGTGTACTATTCACAAAATTTTAATATTTTTAAATAGTAAAATCAATCAATCAATCAATCTTCGTTTAGCGTCCAGAGATCCAGTTCCCCCGAGGTAGGACGTTAAATTATTAACGTAATTTAAATAGTAAAACGTATGATTTAAAATTTAGAATTAGTAAAGTAAATGGATTAATTATAATTAAGTAATTTAAATCAATTAAGTAAATGTATAATAATATATTAATCTACAGCATAATAATAGGGAAAACGAAAACTTGAATCGCACGTCGCAAGGCCACTATGTCCCACTGTCAAATAAAGATACTTAGGCTCGGTTCTAGTGCTCTTTTGTGCCTAGGCAACATGCGAATTTTCCGCCCCTCTCCAATAATTTTTGATTTGAAAAAAAAAAACAAAATCTGATTACCCCAACCAACTTCAATCTCATTTTAATTTATTATAAAAATCCTTTGTACACAAACTTCACACAAATCGATTCATGTTAAAAACAAATTAACAAAATATTAATTTATGTAAGTCGTATTTAAAAATGAATTTGTATGACTCTAAATTTAGAAAATTTTTTAATTCATTATTTTAATCATTTGAACACAAACTTTACACAAATAAATCGTTTCATATTAAAAAACAAATTAGCAAGTCGTATTTAAAAATGAATTTTTCTGGCTTTAAATCCAGAAATTTTTTATGGATTAATTCAAATTAATCACAAGCTTCTTTTTCTGTTGAAATGTAGTAAGACCAACCAAACGATCTTGGCACATTTGAGGCCACAAATACGAATACGATTTTTTAACTTTAAAAAAGCTTCTTTTGGCACTAGCAATTGTGACTAGTAACATTAGAAGAATTTGAAGAGCTATTGAAAGGTTAGGTAATTTCGATGAATTGCAAAACATTTTTCGATGTATTGCAAAACCTTTAAAAATCCATTCCGTTTATATGTTACAGAAACCCAAGTAAATCATTATGTTCTAATAATTGAGTAAATCTATTATTTACTGCTTGAATTTATATGTCTAATATCTGGTTGCAAAAAGATACTCTAAACTTTTGTTCAGGTGACACTATCGGTTCATCATTGCCTTCATATGAAAATGGTCGGTATTTTTGCGCATACGTGAATTTCTCATAAAATCCTTCACAACTTCCCAGTTCATTTGGCTATTTGGCTTTCTCAATCCTTGCTGCTTCAAAAGCTTCATCAGAGTGGTAATCGCATAAAAAAGATTTAGCAGCATTTAAAATGTTTTAAAGCTAGACACAGATCTAAAGTCTGTGATTGCAAAATTTTGTTGACAATCTTAATTTGTAATAAAATATCATACCACAACACTAGGAACAAAGAAACTTGAAATTTAAAATATTTGTTGCTTATCCTTTAGCCTCTCTGCGTTTCTTGATTTGTGGTACAGTTATTAATGTTATTATTTTCAGCTATTGCAGTAAATGCTTCATAAACTCCACCGATCTGAAGTCTAAGTGCCCGAACGGCATCTACCCTACTTTTCCAACGAGTGCCATTTAAAGGTTTTACAGTAAAAATGTTAACATGGTTTAATAATACATTCCAACGGTGAGTTGACGTTAAGAAAAATAAGAAATATATTGAATTAAATTTAAATAAAGCTACAGACTCCATACAGCAATTGGCTGCATCATATAATACCAAATTAAGCGAGTGAGCACTACATGGAACAAAAAAAGTTCGATGATTAAATCGACAAATTCTTGCTTGGACACCATTACACTTACCACGCATGTTGGCTGCGTTATCATACCCTTGTCCTCTCATGTCACCAAGATTCACACCAAGTTCCTGCATCTTTTTAATAATAAATTTTTGCTAGTTTCAATTTTGTTAATTTGAAGGTATTGTTAATTTTACTAGATAGCAGTACAACATTTTCATTCTGAATCATATTTCCGAGATAGTGTGAATTTCAAATGTTGTTGTTCGCATAATGTGTTCACTTATAATAGGATCATAAATGCACAAAAATTCAATAAATTTGAGAAAGTTCCCATTGTTCAGTTTATAAAGTTTTTCACAACTTCCTCTTAATACCAGATTTCGTCCAGCAAGAGTATTGATTAACGTTATTATTCTTACAAGAATTTTTGTCAACTATTATTTACCTATTGAATAATTTCCTTATTAATATCCTCAATATTAGTCGCGTCAGATGAATGTGGCAAATTTATTATTGTTGTTTTTTACTAATACGTCCAGAAATGGGGGTTTATTGTCCTTGGATTTTTCTATGGTAAATCTTAGTTTAGGTGAGTTAAATGTGTGTAGGAGATTATATGTTTATCACAATAATCTTGAAAATGTGCCACATAAAAATGCTCCGATAGATGCAACGAATTAGGACCACATTAAATCTACCGAAATCCTGCGTCGTGCTGGTTTAGATGATATAAAGGACGAATGCCGGCAGTACCGTCTGCGGTGGTTTGGTCATGTCAAACGAAGTGGAAACAGTGCCATAACTTCTCTTGCAGATGTTGAAGTACCTGGCACGCGTTCCAAAGGCCGTCCAAAGAAGTCCTGGTCGCAAACAATCGAGCAAGACATGAAAGCTCTAAATTTAAATGAAATGGATACAACTGATCGTCTAATTTGGCGCAAAAAGTTGATGGCAAAGAAAACAACGTCCTACCTCGGGAAACTGGGTCTCTGGACGCTAAACGAAGATTGATTGATTGACAATCATCTGACGCAACTAGTAGAACACATGAATTAGAAAGAGTTACTAAACTTCTCATCAACAATGGATATAAAAAATCTTTAATCGACAGAATTACAAGTCAAAAAGAACAAAAAAACACTAATAATATAACTAGTAATACTAATAACATCGTACTTTATAATAAAAATCATATGTCTACCGCCTATAAGCAAGATAAAAAAATCATGAAAAGAATAATACGAAACAATATTAAAACCATCAAAATTAAAATACGAATCTACTATGCAAACCAAAAAACACCATCCATGATAATGAAAAACAATAACTATACTAAATACCAGGCTTAATATTAGATAGAAATCACCTTATATATTCATTTACTTGCAAAATTGGTGATTGTTTACACTAAAAATCTGAATATGTCGGAGTCATTGGCACAAAACTATCAAGAAGACTTACTATGCACGTTCAGCCTGGCGCTATCAAAAACCACCTGAAGACAAAAACGAAATTCTCTAGAGACAAAGACATCCCATTATAAATATTCAACAAAGGGCCACTGGCGTTCTACCATTCCATAAAATTAGAAATCATAAAAACTTTAATTCACACAATTAAAGGCAAAGAACTCGTACAAATTTGGTTAACATAGGAACAAAGTAACAACTTATATAAAGGCATAAACAACGGGAAAATTAACATTGATAATGGAAATCTGAATTTTTGAAAAAAGCTTCTCTGTTTGCGACTAGGACTTCTTTGGACGGCCTTTAAGACGTGTGCCAAGTACTTCAACATCTGCAAGAGAAGTTATTTTAAAGTTATGGCACTGTTTCCACTTCGTTTGACATGGCCAAACCACCGCAGACGGTGTTGCCTGCATTCGTCCTTTATATCATCTAAACAGGATTTTGGTAGATTTGAGAAGGTCTATTGTAGAGTGGCAGCTTCCGGCCAGGAAAGACTCTACCGAAGTAAAGGCTCGGTTGGATATTTGTATGCGGACGCGGTTCGAGACCGCGTGGCGCGGAATTCGAAAATCGCCCAACAAAAATCTGCTAAAGGAAAAATAGATAATTAAATTTGTAATAAAAAATTAAATTGTTTCATTAGAAGATCGGTAAGCAAAACGTTTCAAAGCCAATTTAGCTAGGTGAATCGTTAGTTAGGTTAGGCGAAAACGACAAAGAAGTTTTAAAAATTTTCAGAAAGCGGCACTTTTTTTATTTTTTTATTTCATTGGTAATAACAAAAAACGCCGCTTCCTGAAAGTTGAAAAAAAATTGAAAACGTAAAACAAGAAATGAAAAGAATCACGTAGAAGGACCAAAAATACTTAGATCGTGTCGCTCTTTCCAAAATGAATTCAAATAAAACGCCATGTTCAGATGAGATAGTTGTTGAAGAAAATAGAAAAAAGTGTTAAAGATCGGGTTTTGTGGAGGTCGATGGTCATCAATGTCCTGAAAGGATAAGGCACAGGAAGGAAAGAAGTATACACACGCACACACACACCCATATATATATATATATATATATATATATATATATATATATATATATATATATATATATATATTTATTTATTTATTTATTTATTTACTTAGATCTGAAATTCGTGTAACTCTTTTCAAAATAAAATCGAATAAAGCGCTATGTTTTCGAAATAGCAATGTTTTTGAAGCCATTAAGGTAGAGAAAGTCACATCGTTTCAATATCTAGGGGATGTTCTGGATTGTACTGGTACAGCTGAAGCTGCCGTTCGAGCACGCATACGTGCAGCCTGGAATAAATAGCATCTCCTTGCCTCTATATTGATGCGGCGTGACATCCCACTAACACTACGATCAAGACTTTATAAATCTGTGATACGTCCGTGGTTGTTTTATGGTGCAGAAACATGGCCAATGACAACCAAACCGGAACAACAACTTCAACGAACCGACATAAAAATGCTCCGATGGATGCAACGAATTAGTCTGAAGGACCACATCAAATCTACCGAAATCCTGCGTCGTGCTGGTTTAGATGATATAAAGGACGAATGCCGGCAACATTGTCTGAGGTGGTTTGGTCATGTCAAACGAAGTGGAAGCAGTGCCATAACTTTCCTTGCAGATGTTGAAGTACCTGGCACACGTCCCAAAGGCCGTTCAAAGAAGTCTTGGTCGCAAACAATCGAGCAAGACATGAAAGCTCTAAATTTAAACGAAATGGATACAACTGATGTTCAAAATGATTCCATTAAAAAAAGATTATATTAATAGTAATAACAGCTATTGAAAAAAACTTGTTAAGAAAACGTGAGCTAATGGAGAACTTTCCTAAAAGAAAATAAATTTAAACTTTTAAGATGTATCTACAATATACATCAGACGCAGCCGATTGGGGAAGATTATTTTAGGATCGTGCACGTATGTAAAGTAGCAGAAGCCATGTTCAATGGATCTGTTTTTTTTTAATATTTATTAGTTTTTTAGTTTACTCATTAAATTTATGAAATGGTACTTGACTATACTGATTTATTTAAATGCATTAGAAACGTGAATGTTGGGAAGCAGAAAGATGTTCAAATGACATAGATGAGTATATTTGGAATTTCAGCAAGTCCAAATTAAATTTAGAAAAAATTATGAAGGTTTTTGTGTTTATTTATTTTTTTTTCATAAAAACAATTCTGAGTACATAAATTTCCAATACATTTTTCAAGTTAAAAAATATGTTCAAAGTTTTTAATAACATGACGTTTAATTCATTTCAACACAGACAAAATAAAAGGCGGCTTTAAATTTATTCAATTATCTTCTACGTAACCTTAACCTATCATTTACTTTGTTACTTTATTTTTACCTTTTCGTGTGCAAAGAGGTTTTTAGCAATTTTTTCTTTTGATAATGCACCTTATTATTTTTTTAATGAATTTTCAGTTAAACTTGTTTTCCGTATTTCGAAAAAACACTTGCTTCTTAAACCAAAGAATTTTTATTTATCTGCTTTTTTTGCTTCTTAGTTGCAGTCATGATCATCATTCAAGCAGCAGTATCATATGTTGGAACTATAATGCATATTCACCGCCAAATATAGCAATATTTCCCGTGATGAGCTAGACGAAAGACGAGGCAAATCTTGAAAAAGTTTTGCAAGTCCATTTTGAATTAGTTGAGAAGATATATAGGTCAAGAAATACGAGACATCTTGAATGAGAGCAGAGGTGTGAGGTTTGAATGTAAGAAAGGTATCAAGTTTAATTCATGAAAGTTTGGTAGTGATTGTTATAGGTAGGTAATGGTTGGTATAGGTAGTGGTTGATATATATATTATATATATATATATATAAACTTCATTAAATATTTTTGCCCATTTTGGGTTGATTAGTTTTTTACCAATAGATTCAACATTTCGTATTTGGGTTAAATCATATTTATTAAACAGTTGTGTCATAGTGCGGCTTACAACGTTGTTTCGGCGTGAGCGCCATCTTCAGAGCCTTGAGTAATATATTTATACATTAGAGTATGTTGAATAATTATAAAATGTATTAATATATGAAATTGAAATAGAATAAATTACGTTGAAAAGTAATTAAGAATATGTGAGATAAGAAAATAAATTAGAATAAATAAAATATGATAAGTTAATTAAAATATATAAAATAAAATGACGATAAGTAAACAATATATTACCTTTGCTGTTAAAATAGTGCATAATTAAAATATTTCATATAAGGTATTTAAAATAAATAAATTAATTAATCAAATTGTTTTAGATAATGTAGAATTACAAAGTAATAAATTGCGGCTACATGTTAAAATAATTAAAAAATTAAATAAAACGAAGTATGTATTACACTAAATGATAGATAAAATTATAACAATGCAAGTGTAGTGGAAATGGTATTATAGTAGCTCGATGTGATGTTGTGTACGAAGAATGAGTTTGTATGAAGCGATATAAAGTGTTATATATTGGTATATTGAGAAAATATTGTCAATATGTGTTAATAGATTGTATGCTATATAAAACTTGTGCTATATTTTTGTAGTAAGTAAGTACATACATATATATATATATATATACCAGTATATATATATATACAGTGGATTTAATAGTCACTTCAGTCGATCTTCCTGTTCAAGACTGTATAGTATATCCAAGTGGAATCCACTCTGATCATTAAAATTGCACTATCAATGACTCGAAATTGTACGTCAAGAATAAAAAAAATAGTCAAATTATGGAATCGTTTGAATGAGGATGAATTCATTGTTGTTTACTAGAAAAATAAATTGTGGTCAATAGAGTTGTACAAATCCATATGGTAGTCACCAATCGTGTTAATTTGGCTCCGTGGTTTGATGATGAGTGCATGTTTTGTAAACGTGCTTGTAGAAGGAAAGAACGAATTTTTAAAAATAGTTTGCAACAAGTTCATCGTAAGGAATGGAGATGTGCTTTGAAAAATAAATCAAAACGCTTTTCAGAGAAACGTCACAAATATTGGACTAGGATTGTTGAGGAGAACAAGACATAACCTAAAAATCTCTGGAAAGTTTTGAATAAAATTCTCTGCAAAGATCATAATGACAATCATTCTTCTAGTATGCATGAACTTACGCCGGATCGATTTATGTCCTTCTTTAACGACAAACTGAGTAAGGTGATAGACAGCATCGAAATCAAAGTTCAGTCTAACTCGTCTAACAGATCAAATCTCAAAAATTTATCCGCAACATTTTCAGATGTTTCTGGGGAAATTCACCAACAAAGTCTTTTCAGCAAAATGCAATACCGACTCACGTACTCAAAAAGTTTATTAATCTATTTTCGCCATTTTGACATGCCTTGTCAATATGTGTTTAAATCAAAGTAAATTTCCCTCTGTTTGCAAACATGCTATAATAACTCCACTTCTGAAAAAACACAATCTTGATGAAAATAATGTTGAAAACTATAGACCAATATCCAATCTGTCGTTCATATCTAAAATAATCGAACGTGTGGTTGTTAAACAGATACTCACTCACCTAGAGAATAATGCCGATTTATCAATCAGGTTTCAGGCAATACCACTCAACTGAAACGGCTCTATTAAAGGTTCTGTCTGATGTCTATGTGGCTATCGATCAACAGAATACGTCTATGATAGTGTTCCTCGATATGTCATCCGCATTTGATTATGTAAATCACAAAATACTTTTAGAGAGATTGTGTGTTACTTTTGGATTATCTGGTGCTGTGTTAAGGTGGTTTGAATCGTATTTGGTTGGTAGAACTCATTTGGTGGTAAAGTGTCCAAGGTCAATATAGTTTTGTCTGGTGTGCCCCAAGGTTCGGTTCTGAGTCCTGTCATGTTTCTTCTGTATACACCTGAAGTATTCAAAGTAATCGAATCATTTGGACAGATTGGTTGAATGTTTATCAAAGGTTGATTTGTGGATGCAAAACAATGCTCTTAAACTGAATCAGAGTAAAACGAAACTTTTGCCGGTAAGTACGTGGCAACAGCTTTTGAAGCTAGAAACTGATTCAATTATTGTCTTTACTCAGGAGGTTACGCATTCCAGACATACGGAGCAGCGTGACGAAAACCGCGGCCAGCCAGGCGGGATCCGGCAACGGGAATGTTTAAGAAACCTGTTGAGCTGCTGCGGAGTGATCTAGTATGTTCATGTCTGGATATGAGGTCGTATAGATTTGTTGGGGATTTTAATAAAGGGGTTTTGAAGGTAAGGACTGCAATTTTGAAGACGATTCGAGCGGAAATTGGAAGCCAATGAAGCATTGGAAAGAGAATGGAAGAACTAAAACGAGGAGGTTTATTAAATATAAGTCTAGCAGTTTTATTTTTGATAGTCTGTAGCTTTCTGACAGATGCACGTGAGGCCCCATACAATAAGGAGTTGCAGTAGTCTAATCTAGAAAGGATCAAACATCTGCAAAGGGCAGCAGCAACATCACATGTAATCATATGTCTAATATGTCTTATTGCGCAGAGGTGATAGTTGCAGGATCTGATGATTTCTGATAAGTGTTTATCAAAATTTAGATGTCTGTCAAAAGTGACCCCAAGCAACTTGATCGCATCCGAGATAGGCAATGTGGACCCTGCTATGTCCATTTCCTCGAGCTGAAACCTCGACAGTTGTTGATGTGTCCCAATGACCATAATTTCAGATTTGTTAGGGTTGAGAAGAAAATTATTAGCATACCACCGATAAACCTCGCTAGTACAATTGCTTAAGACTCGAATTCTGCTTTCAAGATCGCCAGAAGTGACAGATGTATGCAGATGAGTGTCATCGGCGTAGTGATGAGAAAATAATCCATCTTTACTAAAAATGTCGCTGACAAGAGACACATAGGTAGTGAACGAGATTGGACCGTGGACGGAACCCTGAGGGACTCCAGTGTCGATCATCAGGTAGAGGAAGTATGGTTTCCCAGCTTCATAAACTGCTGTCTGCAGCTCAGGTAAGATCTAATCAGTGATAGTGCATGACCATCCACCCCAAACTCTTGTTGTAGGCGTTCGAGAAGAACCGAGTGACTGATGGTATCAAAGGCTGCGGACAAGTCGAGCCCAACTGCAATGATTACCTTTCGGTTGCCAGCTTCATTAAAAATATCATCAGCAATGTGTAGCAATGCAGTCTTAGTGGAATGATGAGAACGATAAGCAGATTGAAGATTTGGATAGTTATGATTGGACATTAGGACATTAGGTGGGCACGTAGTCTTAGCAATATGACGCGCTCAAGTAGCTTTGAGAATGTTGATAAGTTTGATATAGGGCGGTAATTTGACGGGTCATCAGGATCCAAGGATGGATTTTTCAGTAGTGGTAAAACCTGAGCAGTTTTATAAAGTGAAGGAAAGCATTCCGTGCTGAAGACAGAGTTAGTCAGCTTGATCAGAATAGGTGCTAAGATCGACGAGAATTGCTTTAGCATTGAGGTTGGAATAGGATCAATGGGTGATGTTTTGTTCGGTAGAGAGGCAATGAGTTTAGTCATCTCATCACAATCAGTATCAGCAAATTGAAGAAAGATGTCGCCTTTATATGGACGAGCAGGGAAAGTGACAGAGGTGGATTTAGAGATAGCGGTGGATATTGAGAGATGTATTTTTTTTATTTTTTCCTGAAAAAATAAATGTGCTGAAGGAATTAACCAGCCTGAAAAAAATGTGCTGAAGGAATTAACCAGCCTGAAAAAATGTGCTGAAGGAATTAACCAGCCTCTTGCAATCTGCATCACTATAGCCGTGAAGAACTTTGTTAGCCGCTTGGTTTGGTTAGTAACAAAGGCCACAGGGAACGAGGGTTTGAATTTGATTTACCGAATTCAGAGCTTATACAGTCCGCTCTAGATTTGAGAATGGCGGTTTTAACTGTGTTTTTTGCAAACCTGTAAGCATGTTTTACCGCGTGATGAGGATCCAGTCGCAATTTTCTTTCTAGGCGTCGACACTCTCTCTTTTCCTGACGTGCCTCATCAGAAAGAGTGAAGATATGTTTTTGGCCACTCCTGATGGTAATAGTTTTTAGTGGAGCGTGTCGATCCAGCAAACTGTGCAAATTCCGATCAAGGGCTGTAGCCAGCATATCAGGATCCAGTGAAGCAGAGAGCAGAGAATCGGCAACAGCCATTAAGTCAGATTGAAATCTGTTTAGGTTAATGCGATGTATGCCTATATGTACTAGTTTCAACTAGGGGCGGGGTACTGAATGTACATATGTCCATAAGAATGATTTTATTTATGGTCAGAGTAGGTGACATCTGATGATCTCACATCTTTTATGCTGTCTGAAAACGAAGTCGAGGTGATGATTAGATCAAGAGTATTACCACACCGGTGTGTTGGAAAGCTTACGTGTTGAGATAAGTTATTTTCTTCCAGAAGAGAGGAGAGACGCTCGCTACCTGGACAGTTGAAATCGCCACAAATTATAAAGGAATATGAAGATGATTGTAAGTAATTTATCAAAGTCTCCAGTTCTTCAAAAAACGAATCAACAGCCGGACCAGGAGGGCGATAAAGAACGGCGAGAATAATAGCCGACTCAGAGCACACGAGCTTGGTGACAAGCAGTTCGAACGTTGTGAAAATACCAAAATCTAGCGCTGAATGTCGAAATGTCGCCCGGTATACAACAGAAATGCCACCACCGCGCCGATCAAGCCTATGATAATGTGCCACAGAAAAACCAGGTGGGGCAATATCCAGCCTCACTGCATTGGGTGCGTCAGATGAGATCCAAGTCTCCGTAAGTGCCAGCATGTTAATGCCATTGTCGACAATGGTGTCATGAAGGAGAGCCGCTTTATTGACAGCCGAGCGAGCATTCAGAAGACCCAAAATTGTTTCTGTAGAATTTTTATGAGATCCATCTACTGCAGACAACGAGTGCCTAAGCCTGATACGACCCTTCCGAGGCCTCCAGATCCTCAACCGGAACAAAATTTTTCTAGCGGGTCTAGGGATAGGTCGCGAGATGGCTGCAGGCGCCAGTGAAAGCAGCTACGCGGTTGTGTATGCAAATGTCATCTACAAATAGAAAATGAAGGATATATATGCAATTGTGTGATTGATGTTAAGATACAATTGTTGTTTGATTGATGTTTATGCTGATTGTCGAAACCTGTGACGTAACTGATGATGGCAGCGAGGAAATCGTCGACGATTGTTGTTTGATTGACGTTTATGCTGATTGTCAAAAGCCCTGACGTAGCTGACGATGGCAGCGAGGAGATCGTCGACAATTGTTGTTTGATTGACGTTTATGCTGATTGTCAAAAGCCCTGACGTAGCTGACGATGGCAGCGAGGAGATCGTCGACAATTGTTGTTTGATTGAAAGTTGAAGAAACGGTTGAAAAAAAATAAATTTGTTCTAGATTGAATAATTTAGTTGTAACGGACCAGATGAGACTATGTACATAAGTTAACAATGTTGATAGGTGAAAGCCCGCACTATGTACATATGTTAATAATGTCGATAGGTATTATATTTGAGAAAGAATGTTGTAACTGTTGACAGGCGAAGCTAAGTTAATTACAACTGAAAGCTGATTGGTTCAGGAAGGCGATTGCAGAACATGTGCATTACGTTCATTGATAAAGTCAATTCGCAGCTGACATTTGGTTGGCTGAGGAAAGTAGTCTATGTGTAGAATTGCAGGTGAAACACACAACACACTCCAAACACCGTTACAAACCAAAAACCACCGAAAACCACAATAAATTTCACCAACCGATAGTCCGCTGTGTCGTCAGGACCAGTAACACCACCTCCGAGAAAAAACTCGTGAAACAACGACCTATAACAACACAAATTATCGAAAAACGATAGAGCTCCGCTAAAACACGCAGTCGCGAGACAGCGTGTTTTAGCGACTGCGTGTTTTAGCGGAGCACTATCGCAATATATTGTTTACTTATCGTCATTTTGTTTTATATATTTTAATTAACTTATCATATTTTATTTATTCTAATTTATTTTCTTATCTCACATATTCTTAATTACATTTCAACGTAATTTATTCTATTTCAATTTCATATATTAATACATTTTATAATTATTCAACATGCTCTAATGTATAAATATATTACTTAAGGCTCTGAAGATGGCGCTCACGCCGAAACAACGTTGTAAGCCGCTCTATGACACAACTGTTTAATAAATATGATTTAACCCAAATACGAAATGTTGAATCTATTGGTAAAAAACTCATCAACGCACAATGGGCATAAATATTTAATGAAGTTTGTATCGCTAAGAACCTCGTACCAAAATATATATTTATATATATATTCTTATATATGTATATATGTTCTTATATGTATATGTATATATATATATATTCTTATATATGTGTATATATATATATATATATGTTGGTAATAGACCATAATTTTTACAATATTCTATAAATTCTACCGAATGTTTGGCGTTAATATGTTTGTAGTTCGTTTTTAACAATGACCGTAAAAATGTTTCACCCATAGTGGCAGATGATCATAATTACTCTTGGCGAAAAGGAAAAAGAAATATTGGTAATCTTTAGTTTGGATGTAAGATTAACGCTGAACGAATTTCATAAACAGATAGGATAAGAAAAACTTCGCAGGATTATCAAATGTCATTTCGGGCTTCTATTTAAGTTACTTTAAGTCATGACGTCTTTCAAATCATTTGTTGGCCTTCGTTTTCTGATTTCTTTTTCTGATTTCACTTAATAGTTTTTTTTCCCACATGACCCATTTTTTTCTTAGCAACTCCATAGTTTTTGTCAATACAGTCTTTAAGACAATGTTTTTTAACGGTTGCCCCTTTATTCTTCTTGTTCTTTACAATAAAGTTTGTATAGTAAGCATTTTCTGACACAATTCTCACATACTAAACTTTTATTTTTCATGAACATTATTCCTGTATCCGCTTTTTAAAAACGGTTAGTTGAGAGCCTCACCGCCATCTGTTTACCGAACTTTAATTTATGTTAAAAATTCAAATCAAGCATCAATCTTTTTTATGTCTATATTTACTCATAGGTCATTTACTTTTATGAATCTTTCTGACATTCGGCAAATAAGGCTGGGTGGTATGCTCAAAGTACTTTCTAACCTTTTTCCTTTAATCTATTACCATCTTTTCCCGTTGTACATGCATATTACTGTTTCAACAAAAAACTTTTCAATTTTTATTTTTCTTAAAGCGAATTCAACAATTTTTCAAGAATCTTGTCGACGAACACAATAATTTGATGTATTTTATCTCTGAATTTTTCTCTCTCTAACAATTTAAATCGCCTCTGCCAAAAAACCTTAGCGCATTTCGTGGTGATAATCGTAGTCTATATTTATTTATATTTGAAATATTGTTTATGCATATTTGAAACTAAATAACTTTGTTGATTTACGTTAGATCCGGTCAGCAGAAAAAAACAAATGTTCTACAGCCCATACTGAAAATTACCAACGATCGGTTGAAAAACTATTGAATGGCAATGAAAATTTAATCAATTTAATCAACTACAAGAAAATTGTCAAAGAGATTTTAATTTTTTGATACATAGAGAAACAATCAAAATTGTTCACCATGCGCTATATTTTGTTTTAAATAACTTGTATTAATTAATTAATTAATTTACTTTCCTTTTTACTTATTTTTATTTATTTATTTATCAAAATTATGACACCCAGTGGCGTATCGCTGGCGCCGGGTCGTAGAGGGCGCCAAAATGGGTATAATAATACTACTTAAACTCAGAAAATTCGTGGTTACATTATTTTAGAAAATGTTATTTCACATATCAGCCAAATATAAAATCTGTAAAGTCGGTCTTTAAGTAATATTGGAGTTTGATTTCTTTGTACCCAAATCGATAATATAAGTATCGTTGGTGTTGAATAATTTTTGCAATTACTGAAGTTTTTCAGAAACTAGAAAGAGTGGAAAGCTTTGTTTACTTAGGGGATAAGCTAAACGCGGATGGAGGATGTTTGAGCGCAGTTACGGCTAGAGTTCGTGTGGGATGGATGAAATTTAGGGAACTGGGTGGGGTATTGTGTGGAAAGAAATGGTCAGTGAAGATGAAAGGGAGGGTATATAAAGCATGTGTGAGAGCAGCGATGGTATATGGTGGTGAAACTTGGGTGTTGAGGAGAGAGGAGGAAAGTGTACTGCAGAGGGCTGAAAGAGCTATGGTGAGGATGTGTGGGGTTAAAGTGAAGGATAGGAGGAGTAGTACAGAGCTGATGTCGATGATGGGACTGAATGAGGACATTGTGACATTGATAAGGAGATCGAGATTGCGGTGGTATGGACATATGTTGAGAAGGGATGAAAGGGTCGGGATTAGGCGAGCGTTGGAGTTCGAGGTTGAAGGAGTGGTAGGAAGGGGTCGTCCGCGATTGGGATGGAGAGAGCAGGTGGAGAAGGACAGGGTGAAAGCAGGGTTGCGTGATACTGAGGCGAGTGACAGATGTGGATGGCGTCGAGGGGTATTTCGGTTTCATCATAGGTAGCCAAACGGTAACCCCCGATCTCGGGGAAAATGTTGTCTAAACGTGTGTTGTTGTTGTTGTTTGACAGTACCATATATATAACCTGGTCTGTAGTCTCCAGTTAATAGCGGTATTTTATGTTCTGTTGAGTTAGCATTGATTTGTCGAATAATTTGGTTAGTTTTCGTTTTAAGCGACAGTGTTGGATTTTTAGTTATCAGTTTAAATTTAGTTTCATCTTTCAATATGTCATTTAATTTAGATAAATAAGTTTTATTGTCTAATATTACGTATAAATTAGATTTATCGGCTTTCAATCCATGTCTAATTTCTCTGAAATTAATAAATTAAAAAGAAATATAAAAAAGTTGAACAATGTTGAAAGCAGTGTTGAATATATATATATATATATATATATATATATATATATATATATATATATATATATATATATATCGGGACGAGGCCTTCGTTGATGCATGTTTCATTAAATTTGTATGCCCACTCTGCGTTCAAAAGTTTTTTGATAAGAACTTCAACACCACGTCATTACGAATGACGGCAGTCTACAAGATATACCATATGCCTGATTGACATAAGGTGAGCCGAATCTAGGCAAGTAGATAGATATGTCGTTGTGTTGTGCCATCACCAATGCGGGCCACATTCATACGCAGTGGGGAGATATTATAATATTGAGAGAACAGCTAACAAAACATTATTAATAGTGTTATTACTACAGAAAAGTTCTTTTCGGCATCAACTGCCATCATCAGTGTAGTTATATAGTTCCGTCTTTGTGTCTTTGTTTTCACAGCGACTTTTATTTTAACTTAATTAAAATAATTAAAATTAAAGTTAATCATGTGTTTCTTTGTTGGAAGAATATTGGTATTATTATTATTATTATTATAAGCTCGGGTAAAGCCCCTTGCCAAACAAAATACAGAAAAAAAAACGAAAACATTACCAAAAACTAAACAGGAAAAATTTTGCGTACGTAAAATGCAAAAGATAAATGAAACACTAATATAAATTACAAACATTAGATTGTTCATCAGCAGATCACCACAGGCATACGTACATTGTCTTTATTGCTCACACATACTGACATAAATATCAAAAATAAAATTCATAACGAGGCAATAGCAGTTTAAGTCTAAATAATAAAACTAAGAACATTATTTTATAACGACTTAGAGGACACAAACAATACATTGATAGCGACAAATTGAAATATTTAAACATTTAAATGTTAGCCCTTCAGTCCAACATAACATCACTAAAGAAACCGTCCACTGCTGATTTGAAACCGTTCAGGGATACTTCATTAACCACGGCTGCTGGCAATCTGTTCCAATCACCAATTCTGTTCGTGAAAAAGTATTTACGGCAGTCCTTATGGCAAACTCCTGAGAATTTAAGGTTATAACCCCTTGTCCGGTCATCATGAGCGAATATCAAAGCTGGACTAACTTCTTGTGATATTTCACCTTGCATTATTCTAAACAACAAGATCAGATCAGCTCTTCTGCGTCTGTATGCAAGGGATGACAAATCAAGTTTCTTCAATCTTTCTTCGTATGTAAGTAAGACTCCTACAAGAGGCCACTATACGTGTTGCTCTTCTTTGTACCTTCTCCAATTCATCAATCAGTCCAACTCTATAAGAAGACCATACTTGGACGCCATATTTAATGTTTGATCTAACTAAAGATTTGTATAATGTCACGAAGGCCTCCTCTGACAAGTCTTTAAAATTTCTGGCAACTAAACCTAACATAGAATTTGCTATGTGTACAACTTTCATCACGTGGTTTCTGAAATTCAACTTGTCGTCAATTAATATTCCAAGATCTGACACCTCACAAACCTCTGGCAGACCAAATGGTTTTTCATCAGCATCCATAATTTTATACGGGAAACATGTCTTTTTGGAGCCAATTCTCAACAGCTGACATTTATTGGTATTTATTTTTAACCACCACAATTTAAACCAATCTACGATTTTATCAATATCTTGCTCTAAAATCAATATATTACTCCAAAAATTTTTGAATCGTCAGCAAAAAGTAAAATGTTATTACACACTTCCGATATGTCATTAATGTAAATAAGAAACAATAACGGACTCAAGACACCACCCTGAAGGACTCCACTAAGAACAGGTTTTGGCTCTGACAATATACCGTCCAATCTGACCTAAAATGTCCTATTGCTGAGATATTTACTGATCCATCCCAATATCTTGTCATTTAGCCCATACTGACTTAATTTGAACAACAAACGACTGTGCGAGACCTTGTCGAATGCCTTTTCCATATCCATGTAGACCACATCCACTTCATAATCATTGTCCACTCCCTCTGTTACCGCTTCTAAAAATTTCAAAAATTGCAAAACAGCAGAACGGCCAGGTATGAAGCCAAACTGACTACTTGAAAAAAGATTGTTATCGATGAAGTGTTTCATAATATGGTCTTTTAACAATGCCTCCATGATCTTACAACAGATTGACGTAAGTGATACAGGTCGATAATTCTGAATGAGATCTTTGCGGCCTTTTTTATGCAGAGGTAACACATGACTCAATCTCCAATCATCAAATATGACACCTTCATCCAACAATCGTTGAAACATTTCACACAGATTGATACTAATTAGATCTCTCATTTCCCACAAAACTCTTGGATGTAATTCATCCGGTCCTGATGATTTGTATGTTTTCAGACGCAACAATCTTTCAGATATCATCGGTACAGTTATATTCAAATTATCCATCCTTTTAATTGAACTGTTATGGCTGAAGTAATTTTTATTATCAAAATAATCATCTGTTTCATATACTGAAGAGAAGAAATGAGCAAATGCCTATACTTTTTCTTTTACATTAGTAACAATTCTGCCATCTACTGACAATGGACCAACTATTTCATCATGTCTGATGCATTTCTTCACATGGTTCCAGAATAATTTAGGATTATTTTTATATTCTCTAGCGATTGCTTCCTGTGACTGCCGTTTTAAATCTCTGGTACATTTCCTCACTTCGTTTCTAATTTTATGAAACTTTACTAAATTATTCCCATACCTATACACAGATCTCCAAATTAAACGTTTTTGTTTGATTAGCTCCTTAAGTTCATCATTTATTTTGAATTTGTATTTTGTGTTTTTTTTCCTTATTGGAACAAATTTAGAGGTACATTCTATTAGTTTGTCTTTAAAAATCTTCCAATTATCCTCTAAGTTTGAAGCAGGTATAACTTTCAGTGTAGATGACAAAACATTTTTAAATCCTTTGTAATCACCCAAGTCAAAACACAACTTTTTCTTGCCTATCTTTTCTGAATGCCCAAAACCAAAAAGTTTGAATTCAATTATTGAATGATCACTATTACCCAGTAGAGGATGATAAAGTATATTTTTAACAAATTTCTGAGACGAAATTATTAAATCCAAGATGTTTGCTACCTGGCCATCCCTGAACCTTGTTGGATAAGTGATATGCTGCAACAAAAACCTATCCTTCAGAATATTCAGAAATTTATTTTCTACTCTATCATTGCTTCTTTTACAGCTAAATGTTTCCCAATCAATCTCAGGAAAGTTAAAATCCCCCAAAATCAGAAGATCACCAGTTTGTGCCAACCCCTCTTGTATCAGAGTTAATAAGAAATTATTATTATCATCAGATGATGATGGATGATGATGTTCAACAATCTCTCTGAAATACAGAGTTAAACAGATAAAAAAATATTATTGGACAAAGAGTCAACATTTGACATGATAATACTTAAATTGTTTGTATGATCACCGCTTAAATTTTTGGCATCTATAAATTTTGTTTCTTAAATGCCAACACATGAAAATCACCAGGCTTTCCTTTTAACCTAAATGTCCATCCAACATTGTCTTCTCTGAGGCCAATCTCCTTTTTCTTATCCTCCAGCATCTTCTTGTTAATTTCTCTGTCCTTTTTAGACAGATCATGATTGATTATTACTTTATAATAAACTTTATAATTTTTTAACTTATAACAATTAGCAAGAATTAAGTTCTTAGAGGTCTGACCCACAAGTTGAACCAATGTGGGTCTGGATTTACTTTCATCTGATTTCCTACCCAACCTGGAAACTTCAATTACATCTGGCTCCATATCAGTACCAGCAATTTCTTTTAACAAATTATCAACATTAACTTTTAGAATGCCCTCACTCTCTGAAAGATTGTATAAAATTAAATTGTTTTTCCTCATTTCTCTGTCCTTCATAACTTATAATTTGGATGAGGTATCCAGAATAGATTGTTGAGCAGACTGCACATCTGACTTCAGACTGTCAACATTACCCCTAACTACATCTGAAAACAATTTCATTGCCTGGTTGCTTAGCTCTATAGAATTATTAGTAACTCTCTTGTTTTCCTCTAGTTGATCTAATGACACCTGCGAAAAACTTTCAACTTTCAATTTGTATGAAATCAACTCATTTTTTGGCAGCTAATGGCCTCTTCAAGAGAAGCCATTCTAGACATGATATTTTGTGTTGAGCATTTTAGTTCGTTATTCAACAGCTCCAATGAGGGACCAAAATCTGCCGGACAGGTCTTTTCTTTAACCAATAACAATTGCAATCTGTCTTTATTACAACGTAGATATTCCTCATTAGCATTAACGTAGACACAAAGTTTTAATTAATTTAAATTAAATTAAAAACCGAGGTCATTATCCAATTTTCTATCTTCTAACTAAATTCTAAAGAAGAATCTTCGCTTTCTTTTTTCCCTTAGCCGCCATTAAGAAACAAACTTATTTTTATTAAATTATTTTAACGAAATACAATTTTTATATGTAATTTAGAGAAAAAAAAAAGATTTTCGGGATTGATTTTTCAAGCGATATTAACGACACCAAAGATCTAATCAAAATTATTAATATATCAAAATATATTTAGTTGAATATTTATTGCTGGTTTACGTTTATCGATGAAAATTGATTCTGCTATCTTCAATTTGAAGTATTATTATAATTGAAGAATATATTTTATATATATATATATATATATATATATTATTGGTAAACCATTACCCGCGTTAGGCCAGACGTACGTTTCGTCTCTCGCGAGACTCGTCAGTAGCCTGCCGAATAAGGTTTAAGATCGTCTCTCGCGAGACTCGTCAGTAGCCTGCCGAATAAGGTTTAAGATAACACAACCCAATTATTGTAACCGAGAAACTCAAATTGAGGTGTTCGCGACCAATAGGTAAGAGCAACATCGCGTTGTTATAAGGTTTAAGAACCCATTCGGTTTCAATATATATATATATATATATATATATATATATATATATATATATATATATATATATTGAATATATTGAAACAATATATTCAATATATATATATTATTATTATTATCGATGACGTTAAAATTATTGGCAACAATGTTGACGTTGTTAATTAATCTATGCGTAGGGAGAGTTGTTTTAATTTGTTGTTGGTTGTTCAATGTAGGTTTTTGCATTTCTATTAGAATGGCTTCAGCGAGTTTAAGATTTTGATATTGTTGGATAACGATAACGATAATGATAATAACAATAATAATAATAATGATAATAATAAAAATAATAATATTAATAATAGAAACGATATTCTAATTAATTTCGCGCTTCAAATTTGTGACATTGTTGGTTGCTATCTTGACAACGACGGCCACGTAGCATGAACAATCGTATAATTTCAAATATTTTGTTTACTAATTTCAATGAACCTTTGCGTTTTTATTTCGTTACTTTTATTTTATTTTAATATATTAAAAAATACAACTAATTAACTATTAATAGAATTTACTTAAAATATATTGCACTGATGATGACTTTACGTCGAAATAGATCTATATGCATAATTTTAATAATAATAATATAAAAAATAAACGATTATAAAAATGGGATCTTGCTTGATTAATTTTAACAATTAAAATCATAAACGATTATAAAATGGATTTCAACATTTTGAATAGACTTAATTGTAAAGAACTAGTTCAAAATATTAGAAAATCAACCATAAAACTTGTTAATGCTGAATCGTCGGTGGATTTTTTGAACAACTGTATATATATATATATATATATATATATATATAATTTCAACAACACGAAGCTGTTTTGAAATTTTATTGCAAAATGGGGTGTAATCTTCAACCGTACATGTTTATCTGAGAACCTCATACCAAATTATATATATATATATATATATATATATATATATATATTGAATTACGACGGTCAGAAATGCAATTATTGATGTAAATCATAGCATGTTTGGCGTTAGTTAACTTCCAATTTATAAACTCGGAAAAACTTGAAAAAAAAAACTTGAAAATGATTTACGATACACCGTTAGAAAAATCGAAAAGTTTAATGGAACGCCGAACATGCAGTAATTTTCATCTATATTCTCTATATATATATATAATATATATATAAGGTTATATATATATATTGTATATATACATATATATATATATATATGGATTATTCATTGGTCTTGGTGAGTCGTTCAATTATCATTAGTGACTTTTTGTGTTTTTTTGACAAATAATATTAATAATTTAGGTAATGAAGTGTTTATTTCAAATGTAGTTGATTTTTTTTCGGCTTGAGAAAGTTGCTTTTGCAGTTGAAATTCTGAAAAATGAACTCGAATTCTTGAAATCTGAGAATTTAATGGGCGATATTTCGAACAAGCTTCTTTTTCGTTATGTCAACAAAATATAGAGTAATGGTTTGTATATATTTTTTGAAATTTTTTAAAGTAAATGAACTATTGGATAAACCTTCTATTTTTGTAAGTTCGAATTTGTCTAGAATTCCTAACATTATAAATTGGATTAATTGTAATGTTTAACTAATAAGAGACTATATTAAGTCAATGTTTGAAAACCAGCTTATGACTTTAATGGAAACTTTAAATGTTAACAACAAATCTATTTTGGATAGTGTACGCTCCATTGTTTCAAACTGTGCAATGTTCAATAATTCAACGTGTTGCAATACCATGAATTATGCTAAGGCTCATTTGACTAATTTAGCTGCAACTAGTCAACCTATTAATATGCCTTTAAAGGCATAATAATAGGTTAATAATCCTAATAATATTAAAGTTAGTACTAATATGCCTTTAAATGCTAACAATAATAAAATTAATAATACTGTAAACGAGTCAAAAATTACTACAAATGCAACTCCTACAACTCAACGTTAGGGTGACCGTTACGATTCGCCTGCTGTGGATTCTTAATGTGAGTCACATGATGAATCTGGCAATGGCTTTAAACTGGTTATAAACAAAAGGCAAAGAAAGTCTCTAGCTCACCTAAGACCAAACCAATCGCCCAATACCAATAAAAATTTCAAAACTTCGCCAAAAAAAACTTTCGGTACAGGACTTGATTGTCCATTCAAAGCCTCAAAAGCTATTGTTAAAAAACTACATATTACCTAGGCAACGTGGGCCCTTGCAATAAAAATGTAATTGAAGATCATTTGAAGTCAAAAACATCGCTATCATCAGTTGTTTTCCAATTTTGCGAAAGAAAAATCCCGACGATCCTCCAATCGATGAAAACACAGAATCAACTGTATTCAAAATAGTTTTGCCAGTAGATGATTTACCTAAGTTGTTTAATCCAAACAGTTTGCTAGTGTTGATTCTGATGTTAATATTTTTTCTGATATTTCCTTTGAGGTAGGACGTTGTTGTTTTCTTTGCCATCAACTTTTTGCGCCAAATTAGACGATCAGTTGTACCAGTTGTATCCATTTCATTTAAATTTAGAGCTTTTTTCTTTGTGATGGCATAAGAGTAATTTGGGGAAAAGTTGTTACATCCGGACACCCATCCGGACGACAACCACCAGTTATAAGCGGTGGGCCTAGCCTTTTGCTCAAAAGCACGCAAGGCTGCATGGATGCAGTTTTATGTCATGCCCAGGACCGGATGCTACCTCTGTTTTGATAAATTTATCTGGTTTTAAATTTGTATGTCTAAATCGAATTGGTGATAATATTGGTGGTGGTGTTGGCTTTCAATTTTACTTCATTTGAATATTTAATTGTCGAGATTTTCATAAGTGTAAACATTAATTATTTGATTATCGTTTTATACCGTCCGCCTTGTGTTGACATTTCTTTGTTTTTTAATGATTTAGCCCCTCTATTTCTCAAACTTAACTCTGGTTCGTTCACTAATGTTTATATTATTAGGGACATTAACATTAACTTACTCAGTTTATTAATCTTTTACATTCGTTTGGTTATTATTCCTTAATATCAACGGCCACTTGTGTTACCGCCACTAGTAAGTCTTTAATTGATAACATATTTACAAATAATATTTCTAATCATAAGTCTGGTATTATTTTGTCATTTTTTTCAGATCAGGTTCCAATTTTAACTTCATGGTCCAACTATACCTGAACGTTCTACTACTTCTTTCAATTTTCCTGCTTATAATATTTCTAAACTAAATACGTATCTTTTGAACTATAATTGAACCTGTATCTTGAACTGTTTTAATACTGACTTAGCTTTTAATTCATTTTTAGATATTGTTAATAATGCAATCATTATAAATTGTAAAGCTTCCTGTAAAAAATCATTTAAGAGAAAACCCTGGATTACCAAGGGTTTGATTATTTCACGAGCAACTAGACGAGCAGCAGAGTTAAAAGTTTTATTAAAAGATAGAGTATAGAATCAGGAAGACCATAGTAGAGCTGGTTACAATAATCTATCCTAGATAAGACTAACGATGTAATAAGAAGGAAAAGAGTAGGATCATCAAGAAAAGGACAATGTTTTTTATTCTAAGTAGATTAAAGTATTATAAGAACTTCTAGCAACACTATTAATCTGAGAAGAAAGAGACATACTAGAATCAAAGATAAAGCGTAGACTACGAAATTTGTGAGAAACATCAAAAGTTTTAAATCAGGTAAGATAATACTCAAATAATATTCAAACAAATTAATTCATATTTAGAAGGATTTAGTTTAAGATAAATAGAGGCAAACCAAGCGATAATTGAAGAAAGACATAGAGATAGATTATGAAGAACCATATTGAGATTAGATGGAGGAATAGAAGTATAAATATAAGAATCATCAGCATATAGTTGACTATTGAAAAAAAAAGTTATTAATAATACAAGGTAGTTCAGAGGTATAGATTATAAATAAAGAGGGTAGAACCCTGCGGTACTCCGAAAGTAAGAGTACAATTAGAAGTAAAATTATTGAGAACAACAGAAAAAAAACGATTACAGAGATAAGAAGAAAACAAAGATAGACAAGAATCAGTTATATTAAAAGAAAGATCTGCAGCCTCAAGAGAATAGTATGATCAACAGTATCAAAAGCAGAGGAAAAATCAAGAATAAGAGTTAGATTACTATTGTCATAAGAGAGAAAGATATCGTTATGTATTTTTAATAAAGAAGTTTCAGTACTGTCAGCAGGTCTGAAACTAGATTGAGGTACAGGTAGCAAGGAGTTTAAATAAGATGACAATTGATTATAAACTACTTTTTTTTATTATTTTGGAGATGAAAGTAATATTAGTAACAGGTCTATAATTGGATAAAGAGGAAGGATCTAAGGATGATTTTTTAAGAATAAGAATTCTTATAAGAAGTAGGAAAATTGGAGATGAAAAGAGATAAATTAACTAATTTGAGAATGATAGGATAAAATATTGAAGAAAATTTGTTAAGTAAATTAGAAAGAAGTAGATCTAGAGAACAAGTTGTAGATGACATAGAATTAATAGTTTTAGTAAGTTCTAGAAGATTTATAGGAGTAAATACAGAAAAAGATTCAGTAGTAAGTTCAGTAAAGTTATGAGGAGAAAAATTAGAATTAGATAATATATCACCCTCTTTTAATATAATGATTAATAACCATTTTATTATGGATGATGTTTCATTGTGTAATTATTTTAACCATTATTTTTCGTCATTAAAAAATGTTAATAATTCATCTGTCTGTAATTTTGATTTTAAAAGGTTTATGGGTGATCATGTTTTGATTCATTTGCTTTGTTTGAATATTTCCCATTTGAAATTATTGATGTTGTTTAAATGCACTCACAGTTGTGGTGATGATCTTATTTCAAATTTCGAACTAAAATTATCATTCATAGCATTATTTTACCTTTGCTACATCTAATTCATCTATCTTTTAAAAGTGGTCATTTTCCCAATTGTCTTAAGATCTCTAAAATTTTACCTTTATTTAAATCTGAGGTTCGCCATTCTATTAACAACTACCATCCCATTTCTATTTTTTCTAGTATATCCAAACTAATTGAAAAGATAACCTTAAATCGTTTTAATATATTCCTCAATTCTCGTAATGTAATCTGTCTAAATAAATATGGCTCTCGCGATGAAGTGTCAACTGAGTTTGCAGTTGTCGATGTTATTAACTATATATCTCAGGCACTAGAATCTAAAAAATACTCTATAGGTGTTTTCATTGATCTCTGTAAGGCATTTGATTCCTTAGATCCTAATATTCTAATATGTAAGTTATACTCTTATTGTATTCGTGGTTTGGCTTACAATCGGTTTTCTTCTTTCTTACATTATCAATATGTCTCTATTAATAAATTCTAAATCTCAATTGTCTCCTATTAAATCTGGCGCTCATCAAGTTCTATTCTAGGTCCTTTGCTTTTCAATTTTTATATCAATGATTTCATTAATTCATCTAATATTTTAAAGTTTGTTTTGTTTGCCGATTATACTACCAATCTTTACTATCCTTATGATATCGATATTTTGGTTAATGTTATTAATGATGAATTGAAATTCGTGTATGAATGGGTTGTTTCTAATAATCTGCGTATTAATTTAGACAAAACATGTTATATTTTATTTGGTCCTAGGATTAAAGCTGATATTGTTTTTCCTGTCATAACTTTAAATAGCGGTGTTGTCAAAATGGTTCCTTTAGTTAAATTTTTAGGTGTTTTCATTTCATCTAATTTGTCATGGCTGACTCATATTAAACACATTTCAAGCAAGTTAGCTAAAAATTTGGGCCTTATCTATCGTTTGAGACTTAAATTTTCTAGGTTTATCTTGTTCACATTATACAACTCTCTCGTCTTACCATATATTATTTATTGCAATTCTGTCTGCTCCTAAATCTAATCTTCATATTTTAACACTATTTCAAAAATTTTTTCTTCGTATTTTATTTCATGTACGCAAATTTGACCATATTACATCTTTTTACAGCTTAGCAAATATCTGTAATATAAATTAATTATATATATGTTATTTATTACTCTTAATTTTAAAATTTATAAATTGAATTATTGTAATTTGCTTTTTAATGTACTTGCTTCATTTAAAAATACCAAATGGGATCGTTTCTGTAGAAATCAAGATTTGTACCTCGTTACCTTGTTAGGTCATTTCAATAACCACTGAAACTTTTTCTTTTGTTTGGTTGCCTTTTAATGATTTATTGTTTGGTTATGGGTTTTTGTTTGCTTTCATTATTATTTATTAGCCCTAATATTTTGTTTGATTTATATTTCATCGCACATATGTTAGTTTAAGTGGTCTGCACATACTAATATACACAATGTATATTAGAATGTATATACAAGATACATGTTAGTATGTGCACATACTAACATGTTAGTAGTCTGCACATACTAACAGGTTAGTAGTCTGCACATACTAGCATGTATCTTGATACATGTTAGTATGTGCAGACCAAATAAATTATTTTTCAATAATTCAATTCAATACATATATATATATATATATATATATATATATATATATATATATATATATATATATATATATATATATCGA